>NW_026018715.1:14678644-14705897 GCF_020466585.1 Dendroctonus ponderosae
CAATTTCGTTAAAACATTTTTCAACAAAAGAATTTGGATAATTATTGAAATTTAGAATTTCTATTATAAATTGTTTTTCTTTGGAAAAATTAGATGGATTACAAATTATTTTTGCTCTTTTTTTATTTTGAAATTTGGTTTTTTTTTAAAGACAAAAAGTTTTGAGGCAAAATACCCAAAAAGAAGTTTGTGAAAAAATGAATCCGCTTCAACAATATAGAACTTACCTACAAATTAGTTTCTTCTTACAGTGAGTAGATTAAAGTTAGGTGAAACGGTCTCCTACAAAGGTGCTCACGAGACACCCTGTATATCGGATATGTATAGAAAAACGTCCGTTATTCAACCTAACTTGATGCCCCTTAACTTGTAGCATGAAATCAAACACTTAACATGACCCTTTGAGGAACCGCGCAGCGTAAACGCTAATAATCAGACACCTGAGTCAGAGGTCATTTTAAGTGTTTAACATTGAATCATCCTATTTTGCTGTAAATACTAATGCTACTGCGAAAGGGATAAAAAGGTAAGGATAATCCCTCAACGTTAACAACGAGCTTCAGCGGCAACGGTTCAACACACCCTGCTATGTACCCCCCATTTCCCCCCCAAACAACAACAATTGCGTGGAGAGAAACACCCAAACAACCCCTGCTTTCAAGATTAAAATGGAGTCGGTTCACGTGCGCTACACTGAAACACTGTTACCTTCACCCCCCATATGCGCGCTTACATAAAACAAATAACCCCCCGACAATGCTTCTCCCCCTAGCAATGGCATCTAGTAAAACGCAAGGCATAATACCTACAATAAGGCATAATGAAATAACCATGCGGATTCCGTGGAGAGTTTGCTCGCTCGGACCCTTACAGGACGCAGAACTATTGACCCAATGATTAATTTTGGTATTAGGGCCTAATTAACACCCCGTATCGATATTGAGAAATGTTCCCTTATAGCGCCAGTGGCTGATGTGGAGGTCAGAAATCCCTGCCAACCTTCACCCTGTGGAACGAACGCAATTTGCAAGGAGCGAAACGGCGCTGGCGCCTGCCAATGTTTGCCTGAATATATCGGGAACCCCTACGAAAATTGCCGACCCGAGTGTATCCATAATTCCGACTGTCCCTCCAATAGGGCCTGTATAAGGAGCAAATGTATGGACCCCTGTCCGGGCACTTGTGGCGCCAATGCGCAATGTCAAGTTATTAACCACGCCCCATCGTGTTCTTGTCTAAGTGGATATACTGGGGATCCATTTGCTTACTGTTCCCTACCGCCAACTGAACGTAAGCATTAAATGTTGCCCTCCTGTTGCAGCCCTGAGAAACACCCTTTATTTTAGCGCTAGTGGTTCAAAACGAGGACCCCTGTAGACCTACGCCTTGCGGCCCTAATAGTCAGTGTAGAGTAGTAAACCTCCAAGCTGTCTGCTCGTGTTTGCCCAACTACTCCGGTAGTCCACCAGGCTGCAGGCCGGAATGCGTAGTTTCCTCGGAATGTGCAATGAATACGGCCTGCATCAACCAGAAATGTGTGGATCCCTGCCCGGGAACCTGCGGACTAAACGCTCACTGCCAAGTGATCAATCACAGCCCCATTTGCAGCTGCCGTGGCGGCTTCACTGGGGATCCCTTCACCAGATGTTTCCCCGTACAACGTAAGATATATGAATAGTATTTGTGCATATACATTTGGGCAATTTCTCCCAATGCGCTAGTCCAGTAGTTAAGGGCAACATATTTTAGCTCCGCCCCCTGTCTCCGTGCCAGACGTGCAAGTAAACCCGTGCATCCCATCGCCCTGCGGCCCCTACTCGCAATGCCGAAGCGCAGGAAGCACGCCGTCCTGCTCGTGCTTGCCCCAATACATCGGCAGCCTCCCCAACTGCCGCCCTGAGTGCACAATTAATCCAGATTGCCCCAGTGTTCAGGCATGTATTCGCGAAAAATGCGCCGATCCATGCCCAGGCGCGTGCGCCGCCAATGCGGCATGTTCCGTGCAGAATCACCGGGCAATTTGCAGCTGCCCTGCTGGCTATATTGGCGATCCTTTCACTGGGTGTCAGCTCAAGCCCCTAGACGTAGTGCCCTTGGTAGAAGAAGACCCTTGCAACCCCTCGCCTTGTGGGGTGAATGCCCAATGCCGCAGTGGAATCTGCACCTGCCTGCCTGAGTATCTTGGAGACCCGTACAGGGGCTGTAGGCCCGAATGTTCTCTTAACAATGACTGTGCTCGGAATAGAGCTTGTATCCGGATGAAGTGTGTTGATCCCTGCCCAGGCACGTGTGGCAGTGGGGCTGTTTGCCAAGTGATTGGCCACATCCCCATCTGCAGTTGCCCCAGTGGGTACAATGGAAATGCCTTTGTGGCATGTCGACTAGCTGAACGTAAGACTTGAAACCAATTGAAGCCAATGGCCCAAGAAACTTACCATGCAACTTCTTCCAGCCCTCCCCAAGGCCCAGCCCTGCAACCCCGCCCCGTGCGGTCCAAACAGCCAATGTAGGGAAGTGAACGCGCAAGCGGTCTGTTCTTGCGTGCCGGGGTACATTGGAAGTCCCCCAACTTGCAGGCCGGAGTGCGTTACCAGCTCGGAATGTTCTTTGGTGCAGGCCTGTGTCAATCAGAAATGCGTTGATCCATGCCCAGGCACTTGCGGCATCGCCTCCCTATGCCAAGCGGTGAATCACAACCCCATTTGCAGCTGTCCATCTGGATATGTTGGCGACCCCTTCACCAGGTGCATCCCGAAACGTAAGCCAACATTTAGGATCGCAAAAACCAAATCCCTATTTCGTGCTCTCTTTTAGCCCCTGAAGAGCCCTCAGTCGAACCCACAAACCCTTGTCAACCATCCCCGTGCGGTCCCAACTCGCAATGCAAAGAGTCGAATGGTTCGCCCTCATGCTCATGCCTTTCCCAGTTTATTGGCACTCCGCCCAACTGTAGGCCTGAGTGCGTCAGCAGCAGCGAATGCGCCAACCATTTGGCTTGTATTAATCGAAAATGCCTAGACCCCTGTCCAGGGGTGTGTGGGCAGAACGCCGAGTGCAGAGTAGTGAGCCACACTCCCAACTGCATCTGCCTCCCTGGCTTTGAGGGCGATCCATTCAGTCAATGTGTGCAGCCGATCAGGCAGGAGGAGACACTGAACCCCTGCCAACCGTCCCCATGTGGGTCTAATGCGATTTGCAAAGAGCGCAATGGTGCAGGTGCTTGCGTCTGCATTGAGGAGTATATAGGGAATCCGTATCAGGGCTGTAGGCCTGAATGTTCCGTCAACTCCGACTGTCCTCAAACCAAGGCCTGCTTGAGGAGCAAGTGCATGGATCCTTGCCCGGGAACTTGTGGGCAAAATGCCAATTGCCAAGTGGTCAATCACCTGCCTTCATGTACTTGTGCGCCTGGATACACCGGCGATCCGTTCCGATTCTGTCAACTAATAGAGCGTAGGTCTCTAATCTGCTTCGCCACTAACCTCTTTAGCTGGATGCATTTTTTAGCTATGCGCGATATTGAACCCGTGAACGTTTGCCAGCCCAGCCCATGTGGGCCGAATAGTCAATGCCGCAAGGTGAACGGTCAGGCGGTTTGTTCGTGCTTGCCTACTTTTGTTGGAAGTCCGCCCAGTTGCCGCCCCGAATGCGTGGTGAGCTCGGAATGCGCCACCAATAGAGCTTGCGTGAGCCAAAAATGTGTCGACCCATGCCCGGGAACTTGCGGGCTCAATGCACAATGCCAAGTGATCAATCACAGCCCAATTTGCAGCTGCAGCCCCAGGTTCACTGGGAATCCCTTCACCCGATGCTACCAAATACCGCGTAAGAGCCCCTAGATGAGTTGTGGAAGGAAATGTTTAAATTGAGTCCCTTTGCAGCTCCTCTTCCTGAGCCAATAGCGCCGATCGTTAGCGACCCATGCGTTCCATCGCCCTGCGGGCTTAACTCGCTTTGTAGGAACATAAATGGAAACCCCTCGTGCTCCTGCCTGCCTAGTTACATAGGATCCCCTCCCAGCTGCAGGCCAGAATGCCTCATCAACGCCGAGTGCCCCAGCAGCTTCGCCTGCATCCAGGAGAAGTGCAAAGACCCTTGCCCAGGCTCTTGCGGAAGCGGAGCAGAATGCTCAGTAGTCAATCACACACCAATCTGCCGATGTAATGAGGGTTTCATTGGGGATCCGTTCAGCTACTGCTCCCCTAAGCCTCCAGCGCCAGTTCAACCTCTGGAGGAGGATCGTTGTAACCCATCGCCTTGCGGTTCGAATGCTCAGTGCAATGAAGGCCTGTGCTCCTGCCTGCCAGAGTTCCAAGGAGACCCTTACCAAGGCTGTCGGCCGGAATGTGTCCTAAACAACGACTGCCCCAGGAACTTGGCCTGTTTGCGCAGCAAATGCAAAAATCCCTGCCCTGGCACGTGCGGCCTCAATGCAATTTGCAGCGTAATCAATCACATCCCCATGTGCTCTTGCCAGCAAGGCTATGCAGGAAACGCTTTCGTGGCCTGTAGTCCCATACCAGGTAATTTTCTGCTTGTTGTAAAGGGGGACTGTGAGTTAAGTTCATGGGATTTTAGTTGAAAGGCCGACCAACCCCTGCAACCCCTCGCCCTGTGGCCCCAACAGCCAATGTAGGGAAGTAAATGGGCAGGCCGTTTGCTCGTGCGTCCCTGGCTATCTGGGCAACCCTCCCACTTGTCGGCCAGAGTGCGTAACTAGTCCCGAATGTCGACTGAATCAAGCGTGTGTGAATCAAAAATGCATTGACCCTTGCCCTGGCACCTGCGGCCTTAGTGCGACCTGCCAGGTGATCAACCACAACCCCATTTGCAGCTGCCCTGCTAGATACAGTGGAGATCCCTTCACCCGATGCCTCCCCATGCGTAAGCCTACCCTTAATTCACCGAGACTTCAGGGTGAAACTTTGGTAACTTTCCAGGAGACCCTGAGCCAGTGGTTCGGCCGCCACAGCCCTGCGAAGTATCGCCCTGCGGGCCTAACGCCCAATGTAGGGCAATTGGCGAATCGGAATCCTGCTCGTGTTTGCCCGAGTTTATTGGCACTCCGCCCAACTGTAGACCAGAGTGCGTTAGTAACAGCGAATGCCCCAATCACTTGGCTTGTATCAGCAGAAAATGCAAAGACCCCTGCCCTGGCACGTGTGGATTAAACGCCGAGTGCCGAGTGGTGAGCCACACGCCGAACTGCATTTGCTCCCCAGGATATTTTGGCGATCCCTTCCTGCAATGCAACATCCAGCAAGCTGCGCTGCCAGAGATTCTCAACCCCTGCAACCCGTCGCCATGCGGAAGCAACGCGCTGTGCAACGAAAGAAACGGAGCTGGTTCGTGTGTGTGTTTGCCCGAGCACATCGGCAATCCCTACGAAGGCTGTCGTCCGGAATGTTCAGTCAATTCTGATTGCCCGTCCAGTAGAGCCTGCATCAGAAATAAGTGCCAAGACCCGTGTCCGGGCACCTGTGGGCAAAACGCCTTCTGTCAAGTGATCAACCATCTCCCCTCTTGCAGTTGCAACGGAGGCTTCACTGGTGACCCCTTCAGATTCTGCTCGCCTATTCCTCCACAGCGTAAGAAGGGTGTTTGGTATATGCCTCCAGGTCACATCCCAATTTTTTTAGCTCAAGAAGATATTCCCTCCAACCCTTGTCAGCCCAGCCCTTGCGGCCCCAACAGCCAATGCCGCGAGGCGAACGGGCAGGCTGTTTGCTCTTGTCTGCCCGATTACTTTGGAAGTCCCCCGGGCTGCAGGCCTGAATGCACCGTTAGCTCAGAATGCGCTCAGAACCGGGCCTGTGTCAACCAAAAGTGCACTGATCCCTGCCCAGGAACATGCGGGCTCAATGCATTGTGCAACGTTATTAAGCACAGTCCAATTTGCAGTTGCAAGGTGCAATTCACCGGCGATCCCTTCACCCGATGCTACCCAATTCCACGTAAGATCTTGCCCGGGATTTTCACTGTGAAATGCAGAATTTTCTAACTGAATAACGTTTTAGCCCCTCCAGTTGAGGTCGGTCCCATTATGAGGCCCGATCCATGCGTCCCATCCCCATGTGGGCCCAATAGTCATTGTAGGAACATTAACGGGGCGCCGTCCTGCTCTTGTTTGGCCAATTACTTGGGAAGTCCGCCCAATTGCAGGCCGGAGTGCAGCGTCAATTCGGACTGCAGCAGCGATTCGGCCTGTATCAATGAAAAGTGCCGCGACCCTTGCCCAGGATCGTGCGGGGCTGGGGCTGTTTGCAACGTTGTCAACCATATACCCATATGTAGATGTCCTGAAGGATTCACAGGAGACCCGTTCAGCTACTGCAATCCGAAGCCACCAGAACCAGACGTGCAGGAGACGGATCCTTGCAATCCTTCGCCCTGCGGGCCCAATGCAGTTTGCACCAACGGCATCTGCAGCTGCATTGCCGAATATCACGGAGATCCTTATAGGGAATGTAGGCCTGAGTGTGTTCTTGCCAGTGACTGTCCAAGGGACAAAACTTGTATGCGAAACAAGTGCCGAGACCCTTGCCCGGGCACTTGCGGCCAAAACGCCCAATGCACCGTCCTCAATCACATCCCAATATGTTCTTGTTTACCCGGATTCTCCGGCAACGCCTTCTTGGTGTGCTCAGCAATTCCAGGTAAATTTTTAACAGCCCAACAGGTTGGGTTGGTTATCAAATTCCGTTTTCCCCCAGCGGAAGCTCCTAAGAACCCTTGCAGTCCCTCACCATGCGGCCCCAACAGCCAATGTAGGGAAATCAACGGCCAGGCGGTGTGCTCGTGCGTGGTTGGCTACATGGGAAGTCCTCCCAATTGTCGACCAGAATGCGTCACTAGTCAGGAGTGCCTCTTGACTCAAGCGTGCGTAAACCAGAAGTGCATCAACCCATGTTTGGGAACGTGCGGCATTGGGGCGCGATGCCAAGTGGTCAATCACAGCCCCATTTGCTCTTGCCCCGAACGGTTCTCTGGAAACCCCTTCATTCGGTGTCTAGCAGTGCAAGGTAAAAGTGTGGTACAACGTTGCTGACTCTTTACCTCCAAGGCCCAATTCTAGAAGAACCTGTGGAGGCAGTGCCAACTAATCCCTGCCAACCTTCGCCTTGCGGTCCCAATGCGGAATGTCGGGCAGTTGGAGGGTCTCCCTCTTGCTCCTGCTTATCTGGGTTTGTCGGTTCGCCCCCCAATTGCCGTCCCGAGTGCGTCTCCAACTCAGATTGTTCCTATACTCTGGCCTGCATGGGCAATAAATGCAAAGATCCCTGCCCAGGCACTTGTGGGCTCAATGCGGAGTGTCGCGTTGTGAGCCATACGCCCAACTGCATATGCGTTGCCGGATTCACTGGGGATCCCTTCAGGCAGTGTCATCCGCCCCGTAAGTCTTCTTGGCAACCTGCATTCGTCAGCACCTCACAATTTTTTTCTAGAACTCCCCCAAGAGGCTTTTAGACCCTGTTCGCCATCCCCCTGTGGGGCAAACGCGGATTGTCGGGAGCAAAACGGCGCTGGAGCATGCGTGTGTTTGCAGGATTACATCGGAAACCCCTATGAGGGTTGCCGGCCTGAGTGCGTGCTCAACTCCGACTGTCCTTACAACAAGGCCTGTCTGAGAAGCAAGTGCAAAGATCCCTGTCCTGGAACCTGCGGCCAAAACGCCAATTGCCAAGTGGTCAATCACCTGCCAATGTGCACTTGCCTGCCTGGATATACCGGAGATCCCTTCCGCTTCTGTAGCATACCACCAGAGCGTAAGAATGGTGCTCTTTGAGTTTGATGGAATTTGACACTTGAATTTTTAGCGGTGCAAGATGAGGCTCCGCCTCAAAACCCCTGCAACCCCAGCCCTTGCGGGCCAAACAGTCAGTGCCGCGAAGTGAACGGACAGGCTGTCTGTTCCTGTTTGCCCAATTACTCGGGAAGCCCGCCCGGCTGTAGGCCTGAATGCACCGTCAGCTCGGAATGTGCCTTGAACAGGGCTTGCATCAGCCAGAAATGCCAAGATCCATGCCCGGGCACTTGTGGGCTCAACGCTAAATGCCACGTGATCAATCACAGCCCCATTTGCAGCTGCAATCCTGGCCATACTGGGGATCCATTCACCCGATGCTTTAGAATCCCGCCTGCGGTTGTCCTACCGGTTGCACCAGCTGTCACCGATCCCTGCCTGCCCTCACCTTGTGGGCCTAACAGTCAATGTAGAACCCTTAACGGGGTGGCTAGTTGTAGCTGCCTGGTAGATTTCATCGGAAGTCCCCCCAACTGTAGGCCCGAGTGCACGATAAACCCAGAATGCCCCAGCGATCTGGCTTGTATAAGGCAGAAATGCAACAACCCCTGCTTGGGAGCGTGCGGAAGTGGCGCTCACTGCTCAGTGATCAACCACGTCCCGATATGCACATGTGCGGACGGTTACATGGGCGATCCGTTCAGCTACTGTGTGGTCAAACCTTTGGAAACCGAACCGGTGGTCCGCGACCCTTGCAACCCATCGCCTTGTGGGGCGAACGCCCTCTGCGATAATGGAGCGTGCTCCTGCTTGCCGGAATACCATGGCGATCCGTACAGCGGCTGTAGGCCGGAGTGTCTTCTTAGCGACGACTGCTCCCGCCACTTGGCTTGCGTAACCCAAAAGTGCAGAGATCCTTGCCCAGGAACATGCGGCCAGAACGCCGAATGCAGCGTGGTCAACCACATTCCCATGTGCACTTGCTTGCAAGGCTTCGAAGGCAACGCCTTTGTGGTTTGCAATCGAATCGAAAGTGAGTCGCTCCATTTCAACCCCATTTTCACTTTACTATAAGCAAAGTTTTAGAGCCTCGTCCTCAGAACCCGTGTAGTCCCTCGCCCTGCGGACCAAACAGTCAGTGCAGGGCACTGAATGGGCAGGCCGTTTGCTCATGTGTGCCCGGTTTTATTGGGGCGCCGCCCACTTGCAGGCCGGAATGCGTGTCCAGTGCGGAATGCAACTTGAACCAAGCGTGCCTAAACCAGAAATGCATCGATCCATGTCCAGGAACGTGTGGTGTGGGCGCGCTATGTCAAGTGGTCAATCACAACCCGATTTGTAGTTGCCCGCCCCAATTATCGGGCGATCCGTTTATTCGATGTGTGCCAGTCCGTAAGTGATGTGCTTGGTTGTGAGGAGTGGGTGTAACTCGCCTCTATTGCGCGAAAAGGAAAGTCTCAAACGGGAGTGGGATGATTCACTCACTTCCCCCATTACTACTCCTTTTCTTGTAACGGAGCTGAGTCATCACGTTTGGCTCCTGTGCAGCATAAAAAGCCCCTAGTGACTACTGACTAAAACCGTCCCTTGCAGAGCAACCCCAGATAACTCCAACCAATCCCTGCCAACCATCGCCATGCGGCCCCAACGCCCAATGCCAGCCGGTTGGGGATAGTCCATCCTGTTCTTGCCTGCAGGAATTTATTGGCGTGCCGCCCAACTGCAGGCCGGAATGTGTCAGCAGCAGCGAATGCCCCAATCACTTGGCTTGCATGCGCCAGAAATGCAAAGACCCCTGCCCTGGTAGTTGTGGTAGCAATGCAGAATGTCGCGTTGTCAGCCACACGGCGAACTGCGTGTGCATTGCTGGATACATCGGCAACCCTTTCAGCTCCTGCCAGTTGCCTCCACCACCTCCACTCGAGCATCTCAGTGTTTGCACGCCGTCCCCTTGCGGCTCGAATGCTCTGTGCAGGGAGCGGAATGGGGCGGGTCAATGTGCTTGCCTACCCGGATACCTAGGAAATCCCTATGAAAGCTGCAGGCCGGAGTGCACGATTAACCCTGATTGCCCGTCAAACAAGGCTTGCTCCAACAATAAGTGTATTGATCCTTGCCCGGGCACCTGCGGGCAGAACGCCTATTGCCAAGTGGTGAAACACGTGCCATCGTGCACTTGCCAACCCGGCTACACTGGTGACCCCTTTAGGTATTGCCATCTAGTCACCGTTCAGCAAAGTGAGTCAGTTCTGAGTTTATTCACGCCTTGTTTTTAACTCCCGGGGCTTTAGCCGTGGAAGAAGAGCCTACGAAGCCTTGCCAACCGTCCCCTTGCGGTCCGAACAGTCAATGTCGTGAGGTAAATGGACAGGCGGTATGTTCGTGTCTGCCGGAATATGTTGGAAGTCCGCCCAGTTGTCGGCCGGAATGCGTGGTCAGCTCGGAATGCTCATTCCAACGAGCGTGCATCAACAACAAGTGCGCTGACCCGTGCCCTGGCACGTGCGGGCTGAGTACGAGCTGCCAGGTGGTCAATCACAGCCCAATCTGCAGCTGCCGGCCTGGCACCACTGGCAATCCGTTCACCAGATGCTACCCAATTCCGCGTAAGATCGCCAGGCTTCCATTAAGTGCAGTCTTCCCTAATGGGCCCAATGTTGCAGCCCCTCCAACACCGCAACCTATACCAGTGCCTGTCAACCCTTGTGTGCCCTCCCCATGCGGCCCCAATAGCGAATGCCGGGACATCAATGGCAGCCCCTCTTGCAGCTGTAGGGCCACGTATGTGGGCAGTCCTCCCAACTGTAGGCCCGAATGTGTCATCAATGCGGAATGCCCCAGCAACTTGGCGTGTATCAGGGAAAAGTGCCAGGATCCTTGCCCGGGATCTTGTGGGTTGAACGCCCAGTGTTCGGTGATTAATCATGTGTCCATTTGCACTTGTTTTGACGGGTATACCGGCGATCCCTTCAGGGCTTGCACTGTCCAAAAACCACCAGGTAAAAATGTGGTTGCAAAGTCTCAATAATTGTGAATCCTCCAACGCTCCTCTTAAATGTCATTTTAGCAATGCTTGAAGAGCCTGACCCGTGTAATCCCTCGCCCTGTGGGGCAAATGCTCGCTGTGACGATGGGGTGTGCAGCTGCCTTGCAGAGTACCAAGGAGATCCCTATCAGGGCTGCAGGCCTGAATGTGTAGTCAGCAACGATTGTCCCCGCGACAAAGCGTGCATTCGGAGCAAATGTGCCGACCCTTGTGCTGGAACATGCGGGCGAAGCGCCCAGTGCAACGTCTACGAGCATGTTCCCATGTGCTCCTGCCTGCCAGGATTCACTGGCAATGCGTTCGTCTTATGCTCGGAAGTCCAAGGTTTTTAGCCCCGAACATGTTTGATTGTTTAACACTAACGCGCCACCCTCGTTGTAGTTCCGCGCCCTGTTAGCCCTTGTTCGCCAAGCCCTTGCGGGCCCAACAGCCAATGCAGAGAGATCAATCAGCAAGCCGTTTGCTCCTGCCTGCCGAGCTACATTGGCATTCCTCCAACTTGCCGGCCGGAGTGCACCTCCAGCTACGAATGCCCCCTGAGTCAGGCTTGCCTGAATCAAAAATGCATCGATCCCTGCCCGGGCACTTGCGGAATGAACGCCAAGTGCCAAGTGGTCAATCACAACCCCATTTGCAGCTGCCCGGCTGGGCAGACCGGCGACCCTTTCATCAGGTGTCGGCCTACTCGTAAGTTCCACCCAAGCCCCAAAACCCGCGTTGCACTGATTCCCGTAATGGCCTTTTAGCGATTGAAGCCCCCCAGGTTGTGGCCAACCCGTGCCAACCATCTCCATGTGGACCGAACGCGCAGTGCAAGGAAATCAATGATTCTCCCTCTTGCTCCTGTTTGCCCGGGTTCATCAGCTCTCCCCCCAACTGTAGGCCGGAGTGCGTCAGCAACAGCGAATGCGCCAACCACTTGGCCTGTATCGGCAATAAATGCAAGGATCCTTGCCCAGGAACATGCGGCCAGAATGCAGAGTGTCGTGTGGTGAGCCACACACCCAACTGCGTTTGTATCGCCGGTTATACAGGCAACCCATTCACTTCCTGTGGAATTATTCCTCTGCCACTACCAACGGAAACGGTCAATCCTTGTGTACCTTCCCCATGTGGGGCGAATGCCGAGTGTCGCGTTCAGAATCAAGCTGGCTCCTGCACGTGCGTGCCTGAATACATCGGCAACCCCTACGAAGGGTGCCGCCCAGAATGCTCACTCAACTCGGACTGTCCCTCAAATAGGGCCTGCATCAACAACAAGTGCGCTGATCCGTGCCCAGGAACTTGCGCTCAGAACGCCTACTGCCAAGTTGTCAACCATTTGCCCAGTTGCAGCTGCAACGTGGGCTTCACTGGGGATCCCTTCAGCTATTGCAATGTCATGCCGCCAGAACGTAAGACTTTCTCATTTCCCTCCAGGCAATTTAAGGCAATGTTGCAACTTTCCAGCCCCGGCCAATGACGTTCCCCAAAACCCTTGCCAGCCCACGCCTTGTGGGCCCAACAGCCAATGCAAGGAGCTCAACGGGCAGGCTGTATGTTCTTGTCTGGCTCAGTACATTGGCAGCCCTCCAGCCTGTCGGCCAGAGTGCACAGTGAGCGCTGAGTGCCCCCAAAGTCAAGCTTGCGTTAACCAGAAATGCGTTGATCCATGCCCAGGCACATGTGGCTTGAACGCCAACTGCCAAGTAGTGAATCACAGCCCCATTTGCAGCTGTAGAATCAGCTACACTGGGGATCCATTTTCCCGGTGTTACCCTGTTCCGCGTAAGTTTGCCCAAAGTTGGCCTCAATGTTGCGTTAACTGGCTCAATATTGCAGCTCCTCCTCCTGTGGTGGAGCCCGTCAGGGACCCTTGCAGTCCTTCTCCATGTGGAACCAATGCGCAGTGTAGAAACATTGGCGGGTCACCTTCATGTTCCTGTCTTCCCCAGTTCCTGGGCAGTCCTCCAAGTTGTAGGCCTGAATGTTCGATAAACTCGGAATGCGCCAGCAATCTGGCGTGTATTACTCAGAAGTGCCGAGATCCCTGCCCAGGCTCGTGCGGTATCAGAGCGCAGTGCTCAGTGATCAACCACACGCCGATTTGTACGTGTCTGGAAGGCTACATAGGAGATCCATTCACCAGCTGCGCGCCCAAGCCGCCTCCTCCTATTGCGCCTGTGGAATCTGATCCGTGCAACCCATCGCCTTGTGGGCCGAACGCACAATGCAACGATGGGGTCTGCACTTGCCTACCTGAATACCACGGGGACCCATACAGGGGATGCAGGCCGGAATGCGTCCTGAACAACGACTGCCCCAACGACAGGGCCTGCATCAGAAGCAAATGCATTGATCCTTGCCCGGGAACATGCGGCCAGAATGCTGAGTGTTCGGTTCAGAACCACATCCCCATCTGCACCTGCTCTTTTGGATACGCTGGCAATGCTTTCATTCTCTGCACCCTTATTCCGAAGCCAGTGGTGACAAATCCATGCATCCCTACGCCCTGCGGGCCCAACAGCCAATGTAGGGAAGTCAATGGACAGGCTGTGTGCTCGTGCGTTCCAGGCTTCATTGGCAGCCCACCAAGTTGTCGGCCGGAATGCGTAACCAGCGCTGAATGCGCATTGAATAAGGCTTGCGTTAACCAGAAGTGTATGGATCCTTGCCCGGGGACTTGCGGTTTGAACGCCCAGTGTCAAGTGGTGAACCATAACCCGATCTGCACCTGCTTCGACCACTATGTGGGAGACCCCTTCGTCAGATGCTTGCCCAAACGTAATTATTTCTTCCATTCGACTGGGGGCTTCTGAGACGTATTTTTGCGCCGCGGACTACGGCCGGGAATCGTACTTAACTCTGCCTAGTTAGCCTGCATCCGCGCTGAGAAATATCTCTCAGAAGAACCTCAGCCATCCAAAGCCAATGATTATATGGTGAACCTAATGCTGGTCTTCATTTAGCGTTGGAGGAACCTCAAATCGTGAACCCATGCCAACCGTCGCCTTGCGGCCCCAACTCGCAATGTCGCGCAACTAACGGCAGTCCACAATGCACTTGTTTGCCCGAGTTTATTGGATCACCCCCAAATTGCCGGCCCGAGTGCTTCAGCAACAACGAGTGCGCCTCCAACCTGGCCTGTATCGGTCAAAAGTGCAAAGACCCTTGCCCGGGCCTGTGCGGCCAGAATGCAGAGTGCAGGGTGGTCAGCCATACCCCCAACTGCGTATGCACTTCCAACTATGTGGGAAATCCGTTTATTCTGTGCTCGCCGCCTCAATGTAAGCCACCAAAGCTCCCAGGAGATGGAGGTGTTAAACTGACTAAACCCCTTGTAGCGCCAGCACCACCGGAGATAATCTCTCCTTGCTCGCCGTCCCCTTGTGGTCCAAACGCCGTTTGCAAGGCGCTGAACAATGCGGGATCTTGCACGTGCATACCGGACTACTTCGGCGATCCTTACCAAGGATGCCGGCCGGAGTGCACGGTTAATTCCGACTGTCCAATGAATAGGGCTTGCATCAACAAAAAATGCCAAGACCCTTGCCCAGGGGCGTGTGGGCAGAATGCCGAGTGCCATGTGCGGAACCACCTGCCTCAATGTTCCTGCTTGGCAGGCCATACTGGAGATCCGTTTAGATTCTGCAGCGTCATTCAAGGTATGCAATGTGTCCACTTGAGAACCTCCAGGCAAATGATGCGATGTGGCCTAAAACATTTCTTATAGCAATTGAAGCGCCGGCGACACCTCAAAACCCTTGCAACCCGTCCCCTTGCGGTCCAAACAGCCAGTGCAAGGAGGTGAATGGACAGGCCATCTGCTCGTGCTTGCCGCAGTATATCAGCTCGCCCCCCAACTGCCGACCTGAGTGCACAGTGAGCTCAGAATGTGCTCAGAATTTGGCATGTCTGAACCAGAAATGCGCGGATCCCTGTCCGGGAACGTGCGGACTTAACGCCCAATGTTCTGTGATCAATCACAGCCCCATTTGCAGCTGTAGGGCTGGTCACACTGGGGATCCGTTCACCCGATGCTACCCCATACCTTGTAAGTGGCCACCTGACGGGCCTCCTGCGGTATTACAGCGGTGAATTGTTTTTAGCTCCTCCCTTGGTACAGGAGGACATTCCTTATAGAAACCCATGCGTGCCATCCCCGTGCGGCCCAAACAGCCAATGCCAGGACTTGAATCAATCACCGGTTTGCGCTTGTTTGCCCACATATGTTGGGAGCCCACCAAACTGCCGGCCCGAATGCACCATTAACTCAGAGTGCTCCTTCAAGCTGGCCTGCATCCGGGAGAAATGCCGAGATCCTTGCCCAGGATCGTGCGGCACCAATGCCAGATGCTCGGTCATCAACCACACCCCCATTTGCACGTGCATTGAAGGTTTTATAGGCGATCCCTTCAGCTACTGTTCCCCTAAGCCGGTTGAGCCTCCCCCATTGGTGGAAAGCGACCCTTGCAACCCCTCCCCATGCGGGGCGAACGCCCAATGCCACAACGGCATCTGCACTTGCCTGCCTGAGTATCACGGCGATCCCTATGCGTCTTGCCGGCCGGAGTGCGTGCTGAACAACGATTGCCCGAAGAATCGAGCTTGCATCCGGATGAAGTGCGTTGATCCCTGTCCGGGAACGTGCGGCCAAAACGCCGAATGTGCTGCAATTAATCACATCCCCATGTGCACCTGCTTGCCCGGATATGTTGGCAATGCCTTTACGTTCTGCTCGAAGATTCCAGGTAGTTATTGCGGTGTAGCCTGCGGCCTTTAGAAGCCGGCTGAAATGTTGCTTTGATTTGCCAGACACCACCTTGCAAAACCCCTGCAACCCCAGTCCTTGCGGCCCCAACAGCCAATGCCGAGAAACCAGCGGCCAGGCCGTATGCTCGTGTGTGCCGGGCTTTATTGGCAGCCCGCCCACCTGCAGGCCGGAGTGCGTGCTCAGTTCAGAGTGCGCCTTGAACAGGGCCTGCGTAAACCAAAAGTGCTCCGACCCTTGCCCTGGCACCTGCGGACTTGGGGCTACTTGCCAGGTGGTCAACCACAACCCCATCTGCAGCTGCCCCGCCAGACAAACTGGCAACCCGTTCGTTAGATGCACTGCCCTGCGTAAGGTCACCCAAAAGTGGCATCGGCCAGAAATGTAAGGTTTTTTAAATTCCCTTAGAGGAAGAAGCGGTAGTGCCCTCGTTCCCCTGTCAACCGTCGCCTTGCGGCCCCTATTCGCAATGCCAGGTTGTCAATGAGCAGGCGTCCTGCTCTTGCCTGCCGGGTTACGTTGGGGCGCCGCCCAACTGCAGGCCGGAATGCGTCAGCAACAACGATTGCGCCTACAGTTTGGCGTGTATCGGCGAAAAATGCCGCGACCCTTGCCCAGGTGTGTGTGGCAGGAATGCCAACTGCCGCGCCTCCAACCACAGAGCTGACTGCTACTGTCTACCTGGATTTTCTGGAAATCCGTTCGTCTCTTGCTCAGTGCCACCGTGTAAGCCTCCTGATATTATGCCATTGCCTTTACTAGTTGCCCAACGAAACCCCCAGATTATGCCTTGCTACTAATCAAAACGCTTCAAACTAATCGGGGGAATTTATCGGAAATGCGTCGACGTTTCCAAGGTTTCCTTGGACCTTTGCTTGGACCATTACCTAGCCAAATATGGTTTTTGTAAATTGCTCCGTTTCAGCGCCACCAGCAGAAATCATCAACCCCTGCCTGCCTTCGCCCTGTGGGGCGAACGCCGTCTGTAGGGAGCAAAACCGCGCTGGTTCCTGCACTTGCCTACCCGATTACATCGGCAACCCCTACGAAGGCTGCCGGCCTGAGTGCGTCCTTAACTCCGACTGTGCCTCCAACAAGGCTTGCATTGCCAACAAGTGCAAAGACCCCTGCCCAGGGGCGTGCGGCCAAAACGCCGACTGCACCGCCATTAATCATCTGCCCTCGTGTGTTTGCGTGCCCGGATTCACTGGGGATCCATTCACCTACTGCCAACCCGTCCCTGAACGTAAGGCTTGCGCCCCCCTAGGGAAATGTGTGTTTAGTAAAATTGCTTTGCAAATGCTAGAAGTGTTGGAAGAGGCGCCAGAACGAAACCCTTGCGAGCCATCGCCTTGCGGCCCGAACAGCCAATGCCGCGAGCTGAACAAACAAGCCGTTTGCTCCTGTCTGCCGGAGTTCATTGGAAGTCCTCCGAGTTGCCGGCCGGAGTGCGTGGTCAGTTCTGAGTGTCCTCAGAACAAGGCTTGCGTAAACCAGAAATGCTCTGATCCCTGCTCCGGCACCTGCGGCTTGAACTCCCAATGCTCTGTGATCAATCACAGCCCCATTTGCAGTTGCTCTCCAGGTCACACTGGGGATCCCTTCACGCGTTGCTACCCTATTCCACGTGAGTGTCTGTAAGGCCTTAAAGGTCGCTTGCTGAAGCCCTTTTGCTTGCAGCGCCACCAGTGCAGCCCACTGTCATCCAAGATGACCCTTGTGTGCCCAGCCCTTGTGGGGCAAACTCCGAATGTAGCAACGTTGGAGGGTCGGCTGTTTGCAGATGCATGCCCACGTTCTTTGGAAGCCCGCCCAACTGCCGTCCAGAATGCACAATCAATCAGGAATGTTCCAGCGATTTGGCCTGTATCCGACAGAAGTGTACTGATCCTTGCCCGGGATCGTGTGGGTTTGGGGCGCGGTGCTCAGTGATCAATCACACGCCGATTTGCGTCTGTCCTGAAGGCTATCGAGGCGATCCGTTCACTAACTGTGTTCCCAAGCCGCCACCTGCGCCTACGCCCGTAGAAGAAGACCCATGCAATCCGTCACCTTGTGGAGCGAATGCTCGCTGCAATGAGGGCGTTTGCACCTGTTTGCCTGAATATCTGGGCGATCCGTATAGAGGCTGTAGGCCGGAATGCGTGCTGAATAATGACTGCCCTTGGAACAGGGCGTGTGTTCGCAGCAAATGCAGCGATCCATGCCCGGGAACATGCGGAACTAATGCGGAGTGCAGTGTGGTCAACCACATCCCCATGTGCTCCTGCTTGCAAGGGTTCACTGGCAATGCGTTCACAGCCTGCTCGCCCATACCACGTAAGCCTCATTGCCCTCATTGGGGCCAGGCCAATTTCATTTTGGGACATTTTAGCCGCGATTCCACAAAACCCCTGCAACCCCTCGCCATGCGGCCCCAACAGCCAATGCAGACAGATCAACGACCAAGCAGTTTGCTCGTGTGTGGTCGGCTTCATTGGAAGTCCTCCGAGCTGCAGGCCGGAATGCGTGACCAGCTCAGAATGCCCCTTGAACGAGGCCTGTGTTAACCAAAAATGCATCGACCCTTGCCCGGGAACGTGTGGCATCAACTCGCTGTGCCAAGTGGTCAACCACAACCCCATATGCAGCTGCGCTCCACGCCATACAGGCGATCCATTCGTTCAGTGCACGCCAATTCGTAAGCGATCCACATTGGCCTAGGATTGTAGGTTTGACTGTTCGGGTTTCAGGTGATGAGCCAGTGGAGATTAAAAACCCATGCAACCCGTCGCCTTGTGGCCCCAACTCGCAGTGTAGGGAAACCAATGGCAGCCCATCCTGTTCGTGCCTACCAGGGTTTATTGGGGCGCCGCCCAACTGCAAGCCCGAATGCATCAGCAACAGCGAATGCGCCAACCATTTGGCCTGCATTGGCCAGAAGTGCACGGACCCTTGCCCGGGCATTTGCGGCCAGAATGCAGAGTGTCGAGTGGTTAGCCATACTCCCAACTGTGTCTGTTTGACTGGATTCGAAGGGAATCCTTTCTCCAGCTGCTCCCCACAAGGTAGAAAAAACATCCTACTGTCCTTTGACATGTCCAGGTTTCATTAGATACCCGTTCACTTCAAATTCCCTTAATGGGTTTTCTAGTTGTCCAACCAGTTCCCAGGCCGACGCCCTGCTTGCCATCTCCTTGCGGCGCCAACGCCCAATGCCGTGAGCAAAATGGGGCTGGTGCGTGTATTTGCTTGCCGGAATTCATAGGGAATCCTTATGAAGGCTGCCGGCCGGAATGCAGCATCAACTCCGATTGTCCCTCGAACAAAGCATGCGTCCGAAACAGATGCACTGATCCTTGCCCTGGAACGTGTGGGCAGAACGCTGAATGCCAGGCCATCAATCATCTGCCCTCGTGCAGTTGCTTAGCGCAATACACTGGAGATCCCTATCGATACTGCAGCTTGGTGCCTCCTGAGCGTAAGTTGGTAGGCTTTTGTCCCTTTGCTGTTTGCTTACCGGGTGATTGCAGCTGTGAGGGAAGAGCAGCCCCAGAATCCTTGCCAGCCCTCGCCCTGCGGACCAAACAGCCAATGCCGCGAAGTCAATGGCCAAGCTGTCTGCTCGTGCCTCCCAGAGTTCGTAGGCAGTCCTCCCGGCTGTAGGCCTGAATGCGTGGTTAGTGGGGAATGTCCGCCAAGCAAGGCCTGTGTGAACTTGAAATGCGCGGATCCTTGCCCTGGAACATGCGGCCTGAATGCCAACTGCCACGTGATCAACCACAGCCCCATATGCAGCTGCTTGTCCCAATATACCGGAGATCCGTTCACTAGATGCTATCCCATTCCAGCGCCGGTGCCGCAGGAGGAGCCAATAGCTCAGAACCCGTGTGTGCCATCGCCCTGCGGACCCAACAGCGAGTGTCGCGATATAGGCGGAAACCCCTCCTGTTCCTGCTTGCGTACGTTTATCGGCAGCCCTCCGAACTGCCGACCGGAATGCTCGATTAATGCGGAATGCCCGCATAACTTGGCCTGCATCCAACAGAAATGCCGCGATCCTTGCCCGGGCTCATGCGGCAGGAACGCCCAATGCTCCGTTATCAACCATACCCCGATCTGCAGCTGTCTGGATGGGTATATTGGTGATCCGTTCACTAGTTGCTCACCCAAACCGCCCTCGCTTCCGGTGGTGGAAGCTGATCCTTGCAACCCCTCGCCCTGCGGGGCCAATGCCCAATGCAGTAGGGGAATCTGCACTTGCCTGCCTGAATACCACGGTGACCCTTATAGAGGGTGCAGGCCGGAATGCGTCCTCAATGAGGACTGTGCTAGGAATAGGGCTTGTATCAGGAACAAGTGCCTGGACCCTTGTCCGGGCACCTGCGGCCAGAACGCTGAGTGTGCAGTAATCAACCACATCCCGATATGTTCCTGCCGGTCCGGATTTGTGGGCAACGCCTTCGTAGCTTGCTCCCCTATTCCAGGTAGCTCGTCGCTCGGCAAGCCCCCGATTGGAGCTAAAATTTCCCGATATTTTAGTGGAAGCTCCGCAAAACCCGTGCCAGCCTGCGCCCTGCGGTCCCAATAGTCAATGTCGCGAGCTCAACGGCCAGGCCGTGTGCTCCTGCGTGCCTGGATACATCGGAACTCCGCCCAGCTGCCGGCCCGAGTGTGTCACCAGTCCGGAATGCCCCTTGAACAGAGCTTGCCTTAACCAAAAATGCATCGACCCTTGTCCGGGGACGTGCGGACTGAACGCCCAATGTTCGGTGGTCAATCACAACCCCATTTGCAGCTGCTTGCCTGGCCAGACTGGGGATCCCTTCACCAGATGTCTCCCCATAAGTATGTCACGCTCCCTCTAAAACGGAGATTTGCAGTAGTTAACTAAGCGATTTTAGGAGAAGAACCGCCCCTGGCGCCTACCAATCCATGCCAGCCCAATCCGTGCGGTCCAAACGCCCAATGCAAAGACGTTGGGAACGCCCCCTCCTGCTCCTGCCTGCCGGAATTCATCGGCACCCCACCTAATTGCCGGCCGGAGTGTGTCAGTAATAGCGAATGTGCCGCGCACCTGGCCTGTATCAGTCAAAAGTGCAAAGATCCCTGTCCTGGGACATGCGGCCTGGATGCCGCTTGCCGAGTGGTCAGCCACACTCCCAACTGCATTTGCCAGCCAGGATTTGCAGGCAATCCATTTGTCCAGTGCACCTTGAAGGTGGAAGTGCCTCAGCCTGAACGGCCCACGCCTTGTATACCATCGCCATGTGGCGCGAATGCCCTCTGCAGGGAGCAGAACGGAGCTGGCGCCTGCCAATGTCTGCAAGAGTACATTGGAAATCCTTATGAAGGCTGCCGTCCGCAATGTTCTCTCAACTCTGACTGTCCCTCTAATAAGGCTTGCCTAAGCAACAAGTGCCAAGATCCCTGTCCGGGGGCTTGTGGGAGCAATGCCCAATGCCAACCGATCAACCATCTGCCCTCCTGCAGTTGCAATGTCGGATACACCGGCGATCCATTCCGGCACTGTGCAGTTATTGTAGAAGAACGTGAGTCTGGCTGGTGCAGTTAGAACCAGGCCCCCTAAAGCTAAAGTTGAAATTTCAGCGATCGTCGCCGAGCCCGCCAAGCCATGTGAGCCTTCGCCCTGCGGGCCCAACAGTCAATGCCGCGAACTCAACGCGCAGGCGGTGTGCTCTTGTCTTCCAGACTATCAGGGCACGCCTCCAGGTTGCCGGCCTGAGTGCGTGGTTAGCTCAGAATGTGCGCTGGATAAAGCCTGCGTTACCCAGAAGTGCGCTGATCCATGCGTGGGGGTTTGTGGGTTGAACGCCAAATGCCAAGCGATCAACCACAGCCCCATTTGCAGCTGCTCGAGCGGCTTTACTGGGGATCCCTTCAGTCGCTGTTATGCAACTCCAGGTAGTTTTGGCCGGTTGGAATCTATGGGGAGGTTTAATGGGGACATTTTCAGCTCCTCCAGTCGAAGATGTGGTTCGACCGATAGTGGATCCTTGCGTGCCCTCGCCCTGCGGGCCCAACTCCCAGTGTCGCGCTATTGGAGGGTTCCCGTCCTGCAGCTGCCTAGTTAGCTACATCGGTTCCCCTCCAAGCTGTCGGCCCGAATGCACCATTAACTCCGAATGTCCCACCGACCAGGCGTGCATGCAGCAGAAGTGCCGCGACCCTTGCCCAGGGCTTTGTGGGCCTGGGGCCCAATGTAGCGTCTTCAACCACATCCCAGTTTGCGTCTGCCTAGAAGGGTATACAGGCGATCCGTTTAGTTTCTGCCGCGTGAAAGTCCCAGAGCCAGTTGTGGAGCAGGACCCGTGCAACCCATCCCCGTGTGGCGCGAATGCGCAATGCAACAAAGGCACTTGCACATGCGTGCCCGACTACCAGGGCGACCCTTACGTGGGATGCCGGCCAGAGTGCCTACTGAACACCGATTGTCCTAACAGCAAGGCTTGCCTCAGGCAGAAGTGCGTGGACCCCTGTCCAGGCACATGCGGCCAGAACGCCGAGTGTTCAGTCATCAACCACATCCCTACATGCGCCTGCCTGAGCGGCTATCAAGGCAACGCCTTCGTAGGCTGCCAGCAGGTTCCGGCAGATTTGCCCCAGAATCCCTGCAATCCTACGCCCTGCGGGCCCAACAGTCATTGTAGGGAAATCAACGGCCAGGCGGTTTGCTCGTGTGTGCCAGGATTTAGCGGCAGCCCTCCGGCTTGCCGGCCGGAGTGCGTGTCATCCAACGAATGCTCCTTGGACAAGGCTTGCCAGAACCAAAAGTGCATCGATCCTTGTCCGGGAACATGCGGAGTCAACGCCCTCTGTCAAGTGGTCAACCACAATCCCATTTGCAGTTGCCCTAGCAGGCACTCTGGGGACCCCTTCACTAGATGCGCGCCTATCGGTAAGGGAGTTGCCAGTTTTCTGGACTTTGCATCTAAGCAATCGGTGAAACTTTCAGTGGAAGAGCCAGTAGTAGTGGACCCATGCAACCCGTCACCTTGCGGCCCCAATGCCCAGTGCAAAGAAATTCGCGGGTCGCCATCCTGCTCCTGCGTGCCGCAGTTTATCGGCCAGCCTCCCAATTGCCGACCCGAGTGTGTCAGCAACAGCGAGTGCGCCAACCACTTGGCCTGCATCAGTCAAAAGTGCACAGATCCCTGCCCTGGAACGTGTGGGGAAAACGCCGACTGCAGAGTGGTCAGTCACAGCCCCAACTGCATTTGCCTGCAGGGCTACGCTGGGAATCCTTTCGTGCGGTGCAACATTGTTGAAGGTATGATCGAGCTGGTTAAAGTGGTCTCCCACTCCCACTTCAAACTGTGTGTTCTGCAATTTCCAGCCCCTAGGCCTTTGGAACAGATAAACCCCTGCTACCCGTCGCCTTGCGGCGCTAACGCCGTCTGCAGGGAGCAAAACAACGCGGGCTCATGCACGTGCATCCAGGATTACCTGGGAAATCCCTATGAGGGCTGCAGGCCGGAGTGCACGCTCAACTCCGATTGTCCGTCAAGTCGGGCCTGCATCGGGAACAAGTGCGTTGATCCCTGCCCTGGCACGTGTGGGCAGAACGCCCAATGTCAAGTGATCAATCACTTGCCCTCGTGCAGTTGCACTGTCGGCTACACTGGGGATCCGTTCCGATTTTGCACGGTTGTGCAGCAACAGCCAACACGTAAGATTGTCGGTCGCTTCCAAGGAAAGGGGGTTAACGATGGGGTTTTTTAGCTGTGGAAGAGCCGCCGCAAAGCCCTTGCCAGCCCTCGCCCTGTGGGCCCAACAGCCAGTGCAGGGAGGTCAACAGCCAGGCGGTTTGCTCTTGTTTGCCCACTTACGTGGGCTCGCCCCCAGGCTGTAGGCCCGAATGCACGGTTAGCGCGGAGTGTCCGCAGGCTCAGGCCTGCATTAACCAAAAATGCGCCGATCCCTGCCCAGGCACCTGCGGGCTTAGCGCCCAATGCAGCGTTATCAACCACAGCCCCATCTGCAGTTGCCTGCCTGCGTTCACTGGGGATCCGTTCACTCGCTGCTATGCCAATCCACGTAAGGCTTAAACCGTTTACCCACTGTGACTGATGTGATTGAAAGACCTGTGTGAATTTCAGCTGCGCCATCAGAGCCGACTCAGCCAGTGCTGAGCAACCCTTGTGTGCCATCGCCTTGCGGTCCCTACTCGATCTGTCAGGATATGAGCGGCGCCCCGTCCTGCTCCTGCGTGTCCTCGTACATTGGCAGCCCGCCCAATTGCCGGCCGGAATGCACCATTAACTCAGACTGCGTCAGCAGGCTGGCGTGCATCCGCGAGAAATGCACGGATCCATGCCCGGGCTCTTGTGGGCTCAACGCGCAGTGCTCCGTAATCAATCACCTGCCAATCTGCTCCTGCCTGGACGGATACACAGGAGATCCGTTCAACCGTTGTCATCCCAAGCCGGCGCCGCCCGCCCCAACAGTTGAGGCCGATCCATGCAACCCCTCGCCTTGCGGGCCGAACGCCATATGCAACAGCGGCAGCTGCAGCTGCGTTCCAGAGTACCACGGCGATCCCTATATGGGATGTCGGCCCGAGTGCCTCCTTAGCACCGACTGTGCCAGAGATAAGGCGTGCATGAACCAAAAGTGTCGCGACCCTTGCCCGGGCACCTGCGGCCAAAACGCTGAATGCGCCGTCATAAACCACATACCAAGCTGCACCTGCCTGCAAGGCTATGCAGGTGAACCATTTGTGATTTGCCACAAAACTCCTGCGGATGTTCCGCAAAACCCCTGCAACCCGTCGCCATGTGGGCCCAACAGCCAATGCCGCCCCATCAATGGTCAAGCGGTCTGTTCTTGCGTGCTGGGCTACATTGGAAGCCCTCCAACCTGCCGCCCCGAGTGCATCACCTCGAGTGAGTGCCCCCTTAATCAAGCCTGCCTCAATCAGAAGTGCATCGATCCCTGCCCGGGCACTTGCGGCATAAATGCGCTGTGTCAAGTCATCAATCACAACCCCGTATGCAGTTGCCGTCAAAGACAGACCGGCGATCCGTTTGTCCGGTGTGTGCCTATCAGTGAGTTGCCCTGTGCCTCAGTGACATGCTCACGCACTAACCTGGGTATTTCAGGAGAAGAGCCCCCAGTGGAACCCACCAACCCTTGCCAACCATCCCCTTGCGGCCCCAACTCTCAATGCAGGGACCTGAATGGTAGTCCCTCATGCTCGTGCCTCCCTGAGTTTATCGGCTCGCCTCCAAGTTGCCGGCCGGAGTGTGTGAGCAACAGCGAATGCCGCTCTCACCTGGCGTGCATCAACCAAAAGTGCAAAGACCCCTGTGAGGGAGTATGCGGCCAAAACGCCGAGTGTCGAGTAGTGAGCCACACTCCCAACTGCGTCTGCTTGCCGGGCCACAACGGAAACCCCTTCCTGAGATGCGCCACTATTGAGGGTAACGTTCAGGTGATTTGTGCCACAACCCTCTTAACCGCTGAACCTTTGTAGAACCGCGACCTCAGCCCGAAACCCCTACACCATGCACGCCGTCCCCCTGCGGCGCCAACGCCATGTGCAAAGAGCAAAGAGGAGCAGGCTCGTGTTCCTGTGTAGCTGACTACATCGGCAACCCCTACGAGGGCTGTAGGCCGGAGTGCAGTCTGAACTCCGACTGTCCCTCCAACAAGGCGTGCATCAACAACAAATGCGCGGATCCTTGTCCAGGAACGTGCGGGGTCAATGCCGATTGCCAGGTCATCAACCACATTCCGTCCTGTAATTGTCCGCTTGGTTATACTGGCGAACCGTTCACAGCCTGTTACAGAGCTCCCGAGCCCGTTCCACGTAAGAGGTTTTTATATTGGAAAAACCGGGGTGTTTATTCGCGGGTAATTTGCAGCAAGTGAGGTCGGACCATCTCATCCATGTGACCCATGGCCATGCGGCCCCAACTCTGGGTGCCGGGAGATTAGCGGGCAGGCTTCCTGCACGTGTCTTCCTGGTTACTTCGGGGCGCCGCCCGCTTGTAGACCTGAATGCACTTACAATTCGCAATGTGCTCACAATAAGGCTTGCTCGAACCAGAAATGTGTGGATCCGTGCCTGGGAACATGCGGCTTGAACTCCCAGTGCTCCGTGATCAACCACAGCCCCATCTGTGTGTGTTCCTCCGGGTATACCGGCGATCCATTCACTAGGTGCTACCGTCTCCCATGTAAGGTCACAGATAGTTTTCAACGGGAGAAATATTGATCGCAACATATTTTAGTGAAACCATATGACGGCCCAGTGGTTGTTAAGAACCCGTGTTTCCCTACGCCATGCGGCCCCAACAGCCAATGTAGGGTAGTAGAGGAAAACCCTTCGTGCTCTTGCCTACCGCACTATGCTGGCGCTCCTCCAAACTGCCACCCCGAATGCACACTGAGCTCCGATTGTGCCTTGGGTTTGACGTGTATTGACGCAAAGTGTCAAGACCCCTGCCCGGGCACTTGCGGCCTCCAAGCCGATTGCCGAGTGGTGAATCATGCGCCAGTATGCGTGTGTCCACTCGGATATGAGGGAGATGCGTTCCTGGCGTGCTACCCCAAGCCCCTGCCTCGTAAGACCGGTCAAAGACCTCGGTTAAGGAACAGGTTTGATAGTGATGTGTTGCAGGTCCAAATGTCATTGACGCGTGTGTGCCCAGACCATGTGGGGCGAACGCGTTATGTCACAACGGAACCTGTAGTTGTTATTCTGAGTACCGCGGCGACCCCTACAGGGAGTGCCGCCCAGAGTGCGCAATTAGCTCAGATTGTCCCAGGGGTCTAATGTGTTTGAATCACAAGTGCCGTGACCCCTGCGCAGGCGCTTGCGCCCCCCGAAACTCCGAATGTTTCGTGATAAACCATTCGCCTATCTGCACATGCTTGCCAGGGTATACAGGCCAACCCTGGGAATCCTGCACCCCCGTCCCTAGTAAGTTTCCAACAGGCGTCAATCGGAATAAGTAAAATTGAACAATCCGTCTTGATTTAGCGCCGCCCCCACTACCAGAGCGCCCGTGCAACCCCACGCCTTGCGGCCCCAACAGCCAATGTCGCGAATTCAACAACCAAGCGTCTTGTAGTTGTTTAGTGGGCTTCATTGGCAGTCCGCCCGCTTGCCGGCCGGAATGCGTAGCCAATATCGAATGCCCGATGAACAGGGCGTGCGTGAACCAAAGGTGCATCGACCCTTGTCCAGGGACGTGCGGACTTAACACGGTTTGCCAAGTGGTTAACCACAACCCCATATGCAGTTGCGCCCCCCGATATTCCGGCGATCCATTTGTGGCCTGTCGCATTGTTGCCGGTAGGTCCGTCCCCTTGGGCGTGTCACAGCAAACTAAGTGGGGACTTTACTTTGTAGCTCAAGAACAACCCCCTGAGCAACCCCCCAACGGAAACCCTTGCGTGCCTTCCCCGTGCGGCCCCAATGCGCTATGTGAACCGACTCCAGCAGGAACAGCGAAATGTTCCTGTCTCGCCAACTATTTGGGTTCTCCGCCCAACTGTAGACCCGAATGTCTCTCCAATTCCGACTGTCCCTCCAGGTCGCACGCCTGTATCAATAGGAGATGCAGCGATCCTTGTCCGGGCTCCTGCGGCATGGGAGCTCGCTGCGCGGTGGTGAACCACATCCCGAACTGTCTGTGTTGGGAGGGATATGTTGGGGATCCTTTCACTAGATGTTCCCCCAAGCCAGCACCACGTAAGCCCGCAG
>NW_026018715.1:14705947-14713629 GCF_020466585.1 Dendroctonus ponderosae
ATTTTCGAACCTCAACAGCTCCAGTCCTGCCCAGTAAAGACCCCTGCTACCCGTCACCATGCGGGCCCAACGCCTACTGCCGATCGGAGAACGACTACGCGATCTGCGAGTGCGTGGCCGAGTACCACGGCAACCCCTACGAGGGTTGCCGGCCGGAATGTCTGTCCAACTCGGAGTGCGCCCCTAACACGGCCTGTATCAGCAACAAATGCCGCGACCCTTGCCCAGGAACGTGCGGCGTGAATGCGGTCTGCACCGTCACCAATCACATGCCCATATGCTCGTGCCAGCAAGGGTATTCTGGGGATGCCTTCAGATATTGCAGCCTCATCGTTGCTGGTAAGCGACGTTACTCCAGCCTCACAGGCCTTGGTGCCAATCGGCTATGTGGTGTTTGCAGAGCCCCCACGAGACCCTTGCAACCCGTCTCCATGCGGCATCAACACGGTGTGTAGAAACTCCAAAGACTCTGCGATCTGCGAATGTGTGCCTGGGTTCTTCGGCAACGCCAACCTAGGTGGGTGCCGGCCAGAATGCACCATTAGCTCGGACTGTCCGAGAAATCAAGCCTGTGTGAACACGCGATGTGTGGATCCGTGCCCTGGAGTGTGCGGCTTCAATGCCGACTGCCATGTCATCAATCATAGTCCTGTTTGCAGCTGCGTTTCGCCTCTCGTTGGTGATCCCTTCACGCTGTGCAGTGAGCCGGTAAGTTTTGGGCGGATGAGTAGGTTCCAGTGGAGCAGCAAGTTTTCTTGCAGGTGGTCGCTCCTGAGCCAGACCCTTGCAGCCCGTCGCCTTGCCAAGCCAACGGCCAATGCCGTGTGGTGAACGGCGCCGCCGCTTGCACCTATCCAGAGTGTGTGATCAATCCGGATTGTCCCAGTGATAAGGCGTGCTATTTCCTCAAGTGCCAGGATCCTTGTGCGGGGGCCTGCGGCCTCAACGCCATCTGCCAAGTGGTCAACCATCAAAGTGTCTGCACTTGCCCGCCTGGATTCACTGGAACCCCTGAAGTCCAGTGCCGATATGTGCCACCTGAACGTAAGGCTGTTGATGAGAATGTTCCAGTGGCAGAGGTTGATTGGGGTGGTTTTTCAGAGCCCCGACCCGCGCCCGAATGTACCGAAGACTCCCAGTGCAGCAACGACAAGGCCTGCGTGAACAGCCGCTGCCAAAACCCCTGCTCTACAGTGTCATGCGGGGAGAATTCGGAATGTCGCGCACAACTCCACCGAGCCGTCTGCACATGTAGAGACGGCTTTGCGGCCAACGCCCAACACGCTTGCGTAGAGATTGGGTGCCGCTCGGATTCCGATTGTGCGCCGATCTACGCCTGCATTAACCGGGAATGCGTCGATCCGTGCTCGTTCACCTCCTGCGGTCTCAACGCTTTATGTATAGCCGATGGCAACCACAAGGCCCGCTGCTACTGCCCCGAGACCTTCAGAGGCAACCCGCTGGTGCAGTGCAACAGGCCGGAATGCACCCGCGATGAGGAGTGCGCCTACAATCTAGCCTGTCGCAATGAGCGCTGTCAAGATCCGTGCAATTGCGGCCGGAATGCCGTTTGCAATGTGTTCGCTCATCGGGCGCAATGTTCCTGTCCACCTGGATACGTTGGGAACCCGCTGGAAGCGTGTGCGGTTCAAGTGTATGCAGAGGAACCGCAATGTAAGATCGATTCAGACTGTCCCAGCAAACTGGCCTGCTTTGGCGGCCTTTGCAAGAACCCGTGCATTGAGACGAAGCCCTGCGGGAAGAACGCGGAATGCATAGTGGTGGACAGTTTGCCCCTGCGAACCATGTCCTGCATGTGTTTGCCTGGGTATATTGGGGACGCCGATGTCGACTGCAAACGTGGTATGTATTTCTTTGGGTTTTCACTTTACATCATCGTTTTTTCGCTTGGGTGGCAACCCATCGCGTTTGGGGGGATGAGAGGCTGGTGATGTGTTCGTCAACAGTGGGGAAATCCGCACACTTTGCGCCAAATGGGGTTGCTAGCCCAGGCAGGACTCCGAAAGTTGATATTGAACATATTAACATATGTGGCGTCAACATCAGTGCCTGAAGAATCACCCTGTATATATTACCAAAGAAAAGTTTTGTAAATAGTTTCAGCTTTTGTATATTTCTTCCGCCCCTTCAGAATGATCTGCTATTTTTTGGCAATTTTTGTGTAAATATTTATTCCGGCCGCGAACTTCAGACAGCTGTAACGAACATTCCTGATACTTCTTCAGTTTCAGGTCATGGCCACTTACCTAACTCATCTAATTCCCCATCTAACAGCAGCAACACATTTTTTCAGCCTTCAAAGGTGATGGAGGTCGACCCTTGCAAACGTCCATACTCTTTACCCACATACCCTGTACGATTTATGTTACATCAACTGGGCGTTGTAAGGTCCGACCTCCATAACCCCGCCCGCTCCAAGCCGGGAAAAGTTTCAAAAACATTTTCCTCATAGCACCTACACTGGACGAACCCGGCTGTAGATCGCAGCAGGACTGTCCGCAGAGCGACTCTTGCATCAACCGGCAATGCGTCAATGCTTGCGTGGTTGGAAACCCATGCGCGCCTACAGCCGAATGCTCGGCCAATCACCACAAGGCCACGTGCACGTGCCCTACGCCTCTGATTGGCGATCCGTTCATCAGATGCTACCAACAGCCCGCACAGCCACAGCCCGAATGCACGCACGACGGCGAATGCTCCAGCGATAAGTCCTGCATCAATCAGCATTGCCAGGATGCTTGCGGCCTGTCCAACCCGTGTGGGGCCAATGCTGAGTGCCAAACCAAACAGCATAGGCCCACGTGTGTTTGCGCTGTAGGATGGATTGGAAATCCTCAGATTGCCTGCTATAAACGTAGGTGTTTGGTTCGCATTGTTTGCCTGTTGCTTTAATGGGTTTTATCCAATTCAGCCGAGTGTAAGATCGACGACGATTGCCCCTACAACAAGGCCTGCACCAATGAGAACTGCTTGAATCCATGCTCAAGCGTGTCATGCGGGCGAAGCGCCGAATGCGTGGCTCAGAACCATCGGGCTCAATGCCAGTGCCCTGCAGGCACTCAGGGCGACCCACTCCTAGCCTGCATAACTGGGCAGTGCCAGTACAATGAGGACTGCGCTGATCATGAAGCCTGCGACCGCCTCAACCGCATCTGCCGGCCAGTGTGCGATGCGGAAACCTGCGCTGCCACTGCGCAATGCTTAGGGCAAAACCACCAGCCCAAATGCTTATGCCCGGTAGGAACTGTAGGCAATCCGTTCCTCGACTGTAAGCCCCCAGCAAAACCAGCCTGCACAACAGACGCCGACTGTCCATCGCAGTTGGGCTGCATCAACCAACTGTGCGTCAACCCTTGCCACCAAGGCAACCTTTGCTCAATTGAGCAGGAATGCCGCGTGGTGGACACAGTCCCACTACGTACCATCATGTGCGCCTGTCCCTCTGACCAAATCATCGACACCTCCGGACATTGCCGAGCAATTGTTCGCGAACAACCCCAATGCCTACAGGACAGCGATTGCGCTGACTCGGACAGGTGCTTCAGTGGGAACTGCGTGGACGCCTGCCGTTTGGACAGTTGCGGAGTCAACGCCATTTGCCGAGCGGCCAATCATCTGACGCAATGCGTCTGCCCGCCCGAGTACACCGGAAATGCTCGTGTAGAGTGCACGAACGTCCCGAGACATCCCAGCGTGGTGCCCCAGCCCGAATGCGCCCTCGACGACGACTGTCCTTTGGATAAGGCCTGCAGACAGAGCATTTGCGTCAATCCCTGCAGATCAGACAAGCCTTGCGGCAATAACGCCTTCTGCTCAGTTAACCGCCATCAAGCTGTTTGCAGATGTCCAGAGGGATACATTGGACGACCAGAAGTCGAATGTCTAGCACGTAAGTTGAACAGTTCCCCCAAAAAATCGGCGTCCCACTTCATAAGCACCTTGATGATTTCAAACTTGTTCCAGCCCCTACTGCCCCCGCCATTGGTTGCACCACAAACTCCGACTGCCCTCTGAGCGAATTTTGCCTGAACAAGCTCTGCATTAGTCCCTGCAATTGCGGCCCCAACGCCGACTGCAGAGTGACCAACCACTATGCCACATGCTTCTGCCAAGCCGGATACTCGGGCAATCCCCAGACTGGATGCTTCAAATGTAGGTAACTGACTGTCGAGCTGACCAAGCAATTACACGGTTTATGTTGCAGTGGGCTGCCAATCAGACAGCGAATGTGCAGATGATCAACAGTGCTACAACGCACAATGCGTGAACCCCTGCATCCTGAACGATCCCTGCGCTACGAACGCCGAATGCTTCGGGCGCAGCCACAAGGCGAACTGCAGGTGCAGCTCGGGCTACAGCGGCGACCCGTTTATGCGCTGCGAGCGGCTGGAGTGCTACTCCAACCAAGACTGCCCCAGCAACAGGGCCTGCATAGAAAACCGCTGCATTGATCCATGCTCCTCAATTGCAAACGCGCGCTGCGCTCAGAACGCCGAATGCTTCGCTCAGAACCATGCTGCCGCCTGCGTGTGCCCCGACCATTTGCCCGAAGGCAACCCCATGGCTTACTGCTATGCGAGAACGGTCGCAGACCAACCTCTGTGTGTATACGACTCAGATTGCCCCAGTAAGCTGGCCTGTATCAGAGAGCAATGCGTCAACCCGTGCACCAGCATTTCGCCCTGCCATCCCACTGCCAGCTGCAGTGTGATCGATACCACTCCGGTGCGAACAATGGCGTGCACTTGTAGGGAAGGTTGGGTGCCTAACGATAACGGCGAATGCCACGCCATTCTCCTGCCAATGCCGCCAGGATGCAGCAAGGACGACGAATGTTCCCCCAACGAGTCCTGCATCAACCGAGTGTGCAGAAACCCGTGCGATTGTGGCGTGGACGCCATCTGCGACGTGCGCAACCACAAACCCATCTGCTCCTGCAAAGAGGGCTTCGAGGGCAACCCCAACATCTTCTGCCGCACCATCGGTTGCAGGATTGACTCGGAGTGCGATTCGGGCACCGCCTGCATTAATGGCCAGTGCGTAAGCCCGTGCCTGGTTAAGAACCCGTGCGGGGCCAATGCTGAGTGCTTCGTCAACCGCAATGCTGCAGAGTGCCGCTGTCGCAGCGGCTACCGCGGCAACCCCTTCGAAAGGTGCCTGGTGATTGGATGCGCAGCCAACAGCGACTGTCCAGACGACCGCCAGTGCGTCAACGCGCAGTGCATCAATCCCTGCCTATACGACAACCCATGCTCGTCGCGTGCAGAATGCCTAGTGCAGAACCACATGGCGCTGTGCAAGTGCCCGCCCGGCCTGCTAGGCAACCCCTATGTGGATTGCCGGGCGCAGCCCCAACCAGAATGTCGCGAGGATGGCGATTGCCCAGCGCAGCTGGCCTGCCTCAACAGCAAGTGCCAAAACCCCTGCTCGGCGATCGAGCCCTGCCACAACCCAGCCAGGTGCCAGGTGGTGAACTCCCTACCAGTGCGCACCATGAACTGCGTCTGCCCGCCGGGCTACATCAGCAGCGGCAGCGGCACTTGCAAGCCAGCCACCGCAATCACGAAGGCGGCCTGCGTTTCGGACGGCGAATGCCCCTCCGACCGGGCCTGCTTCAACGGAATCTGCCGCAACCCTTGCGACTGCGGCCCGAACGCCGAGTGTCGCATCAAAGACCACAAGCCCATCTGCGCCTGCCAGCCCGGCTACGAAGGCAACCCTGAGATCGGTTGCCGAACCGTCGGTTGCCGGAGCGACGACGAATGCTCGGGGCAACACAGCTGCATCAATCGGCAATGCGTCCCAGTGTGCCTGCCCGACCTCGACCCTTGCGGCGCCAACGCCACCTGCTACGGCAACCGCCATCGGGCAATCTGCGATTGCCTGCCGGGCCGTGTCGGCAATCCCCGTGTCGCATGCGTGCTGGTCGGATGCCGCTCCGACTCCGAGTGTCCATCGGGCACCGCCTGCATCAACAACGAGTGCAAAGACGCGTGCGTCGAGGTCGATCCATGCGACAAACCGGCCACTTGCAAGACGTTCAACCACATCTCTGAGTGCATCTGCCCGCCAGGCACGGTGAGTGATGGCGAAATGGGCTGTTTGACACCGGAGGTGGCCTGCACTTACGACCACGACTGCCAGTCGGGGTTGGCCTGCATCGGCAACGTTTGCCAGGACACGTGCCTTACGACGCGACCCTGCGGAACCAACGCCGACTGCAAGGTGGTCGACACCGAACCCGTTCGGACGATGGTTTGTGAATGTCTGCCTGGATATCATGGCAATGCCGCAGTCAAATGCGAAAAAGGTTAGTGAGATTATTAGTCAAAGTTCGTATGTGTGGGGTTGCGCTGTTGCGGTGCTGGCACTCTCTAAGTCATCGATAGTTTTTATGAGTTACGTTTAACCGTTACCACCGCAATAAAGAGGCCCACTGGCTGAATTGTGACGTCACTTAAAGTAGTCCGACCAGGCATAACGCCTCGCGGAGCATATGATGGATCAACTGTACGAATATGAATATTTTATGATTAGCCTTTCTATTCCCAAAAAATGAACGTAGTTAACTGGCCAAAAATATTTTAGTTTCAGTTATTGCTTAATATTTCATGTTTCCTTGTTTTCATGTGTCATTTCTTTTGTCACAATCATTTTTTAAAAGAGTATTGGTGACAGAATTTATGATAATCTTTACCGAGCTTATAGTACTATGCAGATCACATTGGGGAAATTCTGTTAGCAAATGATTATCTGTTATGTATTGTAAAGTTGTTGGTGATAAAACGCCTTTTATTGTGTACTGCTAAAAAGTTATCTTCATCACATTCCAAGATTTTGTTGAAAATGAGATAACCATTCAAAACGATATTCATTACATGGTCTTTTGGAAATTTAAGCTTACCCCTACTCAAATTTTTAATGAGTATGTGATTGTCTTCAACTTCTATTTGATCTGTAAATCTTAAATTTGACTGGCATATTTGGCATTTAAATTTCTTGGACAAAATGTAACAACAATATCCTGCTAGGTAGGTTATGACAGGCATATCATGTTCCCCATTTTCCAACTCACACCGAGAAATTTGTGAATTTGGGACAAACCATTCCGACTTTGAAATTGTCTCGTTGTCAAAAATATCATCACTTTCATAAAAATGTTTTATTGGTATAAAGCAACGAGATTTTAGCGACATCAATGACTGGATTCGAAGTTTTTCTCGCACTCATATAATTGCCGAATGGAAATATTGTACTTCACCCCCCGCTAATTGCCTGTATTTTCCAAACCTATTTTCAAGAGGATCAGTTTGAAATTTTCCGAATAACAAATAATTCATAATAAGTTCCTTGAAACAAAATGATACGATTTCTAACATGCCATAACTAGTGTGACGTAAAGCTATGGATGTTTGAGGAGTTAAAGTTTTTGAAAAATGTTCTGATTTTATCCAATTATCCAGCCATGTTAACATTTTGTGCAGAAATATAAGTTTCGGATCATTTGCTCCAGCCGTAGCTGTTATAGGCTCTTGATATAAATCATTAAGACGTTTCCCTTTATGCGGTGTTTTTACATTTACGATGTTCCACCAAGTCAATATAATGTTAATAAAATCAGCTGAATCTTTTGAATAAGCTATCTTAGAGCCAAACTGTAA
>NW_026018715.1:14714417-14717752 GCF_020466585.1 Dendroctonus ponderosae
AAAATGGTTGAAATCGAACCGGGTTGCAACTTTGGATTTCACCGGTTTTTTCTGATTTTCTGACAAATTCTGCTGTTTTTCGTGGGCTGAAAATTGTCTCGAGTTATTGCTCGCAGCCAATTTTAACAACCCATCGTCTTTTAGGAAACTGAACACACTCACTGTTGATTCGCCACTATAATTTCCTTTGCACTTGGGGACACAGCACTTAGAGGGCATTTTTACAATATTTATTTTAAAAACACAGATATAAAACACTCAAAACGCACTTTGGAGCTTAATTTTAGAGCCTGTCGATTACAAGCCTAATAAACCACCCACAAAATGCAAGCACGTGTTGTATAAATTAGCGTCTTCTTGACTCTGTTCGGTCTATTTGGCGGTAACAGTTTAACCCACTTTGTCGCCCCAGCGCACCGAGCCCAGCACTGCGCCAACTCCTAAAAACTCACTGAGTTACCCAGGCCTAGTTTCGATATCAGCTGGTCCCAGAGTGTTCCAGTTATTGAAGTTATTGCTTTCCTTCCGTGTACATTGCGGCCTTATTATTATTATTATATTCGCTATTGGGCAGCCATCAGTTTTCGGGCATCTGCTGTCGAAAGTGTCCACTTTGGCCCACTCTGCACAACTTAAATTGATTTGGAAAGTTTTCGGGAAAATCTATTTACACTAGGTGTGTTTGTGCAGGAAAACCGGTAGCAGGAGTGGATTGCAACCGCAGCAAGGGCTACGTGACCAACGCAGTGGGCGAATGCGTGTGCCCGCCCCACACTGCGCCCAACAACAACGACGACTGCGTCCCCTGCAGCGCCGATAAGGGGCTGCGCATTGATGAGCGCGGTAGATGCGTCTGCGCGCTGGAACGGGGCTTCATCATTGATGAGCGCGGCAACTGCGCCTGCCATCTGGAATATGGATATCGACTGGACGCGCGAGGCAACTGCGTCCGGGAAAAGGTGTCCGACTGCGAAACCAACGACGATTGTCCCGACCATAAATACTGCAACTTGGAGACGAAAACCTGCGACAATCCGTGCGCTACCAAGCGCTGTGGGGTTTATGCGCTGTGCAACGCCACAAACCATCAGGCCATCTGCCAGTGCGTGAGCGGATACTCTGGGAATCCTGATAAATACTGCAGTAAGTTTCACTCGGTTTGGTTGAAGCAGGCTCAAAACGCACCCTCTTCCTAGATGGCAGCATAGCCTTCCGCACCGACTTCCCCAAACCGGAGATGCTAGTCAGCTGTCTATCCGATGGAGTCCAAGTGAAAATCGACGTGAACGAACAGGAAGGCTTCAATGGCGTTCTCTACGTTAAAGGCCACAGCAAGGACGAGCAGTGCCGAAGAGTCCTCACTCTGCCTGCCAGCTCCCACATCAGAACCGAACTGTTCAAGGTGCAGTTCGGCAACTGCGGCCTGATCCATGTGAATGTACGTGTGGTGCAGACCCGATGGGGTGCAGCCCATACTGACCAGCGCGTTTCTGTTCCAGGGCAAAGCCAGCTTCGTGCTGGTGATCCAAAAACACCCGAAACTGGTCACCTACAAGGCGCAAGCCTACCACATTCAATGCGTCTACCAAACCGGCGAGCAAAACGTCACACTGGGCTTCAACGTGTCCATGCTGACGACAGCAGGAACGATAGCGAATACGGGCCCGCCTCCCACCTGCCTGATGAAGATCGTCACGCCCACCGGCCAGGAAATCAACTCGGCAGAAATCGGCGACAGTCTTATTTTGCAGGTCGATGTCCAGCCCGGGTCGATCTATGGGGGCTTTGCCAGGAGCTGTGTGGCCAAAACAATGGAGGATGCCGTGGAGAACGAGTATTTGGTCACCGATGAGAACGGCTGTGCTACGGATCCGTCCATTTTTGGCGACTGGGAGTACAACGCCGATACTCAAAGTCTGCTGGCCACTTTCCACGCGTTCAAATTCCCCAGCAGCGACAATATTCGATTCCAATGCAACATCAGGGTCTGCTTTGGCAAATGCCAACCGGTAAGTTCGAGGGTCGGTTTCATTGACAGCGATGGACGCGGAAGTCTGCAAACATTTTTACTCGAATGAATCAAAAAGTGCCACTTTGCGAACAGAGGCGCTGATCAAAAAGAAGCACTTTTCTTTGGCGCTCATTTGTTTTACTTTTACGCACGGACTTTGCCGCACAGTGTGCGACAAAGTAAATGTGACACTTTGAACTTGCCACTGTCATTATATATTTTTTAGTATTCTTATTTAAAAATAACCGAAATGCTTTTTTAAGGAATTGCGTAGGTTTATCAACAACTATTGATCCTATTTTCAAGTTTACTCACAATTTGTAAATTATACCTTTGTTACAAGTTCAGTCTCATAATCGTTTTAATTGCCTACTTATCTACTTTTGCGATGTTGTCACACGTAAAACACGATCTTTTTAAGAAGCGCAAATGTCATGCAGAGAGAAAGTACTTAAACTTAATTACAAACTTCAAAACATGACATTTCAAAAAATGACATTGCCACAAAATTTTAAATATGAAATCGACGCATTTTATTATTCGTGTAATCTTTCATTCGTATAAAAAATAGTGTTCGATACGAGGGCGAAAATTTGTTTGTCGCCCTTGTATCGAAAACGACTATTAAATCTCTAGTAGTGGTCGATGTTGTTCTGAGCCCTCACACTTCGAAGGAATAAAAGAAAAAGATCGAAAAGATAAACAGTTTTGAAGGTTTTTTGCCTTAAAATCGGTGTCGTGCCCGAAGAGCTGGACACCAGAAACACATTGAAATCAGGAAGTTGTCCATGTCGATCGATGATTCGAGCGAAAATACATTCAGTAGCAAAACAAAGATCCCAAGTGCCACTCTGGCGTTTTTGGCTCCAAACTCCTGACGAGATTTCTTTATTTTGATTTTTTTTTCACCGAAAGAGGCCGACGGACTGTGATTTTTACCCGGACGATTTTACTGCCAAACAGAAGTCAATATGGAGAACAGGATTTAACACTTTTTTCATTTTAGTCGCGCTTGAGTCTAACTTTTAACAATCTTTGAAAAATCACTCTTTCTTCCAATTTGTCTGTACTTTGGTGTGAAAAGACTGTCGTGTGTCTTCATGAAATCAGTCAAATTTCAAGTCGCTGCTCCAGCAGGTTTTGAAACTTCGATTTTTTTCTGCTGACTTCCAGTTTTCACCGTTAACGCTTTTGGCCTAACTTTCAAAAATTCTCAGAAAATCAGTCTTTCATCCGATTGCGCTGCATTCTGGCGCAGAAAGAGACTCGTGTGTCTTGATTAAATGGGCGAAATTTCAAATCGCTGGTTGAACAGGTTTTAAAG
>NW_026018715.1:14718751-14724363 GCF_020466585.1 Dendroctonus ponderosae
ATTAGGCAATTCGATTCACCTTCCCGGTCTAACTTAAACATCAAGTTTCATCAACAGAGATAGACTTTCGAGGCCATTCCTTGAAACTAATGGGTTTTTAGGGTTTTTAGGCCGTCGTTCGGTAGAATTTCTTCCTGACGCGAATAGTATAAGCGTTCAAGCAAACCACTTCTGGAGATGCAAGCCACTCGTGCTTGCGAAACGTCAGGAAGAAATTCTACCTAGAAATTCATGTTGAAAAAAAATTGAACAAAACTTTGCACTTTGATGTTTAAAGCAATTAGTCAAATGAGCGTGTTGTTAAACGCAAGGCCGAATGAAACATTGCCAATAATTGGCCCAAATTCAATAATTGCGGTTGTTTGTGCTTAATTCGATATTTCACCTAAACTACCATACCATCAAAGTGGATAAATTTGTGAGCTCCTCGCGATGAAACCAGCGTTATATCGGGCCTTGCTCGTAGTCATTTTGTTTTTCCTATGCGTCTCAAGTAAGTAGAAATTTTCCGCACGCAAAAATTTGATTTTCTTAGTAGGAGATCCGCTAGGCAAAACCACTGTTCCAGACAGGGCTGAGGATGTAAAAGACTTGAACCCTTTTGAGCTACTCAAGCTCGGCCAGGATGTGTTGCAGTTGTTCCCGCATGAACCACAGCCTGCCGATGTAACATTTTACTTCACAAGCCTGAACTTGAGCGAACCGGTTTTGACAACGTCCACCAAATCGATGTTGGATGCATCGAAAAAAACCAAAATCCTCATCCACGGGTGGCTGGAGAACCATAGAAGGTTGCTTGCTATAGTTTAACAGTAAAAAAACATTTTCCTCAATTCAATCCAGGTCTTGGTACCAAGGAATAGCCGATCAATATTTGGAAACTGGCGATTTCAACATAGTGGAAGTTGATTGGGAAACTGTAGCTCGAATGCCGTACATTTACTCGGCGAAAAGTGTGCAGATCGTCGGTTAGCAATCACGATTGTATTCAAGAAGTTTCATTGAAGTCCAAATTTCAGGCCAATGGGTGGCTCAGTTCATCGAAGAAGCGTCCCTTCTGCCAGCCAACGTCCACATTATCGGCCATTCTTTAGGCGCTCACGTTGCAAGCTTCGCTGGGAAGGCGATTTTTTCATCTACTGGCCAAAAAGTCAGTAGAATCACAGCCTTGGATCCAGCAGGGCCATATTTCAGGTACCGTCGCCCACCAGCCACTACAGCCTATAATTTGAGAAAACCGTAGATTTCCGACGGTGAAACCATCCGAGCGACTAAACCAGAAGGATGCTGTCGTGGTGGATGTGATTCACACTGATGCAGGTGAAGGATATTTTCCTCAAAGTTAAAATCAGGAGCTTTTTAGCAGAAGCGTGCTTTTGAAGGTTTCTATGGCTTGGAGGATCCTACTGGAACTTTGGATATCTACGTAAATGGAGGAGGGCGCATCCAGCCGGGTTGTTTGGACTTCACCGATCATGTGCCCGAATCGATTGGGGATATTCTGGAAACTTGTAAGGATTTTTCGAGTTAATTGGGCAAATCTGGCAATTTTTTTCTTGCCCACTTTTTAAAGCTGCACTCTAACTAGTTGCGCATTAACAGAGCCACTGTTTAAGCCTTTTGCAGCCACGCCAGATCGGTGAAGTACTTCATCGAGTGGATCCACAGAGGAAAGTTTAAATGCACTTTCCATCATGCTGAGCGAATGTTGGCCTCGGAGGATGTAAACTCCCAGTTAACTGGGGTTTGCTTCGCAAACACCCACCAACACGAACCATATTTAATTTAAACTAATTAGTGTCGTTATTTTAGCTAAAAACATCCCCAAAGACAAAGACATACAATATATTTTATAAAAGCAAATGGACAGGAATTGGTCGCGTTAATACCCAAGCTCAGTTTTCAGCTTTAGCAAGGCACTCAATCAAGATTCAGTCAATCAAAAATCGAATTAACCCATTGAAGAACTCGCTGCCATGGTGGCAGGTTGATTAGGGGGGGCGTCGTCGTCTTCATCGTCGTTTTCTTCATTAGGCACCTCCTTGACTTCGTCCTCTTGGCCCATCAAGGCTCGATATTTCTTCGCTATTGCTTCCCAGTCGGTCACATGCTCGATTCTAGTGGTAGCGGCAGAGAAACTCAGCTGAGACCCCAGAGGACTCATCTGGCCCACTGCAAGGCCCGGGATCTCTTTGGGGGCGATTTGCCGGCCCTTCTTCACCTTCGACAGCCATTTGGCACCTGCTTTTGATCTAGGAAAGTGAGGTGGGGTTGTAAAATTCCACCGATCAGCAGGTAAATTGGTAAAAACTACCTTGGACTCAGTTGGCTGGTTTTCTGGAAGCTGCCCATCAGATGCACCAGACTTTGTCGTTTCTTCGTTTTCACTGAAACACATTCTGAGCAGTTGAAGATTTCATCTTCCCACTTCTGAAAAATACCTCGCTTTTTGCAAATGTCCACCAAGTAGAAGAGCCAGGTGGTGATTAGGTTGATGGGCGATGGCGCAGTTGTTGTTCTGTGCATGTTTCTGATCAGCTTGCTCAGGCCGAATTTCCATTCTATATCGGATTGAGCCTAAAATTGTCGCTCTATTAATGAACTGGTTAAAGTGTTTCGAAGAGAGTCAACTGAGTTGGTTTTTGGTATTTAATTTGTTTGGGTCCATTTTTAGCTGCAGTCGCATTAGGTTTAAAAATTCCTCGATTTAATGTCTCAAAGGAGCAAAATTGGCATGCACCGATATCAAAAAGACATGCAAGTCAGGCAAAAATCCACAAAAAGCCTTCTTCTATCGGTCAAAAATCAAAACGATCAACAACGTGGATGTTGTACCAAAAAAAAACAAATATTACTCAATGGATGACACTCAAAATACACTACTATGGGTGTACACACATTCTAAACTCTACCCGCAATAAATGATAAGTACTTTCTAGGCTCTATATAGGTGTTGGCTACACATTTACAATCCGCAATCGATTAGAATGTTCTCGAACTTCTTCTCTGCAAATTTCATGCTTCTTCCTCTCTAGCTCGATCGCGATTCTACAATAGGTAGTTAATGACCGATACAAGATAATGAGTGAGACTTGGGTGAAAACTTCGCTACTATGATCCAGCCCAGAAGAACTGGTGCGCGATAGCAGCGTGGTTTTGCGTGCGACAGCGCAGAAGAACAGCCTTCTACCACTGGGACAACGATTCTCTACCTTTCTACGGAGTTTAGCGCTAATTTCTTCACTAACCGGGCAAGCTAGAAAGTGAAGTTTGGATGGGTTTTGTTGAGCATAACCCGTTTTATTAGTGAGGAAAGTTTCGATTTGGAGTCACCATCAGGCGATTTTCAAGATTTTTAGTTTTACGCTGGCATTTTGTTGTTGGCTCTTTTGCGGTAGGCTTAAGTTTAGTGTTTATTTTCTCAGAAACCAGTCAAATTGGAGATGGAGATTCTTTTTAAGTGAATTTTTTAGTTGAACTGCGTTCTATTTGCAGAAAAAGTTTCGATTTTGAGTCGTCATCAGGGTATTTTCAATATATTTTTTTTTATTTGCCATAAAAGTTTGAAATTGCTCTTCAAAGTCTGTTTGGTGGGTTGGAAATTAACTTTTGAGTGTCTTCTGTAGGGCAAAGTGTGTTTATATGGGGAAACGTTCCATGTTTGAATCGTCATCAGGGTATTTCAACATTTTTTTTAATTTGCAATGAACTTTTGCAGTCAAGTTTTGCGTTTATTTTTTCGTCAGCCAGAAAAGTTGGAAAGTCCCAAAAACTTAAATTTTCTAGGACAAAGTGTGTTCTATAACTGGAAAATGTCTCCATTTCAACTCATCCTCAAGGAGTTTTAATCATTTTTTTTTTAATTTTGTTTGCATTTTGCACTTTTCTGTAAGCTGGAGTCACAGTTATTTTCCCAGAAAGTCAGTCAAGTTTGGGATCGAATTTATTTGATTTTTAAGGGAATAATGCGTTTGGTGAGTGGCAAAAGTTTCGACTTTGAGTCATCATCAGGATGATTTAATAAAAAATGTAATTCACACAAGAATTTTGCGATTGTTTGTGCAGCCTAAGTTTGGCCATTTTTTGCTGAGGAACCGGATAAAGCAGGAGATTTACTTTTAAGCGAAATTTGTTAGGAAAAGTACGTTCTATATGGGCAAATAGTTTCAATTTTGAGTCATCATCGAGATATTTCCACGATTTTTTTTAAATTGCCATCAAATTTTCYGCATGTTTATGCAGGCTTTAGKTGGGCATTTATTTGCTCAACRTCCRGAAAAGTTAGGGKYTCACARAKTTTKWMTCMTYYTCYTAWCKCGTCGGTTGYGTTTTSCKCTTGATCATGCAGGATGAAAAGTGAGAAAGTTTCGGTTTTGAGTCGCGGTCAAACAGATTTTGAGWAGTTTTTGAATGAATTTCTTTATRCCTATTATGCTCTACTRAAAATCATCCCTTACGGCTTGTTTTASAGACGTTATTTTGCGAAATTTGRYCCATGCACAAGCAAACTGASTTAGTTGGGAAAATCTTGTAGAATGAATTASGCAAAAATCGGGTCYTGTTTCACGCATTTCTGRATGAAACCAGTCAAAAACCAAATTTTTCGAAAGGRTGCAAGGTTGAGAATCATTGGGCCTCGGCATTGSAGTATTGAGGGCTAAAGTTCATTGAGCAAAAGAAGCTCTGCGCTATCGCAATTGAGTTAAGCATGAGCAATCTAGCGAACAACGACACGCGCATCTGGACTCCTCTGGTCGGCACCCGTTAAGCCATAGAGTTGAAGTGAGTTAAAGATGAATGAAACTGAGTCGAAACACGTTGGTCCTCACAGTATAGCTAGCCGGGTGCAGGGTTACCTGAATGCGCTGGTACGTGTCGGTCATCATAGCGATGAGCAGGTTGATCAGAACGACCACCGAAACCAGCATGTACACGCCAAAGACGATTTTGAACAGAACTTCGGTCCAGTATGGCTGGAAATTCTGGTTTGATTTGGTATAGGTGGGTATTTTGAGTTGATCGGTACTCGTCTGGCCGAACACCGCAAAAAAGAGCAGCTCGAAAGCGCTGACCGGGTTCTTTTGGACTGGAATCGAAAAGTAACCATAATCGGCAACCGTCCTATCAGTTGACTGATCATCCACGCTTTGGGGGGCGCAAACTCTCCAACACTGAGCCGAACACGGACGCGCTAACGCAGGTCGGACTAAGCGCTACAAGTCAGCTGATAGCTCAGTCAGCGCCTGTTAAGTTACCTGGATGCGTTGGTACGTGTCCGACATCATAGCAATCAATAAATTAATCAGTACCACCACCGACACCAGCATATAAATCCCGAATGCCACCTTGAAAAGGTTATCGGTCCATAGGGGTCGGTAGGGGGCGGCATTGTTGCCCCTGGCCGGCTTGATGGTCAGCTCATCGTAGGTGGTCTGGCCGAAAACGGCGAAAAACAGTAGCTCGAAGGCCAAAAGCGGATTCATGATCACTGAGAACATCCAGAGGGGTAAATTTTCGGTGCCCGACTGCGATGCACATAACGGACAGCGATCGGTACTTGATGTTTGCAAACCAATAAACTGCCCAGATAGCATTTGATATTCTAGGAATAT
>NW_026018715.1:14725362-14728700 GCF_020466585.1 Dendroctonus ponderosae
CAATGCTGTCATCGACATTTTAACGCTGAAGAAGCAGACTCCTCTCCACCTGGCAGCTGGAGCCGACCAGATAGAAGTGTGCAAACTTTTGCTGGAATTAGGAGCAGATATCGATGCTACCGGTGGGACAAACAGGGGTTTGGTTTTGGAGGAGTCAGTCTAAGTGTGGAGGGGTTTGCAGATGAGGATGGCCAGAAGCCCATTCACGCCGCCTGCCAAAACAACTACTCTGAGGTGGCGAAACTCTTCCTTCAGCAACACCCCAGCTTGGTGATGGCCACCACCAAAGACGGGAACACTTGCGCGCATATTGCGGCCCCTCAGGGCAGTGTGACGGTGGTGGAGGAGTTGATGAAGTTCCATAGACAGGTAACAAACACAACACCCTTACTTAACACGTAAATGGAGCTGGTGCTTTTGCACTATTTATCAATCTGTAATAAAAGGCGAGAGAAAATTCTGTCTTGTTTAAAGACGAAAATTTTTGAGGCCAAATACCCAACAAACAGTTTGTGAAAAATGAATCCGCCTCATCAATATATGCAGAACTTATCTGATACCTAAGTGTTTCGATATTAAAGTTTGCCTGGTCATCAGCAGGCGGAAATAAGTGAGTGCTTCATCTGCCTCCACGTGAACTTTAATGTCAAAACAGCATTACACTAAAAGGCCTAAACAGTGGTTTTACTTACCATCTTTAAAAATCCCAGTTTCTCGCCGCTTCTTGGAATCGCCATCGGCGAACGGTTGATTCAACGCCACAAACTGCATTGAAAATCCAAAGACAAAGATCGCCAAAACTGCCAAGAATCTAGCAAGGTCTTTCATCAAATTGCCTGCAAACCAAACAGAACATAAACGAATCCCAACACCAAACTATCATTAAACATTAACAAACCCTACCAATAATGATGGCCCACGGTCCAAACAAGTGATGGAAAGACAAAAAGTCCAGAATCTGCACACAGGCCAAAAGGAAGCTGAGGGCAAACAGTTGATTCCTGCAATACATCAGGGTGGGCCAGTAGAGCACGTCCACAAACAGCAGGCCCATCAAATGGGTGCCCACGCCGAAAATGCTGAAAAGTAGCACGGACACCTTGATCCATCCAAGCCCGCTCTTGTCGCTGGGATTGGTCAGCTCGAACAGCAGAAGCCCACTGAGCCACACCAGCAAGATCCATTCATACCTAAAACCTCCCCTGTAGACCTGTTCCAGGCAACTACCCAGTGGCATACCAGTAGGGAATCATGCTCCCTCTGTTGATGGTGGGATATGGAGGGGTGATGCCCACAACGAGCAGAAACAGCATCAGGTAGATGTGCGAGGTGAGGTATGACATGAATTTGATTATGGGCACTTTATGGTACTTGTGCCCTAAGGGCAAGGTGAAGGCTATCCACACTGGGGGGCAGATTATGAAGAAGACGAACAAGAGGAGCGTCCTCCAAGCTGCCCAGTTGAGCGCCCCGCGCCACAGCTCCTGAAAGCGGACGCATTTTTCAGCATAGTGGAGGATCGTTTTGACTCCCCAATACCTGCAAATAGCGTTGAACCACTGTGTGGGCAATCACCTCCTTTTGCTCATTCTCGATGAGAACATCCAGGAACTCCACATTCCTTCTATCAGTAGCAGTCAAAATCTTCCCCGCTGAATCGGCCCCAGCAGCTAAAACCCCCCCATACAACTAGTTGAGACGTTTTCCTTTGCGTAAAATCCCACCTAGAGCTAGCAGCTCCGTAGCCATGGCTTCGCAAAACTTCCCACTGGCTATCAGATCCTTGGCTCTCTCCTTCTCCTTATTGGAGAGCAAAATCAGGATATTAGAGAGTTTGGCTGCAGTGTCCACAGGAGCTGGAGACACCAGGATGAACTCCTCTATGGGGCGATTGTTGTGGTTCTTGGAGCACACCATCAGGTTGTACACGAACCTATAAACCCAGCATGTTTTCGGAGCAGGGGTGGGTTTCAGTCGGCCCACCTTCTATCCTCCATCAGGGCGTAGGTGTCGTGCTCTTTGCTCATCAAGTACTCCAAAACGGCGTGATGCCCTTCAGAAGCCGCAAACCAGATGGGGACCGCCCCCAAGTTCGTTTCGGACTTTGGGGAAGCCCCACTTTCCGTTAGGAGCTTCACCACTTCGACGTAACCAGCTCTGGAGGCGCAATGCAATGGAGTCCAGCCGTTCTTGTCTGGAGCGTTGATTTCCGCGCCTTGCCCTACGAATCCAGACTTAGTCAAAGTTAATTTGGACTCTACAAGGCAGCCAATGAACGGCTCCAACCTAGCAGGACTTCCACCATCTGGTAATGTCCATGAGTGGCAGCGATGTGCAGGCCAGTTTTCCCATGTCGGTCTTTGCTCTCCAGCAGCTCTGCTGATCTGCTCAACAGCAAGCCTACAACAGTCACATGGCCCCCATAGCACGCCAAGTGCATCGGGTTGTAGCCCTAAAGGAGAGTGTTCAAAAATCAGTTGCCAGCTTAAACTTTAAAGAGTCTAACCCGCGAGGACTTACATTCTCGTGAGTGGTGGCATCCACTTGCACTCCCGCCGAATTGAGCAGGAGCCTGACGACGTTCTCCTTGCCAGAAAACGACGCCAGATGGAGAGGAGTCATGCCTGACTCATTCCCTAGCGCGGGCACCAAAGAGGCCCCATTGGGGGAGTCCGATTTGACGGTTCCTGGAACGTGCGTCAGCAGCTCCCTCACTGTGTCAGCTTGCCCGAAGTAGGCCGCCACATGCAGCGGAGTGACTCCCAACTTTTTGCTCGTCACTCGCAGATTGTTGGAGGAGCGAAGCACCTCCAGCACCTGCAGATGGCCGTATTGGGCCGCCAGATGCACCGCTGTGAACCCGCCTGGACAACACCAGCCTCCAAATGTTCAAAACATAACTCCCCAAAACCACTCACCTTTGTTCTCATCTGTTACTGAAGCCCCCGCCCTCACCAGGGCCTTGACTACTTCCGAGTGCCCGCCCTCAGCAGCCATTTGCAGGGGAGTGGCATCAGTTACTTTATTCCTCGCGGAAATCACTCCCTACCAGGAAGCACCAGCTCCATTTGCGTTTTAGGTAAAGGTGTTGTGTTTGTTACCTGTCTATCGAACTTCATCAACTCCTCCACCACCGTCACACTGCCCTGCGCGGCCGCAATATGCGCGCAAGTGTTCCCGTCTTTGGTGGTGGCCATCACCAAGCTGGGGTGTTGCTGCAGGAAGAGTTTCGCCACCTCAGAGTAGTTGTTTTGGCAGGCGGCGTGAATGGGCTTCTGGCCATCCTCATCTGCAAACCCCTCCACACTTAGGCTTGCTCCTCCAAAACCAAACCCCTG
>NW_026018715.1:14729699-14731719 GCF_020466585.1 Dendroctonus ponderosae
ATGATAAAGTGTGGGTAAAGCAAAAGCAGAAAGCAGTAAAGGACAAGTTCGCACACAAAAAGCTCACAATGCAGAAATGATTATCAGGAAAAACTGGAGAGAATTGAAAGAAGAAAATAGAGAGAAATCAGCTAAATATAAAGCCTTGTAATAGAAAAACTTTATCGAAATAACACACCAACTTACTTTATGGAACGCGGTTGAAGTCTAAAAACAAACACTTCTATTATACCTGCTGCTGCTGCCTAAAGTCTACTTTAGGTAGTAAAATGCAGAGAAACTCAGTGACGGTTTCAGGGAAACGTATCAAGTACCTTGTTTTTATACTGGGGATCGCCGCCATCCTCCAAAAGTAGCAGCATAGTTTGCAAGTTGCCGTATTTGGCAGCTACATGAACGGGAGTGTTCCCGTCATGTGTAGCTATGTTGGGGCCAGCGCCCGATTTCAGCAACATCAGGGCGCACTTTTCCCCGTCCTTAACTCGGGCAGCGATGTGCAGCGCTGTTTCCTTCAGTTTTCCACCTAACTCCCAAAAATCATCACTTTCAACCGTTCCATCTTCGCTAAATATCGCGGTTTATTTCACCTCTCACATGGACATCGGCCCCATATCCCAGCAATGTTTCCACCACCAGCGGCTTGCAGGATTCCACAGCAATGTGTAACGCCGTGTAATTATCCTGCAAATCGCCGAGATTTAGCGCAATGCTACGGAACAGGGTGGATAGTGCTCACGTTGGTTGTAACATCCACTTTTTCGCCCTTCTGCAATAAGGTGTTGATGATCCCAACGTGGCCATAGCGGGCAGCTGTGTGTATACTTCGGGCTCCGTCCTTAAAGAAAATTAAAGACATCTGGATGTTGCAAGGAGGCAGGGTTCGAGCAAACGTTTCGCTTGCTGTTGCAGACACCAGCATCAATGGCGATACCACTTCGGTACTACTAGATTCAGTGTTCCAAAGGACCAGTTAAGATACCAAATTTTGGGGCGGGGATAAAATAAGTTAAACACCATTAAAGAAAACAATCCTAATTCACTGTTGAGGGAAACGAAGTCGCGAACAAAATAATGAAGAAGTTTGGTCGACTAAAGGATAAATTCAGGCAAGTAATTGATTGAAAACTGCTGGCCGAAAAATAGACCCTTCCTGCCTCAAGTGGGTTTGAGCGGCAGTAACATTATTTAAGTAACTCACTCTGAACAACCACGGAGGTTCGATATGCGCCATTTCAACTTCATCAGCTGTAAGCCCCATGATGGCAAATTTTCAACCAAGTTTTTCTTCACTATCCCATATTGGCGCTGTGCATCTGCTAAAGACGGATGGAAAACATTAACTGGCCGCTATTTCCACATTTCCATAAACCGGCCTCATTCCTCAGCTTCGGTATGTATTTACCGCAGCGATTTGTTAAGACACTTGCGAACCACCGTGATAGTAAAAACTAGATTTGCATTTGAAATTGCCGTCATGGCTTTGCTAAAATTAGCCAGTAATTAATATCTGGCGTTAAGAACGGGGGCTTTTTCCATAAGTTATGCCATAATAATGAAGCAATAACGGACCGTTTATGTTGGTGGGACGCCAAGTGGAAGAACGGCGGCTATTTTTATCCGTTTCTGTAAATAAAGAGGTTTTTCCAATGAAACTGGCTACTCACCTTGTTGGGCATGTGGAGGTAAACTCCCTTCTTGAAGAGCATCATGGCGCAATCAGCGTGTCCATTCAACGAAGCGATGTGCATCAAGGTGGATCCGTCTTTGGTTCTTTCGAATATACTCGCCTTAAACTTGTCTGCCAGTAGCTCTGGAATTAACAGGAAATTTGGGTAAATTCGCGGATTTTTAAGTCCTCGTCCATAGAAAGTTGGTGCTGACGTTTCACTAGCACGCCTGGCAGGCATCCTCAAAGCTCAGTTCAGATTCAAGGAAGCAAACTATTTGACTCGAACGAATTAACATAAACCCATGTTCCTATTCTAGAACTTGGCTGGCATCGGTAGTCTCACTCGCACAC
>NW_026018715.1:14732086-14733828 GCF_020466585.1 Dendroctonus ponderosae
TCATCAGCGTGCGTATTAAATGAGGCCGTTTAGCTTCAAAGTGAGTTTCAAATATAAATTTCCAAAAAAGCGATTGAGATGCAAAAGCGCGTGTTGCTGCATTGAAAAGAGTGCCGTTTCCTTTACTGATGCGACAAAACTCAGTTTAAGCGTGCATTTTTCTGAAATATTACAGTTTTTTAATCAGCTGAGTGTCCATTATGAGCGTTAATTCATGTGGAGTAAGTTTCAAATATGGATCGCTCAAAAACCTATCGAGGTATAAAAGCGCGTGTTGTGGCATATGAAAGAGCACATTTTGCGTCACTAATTCCATAAACTTCAGTCCCATTGCGCTATTTTCCCACATTCTACGTCAGATCATCAGAGCGGCTAAGAGAGGTTTTTGCTTGAGAGTGAGTTTAGTTTCAAAAATAAATTTCCGATAAACCAATCGAGGCTCAAACGCACGTTTTACGGGACTTAAACGAGGGCATATTCGTTTATAAAAGCCACAAATTTCAGTGCAATCGCTCTTTCGTCTGAATTCGTACAAATTTGTAATCATCAGAGTGCCTATGAGGTAACTTTTTGCTTGAAAGTGACTTTCAGACATAAACTAGCAAAACTCGATGGAGGCTGGAAACCGGATATTTACTAATTCTGCAAAATGCAGTTGATTCCTGCAGTTTTCTGAAATTGTGCATTCTTCTATCATCTGAGTGCTTATTATGAGCGGAAATTCATGCAGAGTAAGCCTCAAAAATGTACTCCTGGAAAACCTATGGCGCCATAAAGGCGCATGTTGTGGCCTTTAAAAAAGCACATTTTTCCGTTTAAATGCCWCAAAATTTCAATTTCAATCGCCCTTTCGTCTGAACTCGWACAMATTTTTAATCTTCAGAGTGCGTATTAAGAGRGCCGTTTTGCATCAAAGTGAGTTCCAAACAAGCGATAGCGGCAGTTAAAAGAGCGCCTATTTCTCTACTAGTGCTAGAAAATTCGTYACTGTTCTGAATTTCGATAGAAAAAAGGAAATTTTGTTAAGCTTTAATAAATCAGATTTGGTAAGGGAAACTGTTGCTTACCAATAATATTCGCGTGTCCATTTTCCGCGGCCAAATGCATCGGCGTCCGGTCCTGATTGTCCGTAATGCTGGCCGATGCTCTCACCCCGTAAAAATACTTTACTAAAATCTCATCTCCTTCTGCGGCCGCGATATGCAAAGGTGCCTGCCCCTCACCATTGCGAATGTCTACGTTCGTGCCATAATCCACCAGGATTCTCACCTTTTATTGGCCAAAAATGTGGTAAGTAGCAGAAGTATGGGTGATCGAAGCCTTACCATGTCGATGTCCTTTCGCCTCACGGCCAAATGCAAAGCTGTGTCTCCATTGGCGGCCGCAGCCTTCAGTTGTTCTGAGGTGAGAGTGCTCAGAAGCTCTCGGCACATTGACTGGTTGCCAGCTTCTACTGCCAGCAGAAGAGGCACTTTTCCTCTCTGAAACCAGTGGAATGTTCAAGGAAGCATTTTAGATGAAGAGCGCCAGGAAAGTGCTTAGGGGAAATTAAGGGATTGAAAAAACCTCTGGGGAAAGTAGAACGATCAGCTCATACAAGGTTTCGGAGTGTCGCGTGTCATAAAGTGTCCGCGCCTGGTACCGAATGTTTTTGGGGGAAATCGCTCAATTTCATGCACGAGAGCCGAAAGTCGCGATGTCTGATGGATTTTATTGGAATTTGTCTCGAATATCTTAGAACA
>NW_026018715.1:14734692-14747931 GCF_020466585.1 Dendroctonus ponderosae
TCTTATAAAAAAGGTTGGGTCCTAGTTAAACACAAATCAAATAAATTGCAGGATTAGGCAATTCGATTAGATCATTTATCCAGAAAAAAAATAAATACAAAAGTTGTTTATTAAATTGTTACTCAGAAACACCCGGGACAACAAGGATTTTTCATATGTCCACTTACATTTTACTTCAAAATTTTATTGCTTTTCTATCGTTAACAGAGTCTGAGCTCTAACTCCGAAAAAATCCACATTTTCTAACACATCTTTGGCTCTTGTTCAATGGAAATAGAAATAGCTGTCGACACTTTTTGCAAAAAAATCAGACCATACTTGCGATGATTGTTATATACTGTACTCACCCCATCCACTTTCAACCTGATGTCTTTTCCTGCAGCCTGCAGGAGTGCCCGCAAAATGGCTGTAGCTGTGCCCGTTTGTCTGGATGCCACCAAATGAACCGCCGTTTGATTGCGACTCTGCAAAAGGATTTTTGAGGGGTTTCCCAATGTCCTGGACCTTCTGAAAGGATCTGCTTACCCCTCCAGTGGAGTAGGGATCAACGCCCTTTTTCCCCAGCAGGAGCTTGACAACATCTTCGCGCGAGTGCATCGCAGAAATGTGCAACACATTGTAGTTATCCTATGGGGATTTAAAGAGAAAATTCAAAAATCTGATGAAGACAGCAATAAACTGCGTAAACTCTCAATTGCACATTCACGTGCAAATATTAAATCAATCAATGCCATCAGCGGATTATTCATGGCAGGGATGCACGATGATAATGGGAAATTAGCAAGATTAATGTTGTTCCAGTCGATATTAGCATGCAGAAAGTCAAAAACGTTTTATCCTGATTAGAAAGCTGTTTAGGTGCGGTTTACTGGATAGCTTTTGTGCTGTTCATCGTTGACGAAACTTTTTTGGGTCAGCTACAATTAACGCATCGATTCGAAGAAAACGAAAAAGGCGTATTTTATTGTTTTTTGTGAATAAATCCTCAGTTTAATCGCTGCCCGTTGGAAGGTTGGCACCGATTTATTGCGCGTCAGAGACTTTCGGGTCATTTGTACTAATAATTTTCATCACGCCATCGCCAAGTTCGCAATAATCGCTCTTTCTAGGGCAAATTCTCGATAAGAGACTGAATATGCACACACCAAAGGCGACCAATTTATGTTGCCTCTAACGATGCAAACGAAAAAACGATTGTTTCAATGTTGATTTCACTGATGGCGTAGGCCTTTTGAAAATTTTTGAAAAATACGTTTTTCACTCACATTATTTCTGGCGCCAACATCGGATCCAAGATCAATCATCCGATCTAATAGAGACGTTCTGTTGTCTTTTACTGCGTACATCAAGGGCGTCATGCCTGTGGGCTGAAAGCCAATTATATTATACAGGGTGTCCGTAAGCACATGGTCAAAAAATGCCCTTCATCCACATGGAAACTCTTGGAGTGTCAAGTTGTGGGGAGATGCAGAAATCATTCGCTTACCAAATCGGCAATTCCTGCCAAAGGAGTGGTGTGAGCGTCTTCTCCCGCATTGCTGATGGCTTTTTCCATCGACTTTAGAATTTGGTCGATAGGGGCCCATTCTGCCTTTTGGCAAAGAGTTAAAATGCGCTGAGCCGCATCTCGCACATTTGCTCCGGCCGATTGAGGCTTCGAGCTCGGCGTTTCGTCGCCATCAGGATTACTAGAAGTTTCCTCCTTGTCTTTGGCCTCTTTGGTGGCACCTGCAAGGGGGGTTTCCATTTGCTACACATGCTGGTGTTTGCGTCTACTCCTGCAGCATTTTGACGCACCGCAAAAGATGCGACTTTGGCACTTTTTTTTTGTAAATGCTCTCCAAACTGCCACTCACCTGCTTTGGCGGTTCCATTGCTTTCCTCATTTTTCTCGCCTTTGGGGGGGGCTTTTCCCGCGCCCTTTTTGCCGCCCGGTTGCGACATTTTCAACAACTGAACCTGCAAAACTTAGTCATTTTCCAGTGAGGAACACTAATTCCCGCCCTGACTGCACGACGCGCGTTTTTGCATCCTCTTGAGGTTTTTCACGAAAATCAAAAAAATCAGCGATATGCAACGCAACAGGATTTCGCCACTGCTCAGCATGCTGTGCCAAGAAACAACAAAGCACTGGGCGAATTATTGCAGAAATCTCGGCCAATGGGGCAGGTTTTCCCCCACTGTTTGGCGTCTTGATCGACGGTCCAAATTTGAATATGACAGGATTGCGTGCAGGATTTCTGGTTCTTGAAACAGCTCGAAGACATGGAGGCATTGTTGCTTTTACTGGAAAAAATCGTTAATTTTTTGATGATCCTTGCAGTGATTAAACGCTTTTTATGCTCGCAGGAGGGGCCGCAGCACACGTGCCCAGTTTTGTTCAGGAAGGTTTACTTATGCTTTTAGAAGGTTTGAGGTACAGAAATCTTCGCTCAAACTGCGATTGCAATCCCAAAAAAATCAAAAATCTATCATATTTTGACACAAATTGGGACTTCGGCAGTTGCAGATGGAAAAACCTTGGAAAAACTGAACAAAGCGGGTTGCAACCTATATTTAGGGCCGAGGAATGTAAGTTAAGGGTTACTGGAAAAGAATATCGATTCTACTTAGTATGCGGATTTCTTACATCAGCTCTATCGGTCAGCACGCCAACGTCCGGTCCAACTTCCGCTTAAACGACCATGGAAAGTTAAGTACAGTGAAAGTTTATTATTTGCAGGAAATTTTCACAATCGACCACATTTTCCAGGCAGTAATCAATCAAGAGGGTTCAACAAATTGAAGTCTTTTTCAACTTCATCTGCTTCAATGGCAACAGTTTATTTGATTGTGGGGTAAAATCGATTTCTTCGGCTTAGTCTCCAGTTTGCGAGTTTTTTGAAATGAAGCTCGTTTGCTGTTTGCTGCCAAACTTCGGGCACAAGAAATGAATTTTGAGGAAAAAACAGACGTTTAGTGTTTGGGGAAGAAGTAGATAGGAACACATTCTTTTGATCGCTCGGCAAACATTCTCTTTTGTTCGCCAATTTGTACTTTTCACATTCTGTGACCAGCAGTTTTATGCGAGAAACTGCACAAAAATGGTCGGAATTATCAAATGCAAAGCACCATTTAGCTTAAACTGAGCTGTTTCTTTATCGGGCTTTTACTCGATGCGTTTTAACTCAACTTTTTTCCTGATTGCGTGTAATTGTTTTTATACTATTTCTTTCCTGGGTTTCAGTCAAAATGTCAAACGAAAATGTGGATATCGTTTATTTCATATAACGTTTCAGCGAGACAGCAGCGCCATCATCAGATTTGAAATTCAACACAAGAGACGCCAAGTGGAAGAACGGAGGCTATTTTTATCCGTTTCTGTAAATAAAGAGGTTTTTTCAATGAAACTGGCTACTTACCTTGTTGGGCATGTGGAGTTCCATGTCCATTCAACAAAGCGATGTGCATCAAGCTGGATCCGTCTTTGGTTCATTCGAATATACTCGCCTTAAACTTGTCTGCCAGTAACTCTGGAATTAACAGAAAATTTGAATAAATTCGCGGATTTTTAAGTCCTCGTCCATAGAAAGTTGGTGCTGACGTTTCTCTAGCACGCCTGGGAGGCATCCTCAGAGGCCAGTTCACGTTCAAGGAAGCAAACTATTTGACTCGAACGAATTAACATAAACCCATTTTCCTGTTCTAGAACTTGGCTGGCATCGGTAGTCTCACTCGCACACAATGGAGTCTAAGAGAGAGGCAAGATTTCTATAGGGCGCTACGTTCCAACTTGATACCTTCACCGCTTTTGTTCTGCAGGTTCAAAAAATGTTGTAGATATTTCATGATGAAATATCTGAAAATCGGGTTGAAGCAAGTACAAATTTTTAATTATCTGAGTTTCCATTATGAGCGGCAGCTCATGCAGAAGAAGTTTTGCAAAATGTGTTACCAAAAAGCCTATCAAGGTATAAAAGTGCATGTTGTGGCCTTTGAAGGAGCCTTTTTTCTTGCACGCATGCCACAAAATTTAGTTCAACGGCTCTTTCAATTGAATTTCTACAAATTTTTAATCATCAGAGTGCGTATTAAATGATGCCGTTTAGCTTCAAAGTGAGTTTTAAATATAAATTTCCAAAAAGCGATTGAGATGCAAAAGCGCGTGTTGCAGCATTGAAGAGTGCCGTTTCCTTTACTAATGCGACAAAACTCAGTTAAATCATGCATTTTTCTGAAATATTACAAGTTTTTAATCATCTGACTGAACAACTGAGCGCAAGTGGTTTCAACAAGCTGCCAATGTGGCTTACTGGTAGAGCCCGTGGCAAATGTAAATAAATTTTAGTTTTGCTTTTCCTTGCGATGTGGAAGATGCGTATGCTTTGGTTTGTTTGGGTTAGTAAGTGTTTTTCTTTTTTTTTGAGTTAGTTTCTTACAATATTTAAATGAAATATCGTCTCTTTGCACACATTTAAATATTTTACTTTCATAAGAACATTTCATACAATACTTTTTCGTGTCTATTACGATCAGTATCAGTTGAAAATACTTTTCCACAAGTCACACACAAAGCTGGCATTAAAAAGTTGGGGTCTAGTAATAAAAGTAGTTTTTTCCTGGTCAAACCTGCCAACGAATAGATTTATTAAATTAGATTAGAAATGACCAATCGTGGTAAATGGCAACGTTGGACTCGTCTTTTGTTTAGCTGCTCCGAGATGGAACAGACGACTTGCCTGAATTTAAATTTATGCGCTTCAAGGACGTTTGCTTTTCCGGGCATATTCTGGATTCCGGCAAAAAACGGCATTTTTTCAAAAAATATTTCAAATAAAAAGTTATCTTGTTTGTAATATTTTGTAAAAACTCGTCCAGGTACCGGAGCTGGAGTCCAATATGTGCGAGTAACTTCAGCCTTCAATACTCCTAACACTCTTTGGCTCAAAATCAAATTAATTTTCAACCGATTGCCGATTTTCAAGACACATGAAGAACGCTCCCTGTGTTTTCAAATGCAAAACGCGATTTTGAGTCAGCCAAACACGCATCAAAAGTTTTTGTGGATAAATGGAAAAATTTTCAGACTTTATCTTAGAACACTTTTTGCCCACCGATGAAAAAGTCTTATTTGCAAACATTGAATTGGTTGAAACTAATGGATTTTTAGGCCGTCATGTGCCGATGGAACAGTGTAAGCGTTCAAACAAACCACTTCTGAAGATGCAAGCCATTCGTGCTTGCGAAACGTCAAGAAGAAATTCTACCGAACGACGGCCTAAAAACCCGAAAAACCCATTAGTTTCAAGGAATGGTTTCGAAAGTCTATCTCTTATTGAATTGGTTTCTCTTGGATTTTAATTGTAACGATGAGTCTTTAATGGTCACACTTGCGATAATCGCTTCTTTAAGAAAAAAACCGTTTAATAATGAACACTGATTTTTTTTTTTTTTTAACTAAAACAGCCTAAAAAATACTAAAGGTGCAACCAAAATCAGGTCCAGAGCAGTTTGGCAATGCCCTTGCAACACTTTGGCGGTTTGACGCAATGCTGCAGACAAGAACAGGCATATTCGGACGCGAGAGAAACGCAGCTGGAGCGATCAATTTGTCTCGCCTTGTTTATTGCGCTGTGCGGCTGCACCAACAAGGACAGGTATAGACAAACTTGCTGTGTGCATTCTGGCGTCGCCGAACTCGCCCAGAAGAAAACAAGAAAAACTTTTAATTCCCGCAACCAATTAAATTGGCTCTTATAAAAAAGATTGGGTCCTAGTTAAACACAAATCAAAAGAATTGCAGAATTAGGCAATTCGATTCAACTTCCCGGTCTAACTTAAACATCAAGTTTCATCAACAGAAATAAACTTTTGAGGTCATTCCTTGATACTAATGGGTTTTTAGGGTGTTTAGGCCATGGTTCGGTAGAATTGCTTCCTGACGTTTCGCAAGCACAAGTCGCTTGCATCTTCAGAAGTGGTTTGCTTGAACAGTGTAGGCGTGACTCTCGCTTAGGTCATTCATGGAGAAAAAAATATAGAAAAGTTGTTTATTAAATTGTTACTCAGAAACACCCGGGACAACAAGGTTTTTCGTGTTTCCACTTACATTTTCGTTCAAAATTTTATTACTTWTCTGTCGTTAACAGAGTCTGAGCTCTAACTCCARAAAAAAGCCMCATTTTCTAACAAATCTTTGGCTCTTGTTCAATGGAAAYACAAATTGCTGTCGACACTTTTTGCAAAAAAAATCAGACCATACTTGCGATGATTTTATTTAGAAAACTAGAATTTTAAAATGCAAAAACACGCATCAAAAGTTTTTGTGGATAAATGGAATAGTTTTGAGACTTTCAACGCGTTTTTAAATATCGAAAAGTTCTCTAGAGGACGRAACTGCAGAGGAATRCATCAGGAAAACTTCTGATTCAGTTTCSTCAATTCCCATGTTTTTGAGTAAATTTTGYAGCATTTTTCAATCAAAACTGCCAAACATTTTCCGCAGAATGGCTACAAGCACTTAGCTCTYAGGTGAATAGAAARAMMCTGAATTTTCTGCAAAAAATTGCTGACAAATCGCTTTGGGWCMCACTGGAAGTTTTCCAATACCAAAACCACTTCCATTGGCGAGTTTGCCAGAACAAAAACACCAACAACCAAGTAAAAACAGAAATTTATTCATTTTACATCTATAAATGCGCACTGGACTGCAGTCTGTTTTCCCCTCAACTCCCCGAGAAAACGATTAGTTTGCTCCATCCTCCACCCCCCAAGCCATCCAGGTCCATGAACAAATCACCCCATATACCTACTTAAGTCTCCGTAATGTAAATTCCCGCTATATGTACAAAAATTGGGTAATTCCACGCCCCATCAGCCCCAAAAGCGCCTTGCAGGAGGCGGAGATTCTGGGGGCTTCAAGCAGCATCTGGAGTCGCCAATGTGGCCAGCTTTCTTCGGGCAGTAGGGAGGCTCCTTATCGTGTATGCAATAAGAGCCTGCAGCTCTAAGGAGTAGACAATTTTAGTAGAGGATTTAGTTGCAAAATGTTGAGACTTACGTCAGAGGAGTGGACTGGCCCATCATCATTGGGATGCCCACTCTGTTGCCAGGCCTGGGCCCCGATGGGCACCTCCTCGCGCATGGTTCCGCCTTCTTCTGCAAATGAGGCACCAAACTCTCCGCCATGTAGCAAATCGCCCAAATATGGCTGCACAACTGGGCATCAACTAAACAATGAATTCTACTCGTTTAGGCTCCCCGTTGAGGCCATCAGGATCAGGATCAGGATCACTTACTATCGCCATTTTCGCAATAGGGCTGGATTCGGCCTCCGTTGATGCAAAAATCCACATGCCCACCACGCCCGCCCTCCCCATAGTGGCCTGCGTTCGTATGCAGCACATGGACAGCTGCAGCGTCTCCAGAATTCAGCTTCACTTGGTTGGTGATCAACGGCCTGGCTGGGTCCAGAGCGACGATCCGGTGCATTCGGAACAGCACGTACTTGGAAATCAAGCCGCATATGTGAGCGCCTGGAACATTGCAGGTTGAGGGGCAGAGCCAAGTTTTGCAGCCCAAATGGCTCACCCAACGAATGCCCTACGCAGGTGAGTTTTTCCGTAGGCAATCCGGCGGTTCTGAGCATGGTCAGAAAGTCTCCGGTACATCTAGCCACCGCCCGCATGTTGCTTACAGCCGCCCGGTAGCAGGGGGCTTCGCCCAGGGCCCCCCAGTCGAGCACCCAGGTGTTGTAGGAGCCATTCCGAATGTACGCTGCAGGAGAAACTTAGGAAACTTCGCTCCAATTGGACCTGTTCCTCTTACCATCTCTCAGGACGTTAATTGGTAAAGTGTCGTCGCCTCCAGCATATCCATGCACCAACAGCATGTCTTCCTTCAAGGGGTCCCAAATGCTTTGCCTCAACCAGTCAGTTTGAGTATGACTATAAACCTGCTTCTCGCCGTTCGTGTACAGGACGTATCTGGAGCGATAGCATGTGGAATTTTTGGGGAGTTTTTGATAGGCCTAGGTAACACAGTGGCGTTTCAGGTGTTGACACAGCGACACCGTATTGATACAGCGGCACAGCGCACATAACACAGAAGATGCTGTGTTTCGTGATGTCTAGTGGTTCGTAAGTTTGCTAACGGTGATTGTAATCGATTGCAGGCTCTAAAATTAAGCTCCAAAGTGTGTTTTGAGTGTTTTATATCTGTGTTTTTTAAATAAATATTGTAAAATGCCCTATAAGTGCTGTGTACTCAAGTGCAAAGGAAATTATAGTGGAAAATCAACAGTGAGTGTGTTCAGTTTCCCAAAAGACGATGGGTTGTTAAAACAGTGGCTGCGAGCAATAACTCGAGACAATTTTCAGCCCACGAAAATCATGGAATCAGTAATCAGTAGACAAGTATTTTGACCACTTTCGTTCGTGCGGCTTTATAACGTAAATAATCCCTGCCGAGAGGGTCAGAAAATATGGCAACTGCGCGCGGCCTTGACGAACTGCAATCCGAAGTGGCATCTTAAATGTTAAGTGTTGTTCAAAGTGCCGCGTCGTAAGAGGCCCGGTGTCGCGGCATCAACACACAAGTGTCTTAACACACAGTATTACCCAGGCTGAGTTTTTGAGTTGAGTTTCAGGCTTACCGAATGTCCGGGTCGGGACACATTTCCTTCACGTTGTACGGCCGGAAGACGCAGTCTTGCAGGGTGTTGTTGGTCTGAATGAAATTGTGCAGGAAGAGCGCGTCTTTTATCGGGTCGATTATGGCGTTTTGGGATTTTGCTGTAGACAATTCAATAGTGAGGGTGTTTTACCAGCAGGAACATATTCGGGTACCTTTTGCTGCCATTGCCAGAAGCAAGCCGAAGATTCGCACCCACGCACAATCCATTTTAGTGAGTTTGTCGATTGAACTGATTGATCTCAAAATGTTTGGCACATTTTCCTCTATTATATGAAAAAAACGCGATTAACTGCGGCGAAAGTGACTGGGAAAGACTGCACGAAGAACCGTTGGATGTGCGACTGAAAACAATGAACGAGAGAGTTGGTAGTGCGAATTCGAGTACGATGCGCCCATATCTATAAAAAAAAATCGCACTGTGGCCGTAGCCGAAGAATAATAAAGGTTCCGCCAGACTTAAGAACCCAAACTGTGTGGCTTTTTCTGCTAAATTTTGCTGGGAAAACGGAGTTTTCTTACATTTTCCTCAAACATTTGCCCTGAGCTTCTGCGACAGGTTTTGAGTGAGGAAAACCGTTCTTGCTGCGCAACGAAACACAGTGGTGGAAGCAGTTGGAAATTGGCGCAATTCTTCGTTTGAGGACTTAGGAGTCTTAACTCACAATGTACACGAATCGGTTCCAATAATGCATACACATGAGCCAAAAGTAACGGGTTTACGATAAAAGAAAGCGATTGGAATACTTAATATAATTACCTTATAGGCGATGGACACTGGAAGTCAATTATATGTGTTCCGCTTTTTGCTAACAACGATTTAAATTTCTGCTTTTTCTTTGAAGTGATTTTCATGTTTAACATTGCATCCATTCCCAATTACAGCAGGGGCGGATCCAGCTTTAAATTCAGGGGGGGCTTATGTAGAAAAAATACAGTCTACTGTTGTCTAAAAAATTAGAAAAAATATCGTCGTTTTTCAAAAATTTCATGTTTTCCGTCCCGTTTTGCATGTTTTTCGGAAGCAAAATGAGTAAGAACGCTCATTTGTACATCATTCTAGACAGAAATAAATGGCTGTTTTAGAAAGTGAACCATGGATGGGGAATTGTTGGCAGTTTTCTCAAAAAATGCTTGAATTCAAGAACTTTTAGATTTGCGTAATTATTTTTTGAATTTTGAGTTAGAAAGTGTACAGCAAATATCTAAGATGAGATGAGTGAAATCTATTTAATATACGCATTAGAAGCTAAGCAGAATAGAAATTACCGTTAATGAATATTATGCTGTTGCTGTTGTTGTTATTATTATTATTATTTAACACACACACGCTCAACTCCACGGTTTTTCATATTTCTAGCCTGCAGCGGCGTTGCCAAAGGCAGGCAAAATTATTGGCAGGCATCAATGTCTTGATATCCTTCAAATTTGAAAGTTGTAAACAAGCAAACAGGTTAATGTTTGGGTTTTGGGCGTGCCGAGCCAAAACAGCCCCTTGAGTCAATGTTATAAGCTCCCCCCAACATGAACTGGGTTCAATTGGTTATATTCGCGTCCCTAAGTAAGTCCACCAGTTCCAAAGTTGAAAAATTGGGTTAAAAACTTTAGGGGCAAGGCTCGAAGCACCTAAAAAGTAATTATTGTTTGCCCACAGCATGCCAAAGCTGGTCACTAAACTGCACGATTCCGGCCATTATCCGAGGCGCCTGGTTTTCGTGGGAAAACAGGAACATTCTCACTGAACTGGACCCTTCCACCATGACCAACAGAGGCACTTGCATTGATATCAGGGACGACTACCATGTGAATTACACCATGGTCTTCCACAGGCAAAGTGAAAACTGTTTCATTTGCGTGAAAATTTTAGTGAGAACTGTGAACGTGTTGGAGACAATGGAAAGTGCGTACTCTGTTCCCCGCAAGCAGTTCACAGAGTTTGAGAGCTCTATTTTGCAGGTTCTTGCATCACTCTGCCTGACCATCAGGAGCCAACGGTCGAGAGGGTTTGCCAACAGTTGGACCCTCATCAGCAACTAATCACGCTTTTTTCCGAAAACTATGTGCCAGTCAATTGCCGCTCCTCTCTGGAAGGAGTGTGGAATTTTGCGTACCAGAACAGGTTTAAGTTCACTGGTAGGTCTTCATTACTCGCTGCAGCCTCATGCATGAAACCCAATCTTTTAAGGCGAGTGCAGAAATCCCGACGCCCAAATCCGCTCCTGCCAAACGGCAGGTTCCCAGTTTCTAATCACCAACCAGAAGTTCAATATCACTTACAAGAAGTGCGAGGGAATGACTGGGACGTTTGATGGAGGTAAAAAAAAGGTTTTGGGTAAATTAGCAAGATTTAATGGGCGTTTTCATCGTTCCAGTGGTGGAATACAGCTGCCTCGGTGACTGGTTTGTGGGCAAAAACCACTACTTTGCTGTGGCCAACACCAAAGAGTCAAGAAAGGACGAAAAGTACAGATGTTTCCTGAAAAACCGCGACGATGACTTGTACATTGGTGTGTCCATCACGGCGCAATGCAACACGCTCAAAACAGTGGAAAAGAGCCCAGAGCGTTTGCATATTAAACCAGGTAGCTACGGCAGTCGCTAAACATTTGCAGGGTCTATTGAATTTTGCTTGCAGTGAAGTCGGAGATTGTTGAGCCTGGATGTCGCCTGCCCCAAAACTTCTCAGGTAAGGAGTTCAGGAATCAACTAGTTGATAGTTTCACAAATGGATTTGTCCAGGGGACTGGATAAACACCGCTAACATTGACGCCGATGTCTTCATCAACGAGACCCACATTATCGAGACGTACTATCCGGATGAAGGCCGATATAGAAGGACCATCTACGTGTGCAAAGAGCAAAAGGATACTCGCGTTATGATGGCGCGATTAACCGTGGATGGATGGTAAAACCCTTCGCGTTCCATTTGCTGCAGGTTTTAGCGATTGTTTTTTTAACGCCCAGCCAAAAGGACTATCTTTGCTTCGATTTTGTGCCGCAACACCACAATCTGATCCGCTACCGAAAGGGAGTGGCAGTGATTAAGGACGACTTCAGCACAGTTTGCTCTTGGGTTCAGTTCCAGAACAAAGTCAAATGGCGCTATGATTTGTTCTTGAAGAAGAACCCAGTGCCGATCAAGTGCCCGGTGGCTGGCAAATTTAACTTCACCCAGAAGGGCGACGTTCCATTTGAAACCAGGTGATTAGATGAGTCAGACAAAGGTTTGCTTAGTAGGGGGTTTGTTGATCAGAATCTTAGGTGGAGTGACGCTGAGTCCTCGCCCCAACATTTACTGCAAGGAGAACATTTCCGATTTTTCCGTGTGCGACGACGAGCAGAAGGAAATTGCCGTCGACGAAAACTACTGCCTTTCAGTGGACCATAGAGGAAAGCCGGTGGACATTTACAGTAAGGTCTAATCGAAAGTTGGTTCGCTAACTTTAATCGAATGCGCTGTTAGGTGATCCCGATTACAAAATGAAATGCATCGGGTTCTGGAAGGAGAATCTCAAGTCCTACCTGATCACCTACGACGAATTGGACCCTTTTTCGAAGTACCGCTGCTGGATTTATCAAAGGGCTGACCTGAACAGGGTGTTGATGTCTCAAGGTAAATGACTTGCTGAATGGAGTCGTTGATTAACCATGGACTGTTTCTCTACCTTCGTAGCCATTGGCCCGTTTTGCGACTTGAAGCAAACAGTCTACTCGTGGAATTATACAGAAGGAGCTACAGTCGCCCTGCAAATGGAGGAATATGAAAGAGAACGTAAGTGACTATGGAGGTGCTACTGATGAGTTCCTGTATGGTTTGATGGTTTTTCTAGGCGATCAGTGCCCGATGTTTTTCGACGACGGTTCCAACCCCTATTTGGACCCAGAAGTGCACATTATTCAGTTCAACTTTGGCTTTGGATACTTGAGAGGCAGCGCCTCGCTGCCCAGGATGGAGAAGGTGCTGCTCTTAACTGGCATTCTGTCCTTGTATTGGTTGACACCAAAGTGTGATTGATAGGAGAATTCCTTGTGCCTGTAGAAATGCTTATTCCGTCCATATTTTTATATAGGTAGTTGTGATTCTAAATATCGAATAATTTTTAGTCTGTATGTATTGTATTGTATCGTAAAAGAGTCTGTAATTCTGACTGTAACGCGGAAGAAACCTCAGTGAAATCTTTGGAGATTAGTCCGGGTGTTATCGCCTAATGATTTAAACAGCCATAAATAGCTTGTAGTGGCTTATCGGTTAGCCGCCACGGCTGATAATTAGGTAATTGAACTTTTGTACGACAAATTAGACTTATAAGCGAAATAAACGAGTCTCTGGAGATAGCGAATGGAATTTTAAACAACATCTGCTATGGGAAATTTCGTCTCAATTTTTTACTTTAGTTCGTTTTTTGGGAGATTTCCCCTCCTTTCCTGTTAAGTAACCAGGGACGGATCCAGCTTTAAAGTCTTCTGTTGTTTATGAAATTGGAAAAATGATCGTCGTTTTGTGCAAGGGTGGCGCAAGATTATTGCAAAATTTCATGTTTTCCGTCCCGTTTTGCATGTTTCTCGGAA
>NW_026018715.1:14748031-14749415 GCF_020466585.1 Dendroctonus ponderosae
TACCCTAGGGAAGCTGCATCTTTTAATAATTGATGTCCAAATGGTGATGGACATCCTGCATATATTCGGGCGAAAGCCGAAGGCGTCATGCATATAAAACCCTCGGCTCAGTTCTAACAAGAGTAGAACTCAGTCAAAGAAGTACAAAATTGCTGTCGGTTATTTCCATTAAAAGCTGCATGCAAATGCATATGAAATCGTTTAACTAATTGAGTGTTTTCATTGGACTGCACATCAGCATGATAAAGTGTGGGTAAAGCAAAAGCAGAAAGCAGTAAAGGACAAATTCGCCCACAAAAAGCTCGCAATGCAGAAATGATTATCAGGAAAAACTGGACAGAATTTAAAGAAGCAAATAGAGAGAAATCAGTAATATCTGTAATAAAAGACGTGAGGGAATTCTGTCTTTTTTAAAGACAACAATTTTTAAGGCGAAATACCCAGCAAACAGTTTGTGCAAAAACTTGCATTGAGCCAAATGATTAGGCATTTTCACTAGGGAACAATTAAATAGAGCTGTGTTTCCCTAACTCACAGAGCTGGAGTCTCTAAATGAGGACGCCGAATGGGTTGACCTTTCCAATGCGCCTCATTCTAGGGCTGCTCTGCGCAAAAAGCGACCGCCTCTTGAACTGGACGGCAGTAAGACTTAGATTGTGTGTCGATTTTGTTTTGTCGTTCTAGGCCTTGTTGTCGATGTCCTGATCTTTGTTCCATAAAAATGTGTGTTTTTCTTATGATTTCTAGCTGTGCCGCGTCCTAAGCAATGTGCTGTTTGTGTTACTTATCAGCGGTAGTCATGTGTGTGTTCAGTGTTCTGATTTACTCGGCACAAATCACTCGAATCATCTGGGGAAGTGTCCAAAAATGGAGGAATAGTTCAATTTGTTGAAAATCCCTATTCTAAGGCTGGGACTTATGTGGGCAGTCAAGTCAGTCCAGTGTAAGTTCAAGGAACATTGATTGGGAAACCGACGGAAAACTCAGTAACTTGAAAAGTTTTCTTGTTGCTGGCCCTCTCAATCGAGATGTTTAAACATATAATTCCCAGCCTTATAACTTTGCTGCACACTGGCCCTAATTGGGGCCTCTAGTAGATGGTCCAGGTACGTCTCCATGTGAAACCATCCCCAAAGCCGCTGTGTTAGAGCGTGTTACGCTCGCGTTTCTATAGCTTAATGTCCAATGAGTCCTATGTGGTTTGCCGATAGTTTAGTGTTGCTAGTGTTGTCTCCACTATTTGTGCTCGTGTTTGTATGTATCGGTATTTGAAGGTTTGGATCAGAAACCACCCACATAGCAAAATGATATTCCCAGAATATACCTGGAACATTCATGTGATGTACATGCATATTCCTGGGACATACATGAGTTACATTATGAA
>NW_026018715.1:14749515-14754106 GCF_020466585.1 Dendroctonus ponderosae
ATGCAGCGCAATCCGATAAAAGACTGATTTTCAGAGAATTTTTGAAAGTTAGGCCAAAAGCGTTAACGGTGAAAACTGGAAGTCAGCAGAAAAAATTCGAAGAAAACGTGCTGGAGCAGCGACTTGAAATTTGACTCATTTCTTAAAGACGCCCGACTGTCTTTCCACGCCAAAGTACAGATAAATTGAAAAAAAGAGTGATTTTTCAAAGATTGTTAAAAGTTAGACCCAAGCGCGACTAAAACACAAACTGAAAGACGCCAAAAAAAATCATGGCTTTAAAACCTGTTGAACCAGCGATTTGAAATTTCGCCCGTTTAATCAAGACACACGAGTCTCTTTCTGCGCCAGAACTCAGCGCAATCGGATATAAGACTGATTTTCAGAGAATTTTTAAAAGTTGGGCCAAAAGCGTTAACGGTGAAAACTGGAAGTCAGCAGAAAAAAATCGAAATTTTAAAACCTGCTGGAGCAGCGACTTGAAATTTGACTCGATTCATGAAGACACACGACTGCTTTTCCACGCCAAAGTACAGATAAATTGGAAGAAAGATTGATTTTTCAAAGATTGTTAAAAGTTAGACTCAAGCGCGACTAAGACACAAACTGAAAGACCCCAAAAAAAAATAATGGCTTTAAAACCTGTTGAACCAGTGATTTGAAATTTCGCCCATTTAATCAAGATACACGAGTCTCTTTCTGCGCCAGAATGCAGCGCAATCGGATGAAAGACTGATTTTCTGAGAATTTTGAAAGTTAAACCAAAAGCGTTAACGGTGAAAACTGGAAGTCAGCAGAAAAAAATCGAAGTTCCAAAACCAGCTGGAGCAGTGACTTGAAATTTGACTCATTTCTTAAAGACACCCGATTGTCTTTCCACGCCAAAGTACAGATAAATTGGAAGAAAGAGTGATTTTTCAAAGATTGTTAAAAGTTAGACTCAAGCGCGACTAAGACCCAAACTGAAAGACGCCAAAAAAAAATCATATCTTTAAAACTTGTTCAACCAGCGATTTGAAATTTCGCCCATTTAATCAAGATACACGAGCCTCTTTCTGCGCCAGAATGCAGCGCAATCCGATAAAAGACTGATTTTCAGAGAATTTTTGAAAGTTAGGCCAAAAGCGTTAACGGTGAAAACTGGAAGTCAGCAGAAAAAAATCGAAGTTTTAAAACCTATTGGAGCAGCGACTTTAAATTTGACTCGATTCATGAAGACACACGACTGTCTTTCCACGCCAAAGTACAGACAAAGTGGAAGAAAGAGTGATTTTTCAAAGATTGTTCAAAGTTAGACCAAAGCGCGACTAAGACACAAACTGAAAGACGCTAAAAAAAAAATCATGGCTTTAAAACTTGTTCAACCAGCGTTTTGAAATTTCGCCCATTTAATCAAGACACAAGAGTCTCTTTCTGCGTCAGAATGCAGCGCAATCGGATGAAAGACTGATTTTCTGAGAATTTTGAAAGTTAAGCCAAAAGCGTTAATGGTGAAAACTGGAAGTCAGCAGAAAAAAATCGAAGTTCCAAAACCAGCTGGAGCAGCGACTTGATATTTGACTCGATTCATAAAGACACACGACTGTCTTTCCACGCCAAAGTACAGACAAATTGGAAGAAAGAGTGATTTTTCAGAGATTGTTAAAAGTTAATCCCAAGCGCGACTAAAATGAAAAAAAGTGTTAAATCCTGTTCTCCATATTGACTTCTGTTTGGCAGTAAAATCGTCCGGGTAAAAATCACAGTCTGTCGGCCTCTTTCGGTGAAAAAAAATCAAAATAAAGAAATCTCGTCAGGAGTTTGGAGCCAAAAACGCCAGAGTGGCACTTGGGATCTTTGTTTTGCTACTGAATGTATTTTCGCTCGACTCATCGATCGACATGGACAACTTCCTGATTTCAATGTGTTTCCAGCTCTTCGGGCACGACACTGATTTTAAGGCAGAAAACCTTCAAAACTGTTTATCTTTTCGATCTTTTTCTTTTATTCCTTCGAAGTGTGAGTGCTCAGAACAACATCGACCACTACTAGAGATTTAATAGTAGTTTTCGATACAAGGGCGAAAAACAAATTTTCGCCTTCGTATCGAACACTATTTTTTATTCGAATGATTACACGAATAATAAAATGCGTCGATTTCATATTTAAAATTTTGTGGCAATGTCATTTTTTGAAATGTCATGTTTTGAAGTTTGTAATGAAGTTTAAGTACTTTTTCAACTTGAAACACCTGTGGTCTTGGGATGGTGTATGCATGTTGCATACTCTGCATGACATTTGCGCTTCTTAAAAAGATCGTGTTTTACGTGTGACAACATCGCAAAAGTAGATAAGTAGGCCATTAAAACGATTGTGAGACTGAACTTGTAACGAAGGTATAATTTACGTATAAGTAAACTTGAAAATAGGATCAATAGTTGTTGATAAACCTACGTAATTTCTTGTAAATGAACGCTAAAGAAAAGTGCTTCTTTTTGATCATTGCCTCTGTTCGCAAAGTGGCACTTTTTGATTCATTCGAGTAAAAATGTTTGCAGACTTCCGCGTCCATCGCTGTCAATGAAACCGACCCTCGAACTTACCGGTTGGCATTTGCCAAAGCAGACCCTGATGTTGCATTGGAATCGAATATTGTCGCTGCTGGGGAATTTGAACGCGTGGAAAGTGGCCAGCAGACTTTGAGTATCGGCGTTGTACTCCCAGTCGCCAAAAATGGACGGATCCGTAGCACAGCCGTTCTCATCGGTGACCAAATACTCGTTCTCCACGGCATCCTCCATTGTTTTGGCCACACAGCTCCTGGCAAAGCCCCCATAGATCGACCCGGGCTGGACATCGACCTGCAAAATAAGACTGTCGCCGATTTCTGCCGAGTTGATTTCCTGGCCGGTGGGCGTGACGATCTTCATCAGGCAGGTGGGAGGCGGGCCCGTATTCGCTATCGTTCCTGCTGTCGTCAGCATGGACACGTTGAAGCCCAGTGTGACGTTTTGCTCGCCGGTTTGGTAGACGCATTGAATGTGGTAGGCTTGCGCCTTGTAGGTGACCAGTTTCGGGTGTTTTTGGATCACCAGCACGAAGCTGGCTTTGCCCTGGAACAGAAACGCGCTGGTCAGTATGGGCTGCACCCCATCGGGTCTGCACCACACGTACATTCACATGGATCAGGCCGCAGTTGCCGAACTGCACCTTGAACAGTTCGGTTCTGATGTGGGAGCTGGCAGGCAGAGTGAGGACTCTTCGGCACTGCTCGTCCTTGCTGTGGCCTTTAACGTAGAGAACGCCATTGAAGCCTTCCTGTTCGTTCACGTCGATTTTCACTTGGACTCCATCGGATAGACAGCTGACTAGCATCTCCGGTTTGGGGAAGTCGGTGCGGAAGGCTATGCTGCCATCTAGGAAGAGGGTGCGTTTTGAGCCTGCTTCAACCAAACCGAGTGAAACTTACTGCAGTATTTATCAGGATTCCCAGAGTATCCGCTCACGCACTGGCAGATGGCCTGATGGTTTGTGGCGTTGCACAGCGCATAAACCCCACAGCGCTTGGTAGCGCACGGATTGTCGCAGGTTTTCGTCTCCAAGTTGCAGTATTTATGGTCGGGACAATCGTCGTTGGTTTCGCAGTCGGACACCTTTTCCCGGACGCAGTTGCCTCGCGCGTCCAGTCGATATCCATATTCCAGATGGCAGGCGCAGTTGCCGCGCTCATCAATGATGAAGCCCCGTTCCAGCGCGCAGACGCATCTACCGCGCTCATCAATGCGCAGCCCCTTATCGGCGCTGCAGGGGACGCAGTCGTCGTTGTTGTTGGGCGCAGTGTGGGGCGGGCACACGCATTCGCCCACTGCGTTGGTCACGTAGCCCTTGCTGCGGTTGCAATCCACTCCTGCTACCGGTTTTCCTGCACAAACACACCTAGTGTAAATAGATTTTCCCGAAAACTTTCCAAATCAATTTAAGTTGTGCAGAGTGGGCCAAAGTGGACACTTTCGACAGCAGATGCCCGAAAACTGATGGCTGCCCAATAGCGAATATAATAATAATAATAAGGCCGCAATGTACACGGAAGGAAAGCAATAACTTCAATAACTGGAACACTCTGGGACCAGCTGATATCGAAACTAGGCCTGGGTAACTCAGTGAGTTTTTAGGAGTTGGCGCAGTGCTGGGCTCGGTGCGCTGGGGCGACAAAGTGGGTTAAACTGTTACCGCCAAATAGACCGAACAGAGTCAAGAAGACGCTAATTTATACAACACGTGCTTGCATTTTGTGGGTGGTTTATTAGGCTTGTAATCGACAGGCTCTAAAATTAAGCTCCAAAGTGCGTTTTGAGTGTTTTATATCTGTGTTTTTAAAATAAATATTGTAAAAATGCCCTCTAAGTGCTGTGTCCCCAAGTGCAAAGGAAATTATAGTGGCGAATCAACAGTGAGTGTGTTCAGTTTCCTAAAAGACGATGGGTTGTTAAAATTGGCTGCGAGCAATAACTCGAGACAATTTTCAGCCCACGAAAAACAGCAGAATTTGTCAGAAAATCAGAAAAAACCGGTGAAATCCAAAGTTGCAACCCGGTTCGATTTCAACCATTTT
>NW_026018715.1:14754206-14756236 GCF_020466585.1 Dendroctonus ponderosae
GCATCGGAACAGTGTAAGCGTTCAAGCAAACCACTTCTGAAGATGCAAGCCACTCGTGCTTGCGAAACGTGCGGAAGAAATTCCATTTTACGACGGCCTAAAAACCCGAAAAACCCATTAGTTTCAAGGAATGGCCTCGAAAGTCTATCTCTGTTGATGAAACTTGATGTTTGAGTTAAACCGGGAAGGTAAATCGAATTGCCTAATTTTTCTATTTATTTGATTTGTGTTTAACTAGGAGTCAACCTTTTTTATAAGAGCCAATTTAATTGGTTGTGGGATTTAAATGATTTTTCTGTTTTCTCCTGGGCGAGTTCGGCGACGCCAGAATGCACCCAGCAAATTTGTCTATCCCTGTCCTTGTCGGGGCAGCCGCACAGCGCAATATACAAAGCGAGACAAATTGATCGCTCCAGCTGCGTTTCTCTCGCGTCCGAATATGCCTGTTCTTGTCTGGAGCATTGCGTCAAACCGCCAAAGCGTTGCAAGGGCATTGCCAAACTGCCCTGGACCTGATTTTGGTTGCACCTTTAGTATTTTTTAGGCTGTTTCAGTTTTTTTGAAAAAAAATCGGTGTTCATTATTAAACGGTTTTTTTTTATTAAAGAAGCGATTATCACAAGTATGACAATTAAAGACTCATCGTTACAATTAAATCGACAATGAACTTATAAATTATGTTTATTAGTACGTATTTTTCTACAGTAATTGATGGAGGCGTTAAGTTTTTAACAGATTTTAGTAAATTTAACAGAACGTTGTGTTACGCACAGTTTCCTCCTAAGTTTTAAATAATTACACTTAACAGAGAAGATTGACTAAATGACTGCTTTTAAGGAATATATCAGTCAGCACCAAATAGCAAGGGAGTTGTCCTCCATATTCACATTCATCGCATTCATTCACTTTATACAAGGCTTTAATATATGTATAGTCTTATGAAATACTAAGTCTTCCAGAGGCTATGCGAAGGAGGAGTACATACTCGTATATACAATAGGAGGATTTTCCGTTCAAAAGAGATCCAAGGGGCGTTAAACTGATATAGTTAGAGAGTTTAAATTGAAGCCTTTAAGAACCGCCACCATTAATGAAATTCCCTTGATCATGACAAGTGCGAACTTGAGAAAATAGCCCCTGGAAAAGCTAGCGGGAACGCTTGCCAGCTGAACACGGAGCATTTTGCCAGCTGGCAAACCTTCCAGTAGTTTCCCTCATTTTATCTAAAGCATGATTTGCTATAGAGCTTCACGTGGCTGGGCCCTTTCTTCTGGCAGTATTGAAGATCGTGAGTGAGTAGCTTTGAGGACGGATACAAGAAAGGCGCCGCAACAACAACCGTGAAGCCCCATCAATAATATACAAAAACAAAAGCATAAATTAAGGTTCTCGTCGAGTATTCGTTGTTAGTGTTCGGACACTAAACTGGTAAAATCGGAATATTAAATAAATCTAAGGCTAGTTTGTAGCTTGATTATGTGAGGTAGTCTGGACTTGGTTCGGCCATCGGTTCAGGTGTGGTGAACAGCGGGTTGGGAAATTCGGGAGGATGTGGCAATGGTCCGGTGGATTTTGGCCTTCGACGGTAGGCCATCAACCAACAAGACACCGCCACTGCCACGGCCACCAAGGCCAATAAGGCAGTGATCACTAAGGCTATGATAAAGCCTATCATGGACACGCAAATATCTTCTGAACGTTGAGCGTCCGGGGCTGCAAGTGAACATTGCGTTTAGAAAAACTTCCCAACATTCCACCCCTTTAGGGCACTTACACAATGAGGAGTCCGCGTAGCGCTCTTCTCGTCTTTCCAGGGTGAGAATGGCGTTGGATTGGATGGTGATTTCTTCGCGCAATTGTCCAGACAGTAGATTGTTCGGGTCTTCGTCCTCATTGTCCAGGACTGCTCGCTTTCTTCTACCAAAAGCGTCGCTTCCACGGCAATTTACCTATCAAAAAACGTTTTTTTTTATTATAAAATGACTCCCATTTTCACTAATTTTCAGGTTTAACTAACGACGTGAAAACGC
>NW_026018715.1:14756336-14757675 GCF_020466585.1 Dendroctonus ponderosae
ATAAGTCTGCAACCTTTAGAACAACCCCCTCAAACTAGGGCTGCAGCAATTTTCCCCGTAAAATCCTCGTTGTGCACGCATTCTTTCGAATGTCCCCGAAAATTCAGTGGCGCCTACATAATTTATGGACGCTGGGGGACGCTAAAGCAATGATAATGGAACAGAGCTTTCAGGGATGAGTTCAGAGTTTCCCTTTCCAGATAACGTTCCGTCACTGATAGGGGATGATGTTGAACATCTACTGGCATCAAACCAACCCACATGTTCGATTTCTTAGCTGGTCATTGGACGCTAATTGAACACGAGCCGTCTGCTGTCCGAAGACACTAAAATGTCCTAATCATTGGCAGATAATGAGCCATTAACATCAATAAAACCAGTTCGTTCCAGTCGAAAAGTGCATACGGTTTTATAAATAAAGAATGAGTGCGATAAAGCGGCGGAAGTAGTCGGGAGGACTATCGGTTTATCATGTTCCAAGGCTGTTAATTAGGATTGTGCTAAACTTATGGCAATCCACGCAAAAGACTGGATTTTCTCCTAATTTTCTTTCCTTAGCCCTGGCAGAAATTGCCTGAAATCTAAGCTGAATGGATTTGAACCGCAAAAAGCACCAACATTTTAATTTAAATACCGCAATTTGAGGCCAATAACGGTCTATGGTTGTTTATTCGGCTAATGAATCACTTTGAAAATTACTCGATCTATTTCAGACGCAGTCGTAATTTTTTCAGTAAACATTTCCTTGCTTAATTTGTTTCACCCATCACTTGACTTTGTGGTCAACTAGCGCACAAGCCTGAATTTTTGCGATTTTTCCTAAGAAGCCCGTTGTGGTGATTCGAAAATTGCAAGTTTGAATAAGGGTGGAAGGGCTGAACGGTGCGACATTAATCTGTTTGAAGAGTCGCTCAATTAAGGTAAATCCGCTTTTCAGTTTCACTGCACGAATGTTTCTGGAAAGCAGCCACTCGGCAGGATGCTCATCAAATTTCCTGTCGGGCTTAAACCCTTACAGCAAACGGCGGAAGTTTTAAAACAAAGAAGCTAATAAGAACGAAAGAGACATGCAATATGTTGCGATGCCTGGAAAGAACGTGTGTTCTGATAATCCAACAATAAAAAACAATGTTTTATTGGCTCATTATGCAGTCATACAAGTCACAAGCAAGCAGTCTCAGAACCAGTTTCGGACCTACTAGTCCTCATCAGCTTCCAGAGGCTTTTGGCTCTGATGTATGGGGCATTCGAAAGAATGCGTGCACAACGAGGATTTTACGGGGAAAATTGCTGCAGCCCTAGTTTGAGGGGGTTGTTCTAAAGGTTGCAGACTTATGGT
>NW_026018715.1:14757775-14764807 GCF_020466585.1 Dendroctonus ponderosae
AGAAATAAATGGCCTTTTTAGAAAGTGAACCATGGATAAGAAAATGTTGGCAGTTTTCTCAAAAAATGCTCGAATTCAAGAAGTTTTTGAGTTGCAAAATACACTTGAACATGACGCTGCTTTTTTCGAAGTTTCTCAAGAACCAATCGAGCCAGAGAATTCGTTTTGGCATCGTTGGATAGAGAATTGAATGGGGGGGTCATGACCCCCATGACCCCCCCTAAATCCGCCCTTGTAAGTAACGTTCCCGATGAGAGATTCCCGGAAGAGTCCCTAATATTCCCGTTCCTACACCACTGTCCATGGGTTATTTACCCTATGCCAGGAATAGACTGATTTCCCGTGCGCGCTCAGATGGATTGCGCCTCGCTTTTTCGTGTTTCAGTCCGCAATATGGCTGGTTAGGTACTGGTTGGCGACGATCGTCGGTCGAAATTGGTAAGAACCACGTGCTAGTGAGACAGTGCATTGGGAGGTTGGAACGGCATAGGTAAGTGGTTTTATCGCCAACTTTTCGCTGGCTTTACAAGGCATAGTTATTGGCATTCTTCCTTGGGTGTCTTTGGCTGAAAGCTGGCACTTGTCCGGCCAGAGGCGCGGTTTTTCTAAGATGCGCCAAAGGGCTTTATTCGCTTTCGGTGCATAGACGTTATTCTTGCTTGATGGCCTTTCCATTCATAACGAGCCGATCTGCGGAATGGGGCCAGATTTGCACGTGCTTTGCCTGCATTTGCATTTTAAATGCAAATTGCTGCTCATTATCTTTATTACCGATGTTCTAGTTGGTCAAGTCGGTTGCAACAACACGGAAAAATACCTTCTCAATTACCAGATTTAGTTAAATCAGTGGATTTATTATGCCTTATTTGCATTCTGCTTGTTTGGAGAATAAAATCCCATTCAACTGCGTTTAAAATTGTCATTTTTCAATGATGGAATGGAATTTGGCTGTTCAAATCGCTCACCCGTTTTCCCGTGGTGTCCAACCATTGCTTGACTACACCAAAAGCACTTTAATGTGATTTAAGCTCGGAAATTAAATAAGTAAGAACCATCTAAATGGAGTAGGTCGAATTCTTGACACCTGCTGTCAGAGTATTGTTCATTTTTTTCTGAAATTGACGTAATCGCTCAGTGTCTGCTTCACCGTTTACCCGTATGTATAACGGAGATGGCTGAAATAATTTGGGTGGAGTTGGACGTGCTCCCGACTTTCTCCGTCAGTTTTAGACAAGTGGCTCTGTTAAAAAGTGAAGAATTTTTATCTTGAAAAACCAGCTAACTAAGCTTGGAAATTTTCTTCAAATTTCTAACTGGTTGGTTGAGGTTTTTGGCACCTTTCGGGAAATTATTTGCAAAAAAGACGCAAAAAACTGGCTTTCACACCCCAAATCCCTAGACCTTGATCTTGAAATTTCCAAGCTCATAAACTTGCGGTGATGCAGACTAATACTTGAGGAATTTTCAATATAATATCGCTATTTCCTCTAAGATTCAGGAGGGTGGCGAAAGCCTTGACAAGCTAAAGTTATCGAAATAGTGAAACGAATCAGTTACATACAAACCTGTAAGAAATCGTGTTATTTGGAGCGATTGCTAGCGAAATTCGACGTTTTTACCATGCTTGAGCAACTGAAGTCTTTGGGGGGTTTTATTCTGCTGATCAGTCCTAACGAATGGAAGAATTTCGGGTTATTGAGCCGTTCAGAGGGGGTCGCCCAAAGCAAACACGCTCTGAATAAGGAATTTTAAAAAAACATTTAAAAGAGCAATTCAGCATTCCAGAGAGGAAGCTTCAGTTTAATCGTGGCGTGCATTTGGTTTTATTCCAGCAAGTCGTTTCTTCATAATTAATTGTTGAAGTTTGCCATTTTTAAGCGCGGTGTTTCGTTTTTGCACCATGCTCTTCTGAAGTACATTTCTAACGACCTATTTATGGTGCCGCAACGTGGCCATTATCAGTCGATAGGGGAAACTTCTGTTTACTCGTGGTGTGCATTTGGTTCAATTGGAGCAAGTGGATCCTTCAGAAATAATTGTGGAAGTTTGCATTTTTTTGCGCGGTGTTTTGCATTTGCGCCATGCTCTTCTGGAGTCCCTTTCTAAGGTACCGTTTAAAGCACCGAAATGCTGACTTCAGCAGTCCAGAGAGGAAGCTTCAGTTTAATCGTGTTGTGAATTTGGTTCCATTCGAGCAAGTGGTTTCTTCGTAATTAATTGTTGAATTTTGCCATTTTTAGACGCGGTGTTTCGTTATTGCACCATGCACTTCTGAAGTACATTTCGAAGGATCTATTTGTGGTACTGCAATGTGGCTATTAGCAGTCGATAGAAAAAACTTCAGTTCACTAATGGTGTTAATTTGGTTCCATTCGAGCAAGTGAATCCTTCAGAATTAATTGTGAAAGTTTGCAGTTTTTTGCGCGGTGTTTTGCATTTGCGCCATGCTCTTCTGGAGCCCCTTTCTAAGGAACCATTTAAGGCACCGAAATGCGGCCTTCAGCATTCCAGAGACGAAACTTCAGGTTACTTGTGGTGTGCATTTGGTTCCATTCGAGCAAGTGGTTTCTTCATAATTAATTGTTGAAGTTTGCCATGTTTAGGCGCGGTGTTTCGTTTTTGCACCATGCAAATTTCCAATTGAACTGGAATCTTCACTTGTCTCTAATACTATTCATTCAACCTTGGCGTACAATTATTTTTCCAGACTTTGCCTCATTTGAATCCGCTATTTTATGCAGTGAAGGTATCAAGTTGGAACGTAGCAACGCATACGAATCTTGCCTCGGCCATAGACTCCAATGTGTGAGAGTGAGACAGAACGATGCCGGCCACGTTCCCGGATTGGGAAAATTAGTTTAGTTTTTTCCTCCAAACCGAACACGCGTCTGAGGATGCCTCTAATATGTACCAGAAAAACGTCAGCACTAAATTCCTATAGTCGACGGCCTAAATAGCCCGAAAATGGACTTGAAAAACAACCTTTTTAAGACACTATTGTATGCGGCTTGTTACGCATACAAAGCTAATTGACGATCCCATGTCTAATTTTAACAAATTAGCGGTGGAAGGTGAGTGGGAGTTCGTTTTGTTCGACTGATTCGGTTTCGCATTGAAATCTCTATTTTATCTCCCGAAAGGCAGCAAAATTCATACGCTACTCATCAACTCCATAAGTTATTTATCGCGGCGTCCCAATGACCTAAATCGACGAAATAATCAATCAATATTGCCGTTATATTGGTAGAAACATGCAGCCGGAATTTCTCCTATCGTTAAGGTTTTTCTGGCTGTTTGCTAGAAGTCTGATGTTGAAAAGCAAGCCTCTCTATGGTAAAAGTCCCCACAATGTCACGCCTGTTGGGCTCTCGATTGTTTGAAAGTTGAAACCTATAAAGCTTAAAGAAACGCTCTTTTAAAGATCATTGAACTGGACAAAGCCTATTTTGTTGCGACGTAAACCGACCAGCCAAGCTGGGAAAGGGAGGGGTAAATTGACTCAATTTATTTTGCGGCATTCAAGAAAACTACCAGGTAGAACCGGAAAAAGACATCAATTAACATCGTCAAACAGAAGTGCTTATCATCGGCTTAAACGCCGTTCTAATGCTCTGGCATTTTGAGCACTTTAGATAAGTAGAGGCCACAGGCCACAAGGAATTGAGGCGATTGCCTAAAAATGCTTACGAGAAAAAACATCCTCCCTGGGTAGATAACGTGGGGTTTTTACGAGCTTTGATGCACCACGCTCTGCATTTTTGAGCGAGACGCTCGGTTACTCTCCCTTTTTATTTGCGCTGTATACACATTTTAAGAATACCGCAGTTTAACGCATAAAACAGACAAAAATTCAGTCAGTTTGAATGCACTTGAAGGTAAGATTGGCCTGAAAACTGTTGATAAGTCGGTTCGGAAAAGTGGATTATCAATAAGCAAACCGTTAGTTTAATAAGTTGGGAAACTTATTGGTTAAATATTTGCCCGAGGAATGGATAAAATTGTGAAGCTCGGCTATCACCAGAATTCGTCGTCAAGCACAGTTCTTTAATCTTGTTTGCTCGCTATTAATATTCCAGGACTGTCGACTGTTTTTCAGTCCTCTGCAGCCGGCCTGTCTGGGCTAAACAAGCTATTTAACATAGAAATTCCCCTTTAAATCCACACCTGGAAGTCTAAATGCCCTGCATTGGGCAGATGCCTGAGGAACACTTTTATGATGGTAATGAGCACAACTATGTGCAATCCAGCAGGTGCCAGAATATTTTAAAACCCATCCATGGTTCAATTTGCCACTCATGTTGGAAGGACGCCCTTTAGGCCACATGTGCCCTTTTTGAGCCCTTTGTCTAACTACAACTAAGCACCTACTCAAGCTGATTTTTCGTTAGAGGCTGCAATAAACCTTCCCTTCGCTTTCTCCCCTATTTCGCGCTATTGAGCCTGTTTGGTGGCATTTTTATGAAATACTCTGTACTCAACACTTTGCGCGCAATTCCGGAATTTTATTTTTTAGTTGTTCGATCCCCAACCGAAATTGACCCTGTTTGTCTCAGAACGAACATTTCGTGATGTTTCAATGTGCAACTTGTTGACTAAAACAACGTGACGCAAATAGTAAATTATGTCCCATCGTTGCGTTATTAACAATAACAAGCCGAATAACCAAAATACTCGTCTGTTCCTGTGACGGGGTAAATATTTATCAAAATATCACACATTTATTGAATGTTTTCTCTCCACTAAAGTTTGGAAATTAAAATATTTACATCCTGACAACATTGTAAATTTCCTGACCCATATCCTGGATCAAGTGCGATCGTTCCAGAATTGACGTCATTAACTGCAGCTATAAACTGATAAAACTTTGATACAAGTTGCAACTGGTTTTACCACAGCAATGTTTTCCCGCAACTGCAGGCCCACGCTCAAAAATTCCCAACTTCTACTCTGGAGCGTGTAGCAACTTGAATTTTTCACAGTTTATAGAGAAAAGGTGAACCTAAGGAGCCTCAATATTTCATTCAAATGGTGTTAAACGCTGATTTTTGCGCACTCTGTGAAGGTTGGACCAAACATGAGCGATTTTACGCAAGTGCACTGTCCCCAATAAAACTCCCTAACTTCCAATCTAGATCATGTAGCGCCTTGGAATTTTCTCAGCTTATAGAAAAAGGTTGAGTCTAAAGGCCCCCAATATTTTATTGAAATTGTGCGAAACGCTGATTTTTGCGCACTCTGTAAATGTAGCACTAAAACTTCACACTTTCCAATCAAAATTTGTCTCTTCTAGTTTGCATTATGTCGCTACTTGGTTTTTTCATAGTCTATAGAAGAGACTGGATTCTGTAAATTCTCAATATTTCATTCGAATCGTATAAAATCCTGATTGTTGGCCCAAAAATTAACGTTTTCACGCAACCACATGTTCCCGAATAAAAATTCCCAACTTCTCATCTGGACCATGTAGCACTTTAAAATTTTTATATCCCCTAGACGAGACCAAAATCTATAAACCGTCAACATTTTATTTGTATCGCATGAAATACCTATTTTTGCGCCGTTGGCAAATGTTGATTAAAAAAATAACGTTTGCGCGCCACTGCAGCCCGTCGAAAAAAAATTCCCAACTTCTAATCTAGAGCACGCAAGAACTTGAATTTTTCACAATCGATGGGCGAGACCCGAATCCACAAACTCTCAAAATTTCAGTCGAATCGCATAAATTGCTGATTTGTGCGCCCTTCGTAAATGTTGATCCAAGAGTGAACATTTTCACGCAACAGCAGGCCCTGGAATAAAAATTCCCCACTTCTAATCTAGAGCCCGTAAGAACTTGAATTTTTCACAATCGATGGGCGAGACCCGAATCTATAAACCCTCAAAATTTCAGTCAAATCGCATAAATTGCTGATTTGTGCGCTTTTCGTAAATGTTGGTCCAAGAGTGAACATTTTCACGCAACAGCAGGCCCTGGAATAAAAATTCCCCACTTCTAATCTAGAGCACGTAAGAACTTGAATTTTTCACTATCGATGAGCCAGACCAGAATCTACAAACTCTCAAAATTTCAGTCGAATCGCATAAATTGCTGATTTGTGCACCCTTCGTAAATGATGGTCCAAGAGTGAACATTTTCCAGCAACAGCAGGCCCTGGAATAAAAATTTCCAACTTCTAATCTAGAGCATGCAGCAACTTGAAATTTTATCCGTCAATAGGCGAGATTCGAGTCTCAAAACCGTTAACATTTCATTCAAGTTGCTTTCAAATTCAAATTTTTGCGCTCCTCTACACAAGAAGTTACAAATTGTTATTAGCGAGCCTACAGCTGGTGGAACATATTAATTTTTAGACCAATATTTCAATTGCGTGTAAAAATCAGCAATTGATGCGATTTGAATAAATTAGTGAGGGTCTTTAGCTCCAAGTATCTCCTATAGACTGAGAAAATTTCAAGTTCCTCCATGATCCGATTTAGAAGTTACAGATTTTTATTAGCGAGCCTGCAGCTGGGGGAACACATTCATTTTTAGACCAGTATTTCAATTGCGCACAAAAATCAGCAATTGATGCGATTTTAATACGTTATTAGGGGTCTGTAGATTCAAGTATTTTCTATAGACCCTGAAAATTTCAAGTTGGTTCCTGCACTAGACGAGAAGTTAAGAAGCTTGATACGATGAATCACAGTTGGGTTAAATCGCTCATTTGTAACCCAATATTTGCAGACGGCGCAAAAATCACCATTTGTGGCGCTTTCAATTAAATACTGAAGGATTTTAGAGTCAAGTATCTCCTAATAGCTTGACAAAAATTCAAGTTGCTACATGCACTAGAGGGGAAGTTACAAATTTTTATTAGCGAGCCTACAGCTAGGGGAACACATTCATTTTTAGACCAGTATTTCAATTGCGCGCAAAAATCAGCAATTGATGCGATTTTAATACGTTATTAGGGGTCTGTAGATTCAAGTATTTTCTATAGACCCTGAAAATTTCAAGTTGGTTCCTGCACTAGACGAGAAGTTAAGAAG
>NW_026018715.1:14764907-14771447 GCF_020466585.1 Dendroctonus ponderosae
TGGTCTAAAAATGAATGTGTTCCCCCAGCTGTAGGCTCGCTAATAAAAATTTGTAACTTCCCCTCTAGTGCATGTAGCAACTTGAATTTTTGCCAAGCTATTAGGAGATACTTGACTCTAAAATCCTTCAGTATTTAATTGAAAGCTCATCAAATGGTGATTTTTGCGCCGTCTGCAAATATTGGGTTACAAATGAGCGATTTAACCCAACTGTGATTCATCGAATCAAGCTTCTTAACTTCTCGTCTAGTGCAGGAACCAACTTGAAATTTTCAGGGTCTATAGAAAATACTTGAATCTACAGACCCCTAATAACGTATTAAAATCGCATCAATTGCTGATTTTTGCGCGCAATTGAAATATTGGTCTAAAAATGAATGTGTTCCCCCAGCTGCAGGCTCGCTAATAACAATTTGTAACTTTTTGTGTAGAGGAGCGCAAAAATTAAAATTTAAAAGCAACTTGAATCAAATGTCAACGATTTTGAGACTCGAATCTCGCCTATTGACGAATAAAATTTCAAGTTGCTGCATGCTCTATATTAGCAGTTGGGAATTTTTATTCTAGGGCCTGCTGTTGCGTGAAAATGTTCCCTCTTGGACCAACCAACATTGACGAAGAGCGCACAAATCAGCAATTTATGCGATTCGACTGAAATTTTGAGGATTTGTAGATTCGGGTCTCGCCCATCGATTGTGAAAAATTCAAGTTTTTACGTACTCTAGATTAGAAGTGGGGAATTTTTATTCCACGGCCTGCTGTTGGTTGAAAATGTTCACTCTTGGAACAACATTTACGAAGGGAGCACAAATCAGCAATTTATGGGATTCGACTGAAATTTTGAGGGTTTGTGGATTCGGGTCTCGCCCATCGATTGCGAAAAATTGAAGTTCTTGCGTGCTCTAGATGAGAAGTTGGGAATTTTTTTCCGACGGGCTGCAGTTGCGCGCAAACTTTATTTTTTAATCAGCATTTGCCAAAGGCGCAAAAATAGGGATTTCATGCAATACAAATAAAATGTTGATGGTTTATAGATTTTGATCTCGTCTAGGGGATATAAAAATTTAAAGTTGCTACATGGTTCAGATGAGAAGTTGGGAATTTTTATTCGGGAACATGTGGTTGCGTGAAAACGTTAATTTTTGGGCCAACAATCAGGATTTTATACGATTCGAATGAAATATTGAGAATTTACAGAATCCAGTCTCTTCTATAGACTATGAAAAAACCAAGTAGCGACATAATGCAAACTAGAAGAGACAAATTTTGATTGGAAAGTGTGAAGTTTTAGTGCTACATTTACAGAGTGCGCAAAAATCAGCGTTTCGCACAATTTCAATAAAATATTGGGGGCCTTTAGACTCAACCTTTTTCTATAAGCTGAGAAAATTCCAAGGCGCTACATGATCTAGATTGGAAGTTAGGGAGTTTTATTGGGGACAGTGCACTTGCGTAAAATCGCTCATGTTTGGTCCAACCTTCACAGAGTGCGCAAAAATCAGCGTTTAACACCATTTGAATGAAATATTGAGGCTCCTTAGGTTCACCTTTTCTCTATAAACTGTGAAAAATTCAAGTTGCTACACGCTCCAGAGTAGAAGTTGGGAATTTTTGAGCGTGGGCCTGCAGTTGCGGGAAAACATTGCTGTGGTAAAACCAGTTGCAACTTGTATCAAAGTTTTATCAGTTTATAGCTGCAGTTAATGACGTCAATTCTGGAACGATCGCACTTGATCCAGGATATGGGTCAGGAAATTTACAATGTTGTCAGGATGTAAATATTTTAATTTCCAAACTTTAGTGGAGAGAAAACATTCAATAAATGTGTGATATTTTGATAAATATTTACCCCGTCACAGGAACAGACGAGTATTTTGGTTATTCGGCTTGTTATTGTTAATAACGCAACGATGGGACATAATTTACTATTTGCGTCACGTTGTTTTAGTCAACAAGTTGCACATTGAAACATCACGAAATGTTCGTTCTGAGACAAACAGGGTCAATTTCGGTTGGGGATCGAACAACTAAAAAATAAAATTCCGGAATTGCGCGCAAAGTGTTGAGTACAGAGTATTTCATAAAAATGCCACCAAACAGGCTCAATAGCGCGAAATAGGGGAGAAAGCGAAGGGAAGGTTTATTGCAGCCTCTAACGAAAAATCAGCTTGAGTAGGTGCTTAGTTGTAGTTAGACAAAGGGCTCAAAAAGGGCACATGTGGCCTAAAGGGCGTCCTTCCAACATGAGTGGCAAATTGAACCATGGATGGGTTTTAAAATATTCTGGCACCTGCTGGATTGCACATAGTTGTGCTCATTACCATCATAAAAGTGTTCCTCAGGCATCTGCCCAATGCAGGGCATTTAGACTTCCAGGTGTGGATTTAAAGGGGAATTTCTATGTTAAATAGCTTGTTTAGCCCAGACAGGCCGGCTGCAGAGGACTGAAAAACAGTCGACAGTCCTGGAATATTAATAGCGAGCAAACAAGATTAAAGAACTGTGCTTGACGACGAATTCTGGTGATAGCCGAGCTTCACAATTTTATCCATTCCTCGGGCAAATATTTAACCAATAAGTTTCCCAACTTATTAAACTAACGGTTTGCTTATTGATAATCCACTTTTCCGAACCGACTTATCAACAGTTTTCAGGCCAATCTTACCTTCAAGTGCATTCAAACTGACTGAATTTTTGTCTGTTTTATGCGTTAAACTGCGGTATTCTTAAAATGTGTATACAGCGCAAATAAAAAGGGAGAGTAACCGAGCGTCTCGCTCAAAAATGCAGAGCGTGGTGCATCAAAGCTCGTAAAAACCCCACGTTATCTACCCAGGGAGGATGTTTTTTCTCGTAAGCATTTTTAGGCAATCGCCTCAATTCCTTGTGGCCTGTGGCCTCTACTTATCTAAAGTGCTCAAAATGCCAGAGCATTAGAACGGCGTTTAAGCCGATGATAAGCACTTCTGTTTGACGATGTTAATTGATGTCTTTTTCCGGTTCTACCTGGTAGTTTTCTTGAATGCCGCAAAATAAATTGAGTCAATTTACCCCTCCCTTTCCCAGCTTGGCTGGTCGGTTTACGTCGCAACAAAATAGGCTTTGTCCAGTTCAATGATCTTTAAAAGAGCGTTTCTTTAAGCTTTATAGGTTTCAACTTTCAAACAATCGAGAGCCCAACAGGCGTGACATTGTGGGGACTTTTACCATAGAGAGGCTTGCTTTTCAACATCAGACTTCTAGCAAACAGCCAGAAAAACCTTAACGATAGGAGAAATTCCGGCTGCATGTTTCTACCAATATAACGGCAATATTGATTGATTATTTCGTCGATTTAGGTCATTGGGACGCCGCGATAAATAACTTATGGAGTTGATGAGTAGCGTATGAATTTTGCTGCCTTTCGGGAGATAAAATAGAGATTTCAATGCGAAACCGAATCAGTCGAACAAAACGAACTCCCACTCACCTTCCACCGCTAATTTGTTAAAATTAGACATGGGATCGTCAATTAGCTTTGTATGCGTAACAAGCCGCATACAATAGTGTCTTAAAAAGGTTGTTTTTCAAGTCCATTTTCGGGCTATTTAGGCCGTCGACTATAGGAATTTAGTGCTGACGTTTTTCTGGTACATATTAGAGGCATCCTCAGACGCGTGTTCGGTTTGGAGGAAAAAACTAAACTAATTTTCCCAATCCGGGAACGTGGCCGGCATCGTTCTGTCTCACTCTCACACATTGGAGTCTATGGCCGAGGCAAGATTCGTATGCGTTGCTACGTTCCAACTTGATACCTTCACTGCATAAAATAGCGGATTCAAATGAGGCAAAGTCTGGAAAAATAATTGTACGCCAAGGTTGAATGAATAGTATTAGAGACAAGTGAAGATTCCAGTTCAATTGGAAATTTGCATGGTGCAAAAACGAAACACCGCGCCTAAACATGGCAAACTTCAACAATTAATTATGAAGAAACCACTTGCTCGAATGGAACCAAATGCACACCACAAGTAACCTGAAGTTTCGTCTCTGGAATGCTGAAGGCCGCATTTCGGTGCCTTAAATGGTTCCTTAGAAAGGGGCTCCAGAAGAGCATGGCGCAAATGCAAAACACCGCGCAAAAAACTGCAAACTTTCACAATTAATTCTGAAGGATTCACTTGCTCGAATGGAACCAAATTAACACCATTAGTGAACTGAAGTTTTTTCTATCGACTGCTAATAGCCACATTGCAGTACCACAAATAGATCCTTCGAAATGTACTTCAGAAGTGCATGGTGCAATAACGAAACACCGCGTCTAAAAATGGCAAAATTCAACAATTAATTACGAAGAAACCACTTGCTCGAATGGAACCAAATTCACAACACGATTAAACTGAAGCTTCCTCTCTGGACTGCTGAAGTCAGCATTTCGGTGCTTTAAACGGTACCTTAGAAAGGGACTCCAGAAGAGCATGGCGCAAATGCAAAACACCGCGCAAAAAAATGCAAACTTCCACAATTATTTCTGAAGGATCCACTTGCTCCAATTGAACCAAATGCACACCACGAGTAAACAGAAGTTTCCCCTATCGACTGATAATGGCCACGTTGCGGCACCATAAATAGGTCGTTAGAAATGTACTTCAGAAGAGCATGGTGCAAAAACGAAACACCGCGCTTAAAAATGGCAAACTTCAACAATTAATTATGAAGAAACGACTTGCTGGAATAAAACCAAATGCACGCCACGATTAAACTGAAGCTTCCTCTCTGGAATGCTGAATTGCTCTTTTAAATGTTTTTTTAAAATTCCTTATTCAGAGCGTGTTTGCTTTGGGCGACCCCCTCTGAACGGCTCAATAACCCGAAATTCTTCCATTCGTTAGGACTGATCAGCAGAATAAAACCCCCCAAAGACTTCAGTTGCTCAAGCATGGTAAAAACGTCGAATTTCGCTAGCAATCGCTCCAAATAACACGATTTCTTACAGGTTTGTATGTAACTGATTCGTTTCACTATTTCGATAACTTTAGCTTGTCAAGGCTTTCGCCACCCTCCTGAATCTTAGAGGAAATAGCGATATTATATTGAAAATTCCTCAAGTATTAGTCTGCATCACCGCAAGTTTATGAGCTTGGAAATTTCAAGATCAAGGTCTAGGGATTTGGGGTGTGAAAGCCAGTTTTTTGCGTCTTTTTTGCAAATAATTTCCCGAAAGGTGCCAAAAACCTCAACCAACCAGTTAGAAATTTGAAGAAAATTTCCAAGCTTAGTTAGCTGGTTTTTCAAGATAAAAATTCTTCACTTTTTAACAGAGCCACTTGTCTAAAACTGACGGAGAAAGTCGGGAGCACGTCCAACTCCACCCAAATTATTTCAGCCATCTCCGTTATACATACGGGTAAACGGTGAAGCAGACACTGAGCGATTACGTCAATTTCAGAAAAAAATGAACAATACTCTGACAGCAGGTGTCAAGAATTCGACCTACTCCATTTAGATGGTTCTTACTTATTTAATTTCCGAGCTTAAATCACATTAAAGTGCTTTTGGTGTAGTCAAGCAATGGTTGGACACCACGGGAAAACGGGTGAGCGATTTGAACAGCCAAATTCCATTCCATCATTGAAAAATGACAATTTTAAACGCAGTTGAATGGGATTTTATTCTCCAAACAAGCAGAATGCAAATAAGGCATAATAAATCCACTGATTTAACTAAATCTGGTAATTGAGAAGGTATTTTTCCGTGTTGTTGCAACCGACTTGACCAACTAGAACATCGGTAATAAAGATAATGAGCAGCAATTTGCATTTAAAATGCAAATGCAGGCAAAGCACGTGCAAATCTGGCCCCATTCCGCAGATCGGCTCGTTATGAATGGAAAGGCCATCAAGCAAGAATAACGTCTATGCACCGAAAGCGAATAAAGCCCTTTGGCGCATCTTAGAAAAACCGCGCCTCTGGCCGGACAAGTGCCAGCTTTCAGCCAAAGACACCCAAGGAAGAATGCCAATAACTATGCCTTGTAAAGCCAGCGAAAAGTTGGCGATAAAACCACTTACCTATGCCGTTCCAACCTCCCAATGCACTGTCTCACTAGCACGTGGTTCTTACCAATTTCGACCGACGATCGTCGCCAACCAGTACCTAACCAGCCATATTGCGGACTGAAACACGAAAAAGCGAGGCGCAATCCATCTGAGCGCGCACGGGAAATCAGTCTATTCCTGGCATAGGGTAAATAACCCATGGACAGTGGTGTAGGAACGGGAATATTAGGGACTCTTCCGGGAATCTCTCATCGGGAACGTTACTTACAAGGGCGGATTTAGGGGGGGTCATGGGGGTCATGACCCCCCCATTCAATTCTCTATCCAACGATGCCAAAACGAATTCTCTGGCTCGATTGGTTCTTGAGAAACTTCGAAAAAAGCAGCGTCATGTTCAAGTGTATTTTGCAACTCAAAAACTTCTTGAATTCGAGCATTTTTTGAGAAAACTGCCAACATTTTCTTATCCATGGTTCACTTTCTAAAAAGGCCATTTATTTCT
>NW_026018715.1:14771547-14773011 GCF_020466585.1 Dendroctonus ponderosae
AGAGTTTTGTGCGCTTAGCAAATGTTGAACAAAAAATTACTGTTTTGACGCAACTGCTCTCGGCAGTCACGGAAAATCAATTTTCCTGACGTTTTGCAAACCCAAGTGGCTTGCATCTTCAGAGGTGGTTTGCTGCCGCAACACGACGTCCTAAAATCTCAAAAAAATCTCCGGTTTTTATACAAATAGTGAACGATGAACTCTTGTGATCATTTTACCAGTTGCATGGAAGTCCCTTGATGAGAATTCGGAAATTCAATTTCGGGTTAGCGGCGCAGCGACTGCATTAATCAGCCTCAAAATGTGCATTCAAAACTGGGATAAAAAGAGGAAAATGCCGATGAAAACGTTTCAGCTACACAAGCTACATCATTTCCGCTAACGATGCGAAGGAGTATTGAAAGCGAATGTCGTGTAAATAACGCGGTTAGCTCGTAATTTGGCCCTTAATAGTCCAGACACTAATCAACTGCCTGTAATGGACTTTTGCACTGTTTCTGCAAAACTCCCTGATGCCAAATGGCACCTGAATAATAACTGAAAGTTTACAGTTTCGGCTCTAACAAAATTGATTGTCCATCAAGCAAACTGCGAGGTTTAGAAAGCCACAAGAGCTCGTCAAACAGCTCATTGTGTTGACAAAACCTATTTAATTAAACTGACCCATCTTTCAAGCTAATTCATCAAACAACTGTAGGCGATAACTCATGATAAAGCAGCTTTATGGGATATTTTCAGACAACAAGAATATGCCCGATGTAATTACTGAGGGCGACAGTTTTGACGAGGCTTCTGTGCGCTTTTGTCCATAGCTGGACAGTAAACTCAGCGCTAGAACAAGCCTGGCATAGCATCCGAATACAATGCACTGTGTATCTGACCTAAATTGCAAAAACACTGTTTATATTTCGCATATTATGTGTGGCATAGCATGAGGGTAGAATGCATGTAATGATGGCCGTTTGCGCTTGATGCTATGGAAATCTGCTGGTTTTGCTAATGTTAATTAAAATGGGTCAGTTTTTGTCATCTTTTTAATCCTGTTTACTTTGTATGTTGAATCGTGATCATTTTTTTTAATTGCACGCAATTCCTGCGACTATCTGCTAAGCTCTCGAATCGACTACAAAAGTAAATTAGTGATTTTCATCGGATTACCTGCTAAGTACTTTTTATTTAGTGATAAGAACCAAGGACTTGTGAAAAGTTGCTTAAATCGCTATGGGTTTTGAAGTTTAAGCTGGTCCAGAACTGAGCGTGTTCACGCATCTACACGCCGCCGAATAAAAATTCGCAACCTCTAATCTAAAGCACGTAGAAACTTGACATGTTTCTAATCTGTAGAAGACACTTGAGTCTAATAAACTTGAAAATCTCGTTGAAATCGCACGGGATGCTGATTTTTACGCTCGTTGTAAACCGCAACGGCAGGGTCTTCAATAAAAATTTCCAACTTCAAATCTA
>NW_026018715.1:14773111-14775705 GCF_020466585.1 Dendroctonus ponderosae
GAACGCTCATTTGTACATCATTCTAGAGATAAATAAATGGCCTTTTTAGAAAGTGAACCATGGATGGGGAAATGTTGGCAGTTTTCTCAAAAAAGGCGTGAATTCAAGAAGTTTCAGATTTGCTTGGTTTTTTATTGAGTTGCAAAATCCACTTGAACATGATGCTGCTTTTTTCGAAATTTCTCAAGAACCATTCGAGCCACAGAATTTGTTTTGGCATCGTTGGATAGAGAATTGAAAAGTCGATTCAATCGGAACAACGTGAGTGAGCAGATTCGAATAGTTTTGACTCAGAAAGCCAAATTTGAATATCACACACTTAGGTGCAAGATTATGCCAAAATTTCATGTTTTCCGTCCCATTTTTGCTCATTTCTCGGACATTTTTCATTTTCCCCCTGAATCCTCCCTTGCAAGAAGGGAGTTTACCTCCACATGCCCAACAAGGTTGAGTAGCCAGTTTGATTGGAAAAACCCCTTTATTTACAGAAACGGACAAAATTGCCTCGGTTCTTCCACTTGGCGTCTCAGCAAAAGAATCTAATGTTTCCCAATTATGGGTTTGTGTTGAATTTTAAATCTGATGATGGCGCTGTTGTCTCGCCGAAACGTTATACGAAATAAACGATATCCACATTTTTATTTGAAGAGAAACAAAACGCTTCGAAGAAACCCATTTCAACGCCACATCGAATAATACATATAAAGCGCGCATTACATTTTAGTAGTAAACAGACTGCATTTTTCCATAAATTTTGTTTATGAATCAGTTTGCTACTAAAATCTAATGCATAATTGTGCAACATTTCAGTGGCAGTTCTGGGGCGATTGGTTAAATCTACGTCCAATGAAGGATGGGTTTGGATCGGGACTTCGGCTCGGCCTGCCCAAATGCCCGATTTTTCACCCAGTGAACGCGACTTTTACGCCTTTTCCAGGCTCCAAAATTTTGCCTCAATTATCAGCTAATACCTAATACTTACTGTTTAAAAAAACCACAGTAATCATAGTGATAAAGAAGAACGAATAAGGCCACATGCTGGTATCGACCATAGCCAAGGCTATGGTTATTATAAAGATCATGATGTTTATTACTATGCTCCACATGATTCTGAGAGTCAAATCACCTCTGGAATGGAAAAACACATTAGGGTTGAATGGGCGGGCAAAAGGGCGACTTACTTGATAGGCACGAAAATGTTGAACCAGTTAAAAATAACATTAGGAACTTGTGAACAAAACGTCAAAATTTGCATAAAATTCGCTACATAGGGGAAGTTGAAGCCAATAGAGTCCTTGCCCAGTTTGTACACAATAAAATACTGAAACAAGGCGAGTTTCAGTGGGGAATTGATCGGTTTTCCGCGAGGTGAAACTCACCGAAATGGCATTGATGAACATATTCCAAGGCAACAAAGTGGCGATACCATGTATCAAAAATATGATATAGACGAAGGAGTATTTGTCTCGTGGGGTGTGGATCTGTAGGCTGGCGTTATCCATTGTGAGATTGTTGAAATTGAGCTCGGCCTCCGATAAATCGTTCCCTTCCCAAGACGGCTGCAGTTTAACTGGCTTCTGAAGATGCGTCCTTTCATGGCTCTCCTCTCCGCCAACAACTAAACAAACGAGAATTCAATTAATTGCCCTTTACCTGTCTGCCATCGGCCCATCATTCCGATGATCGATCGCAGCAGGTCAATCACTGCCTTTCCACCAAAAATCTTCTTCATGCAACAGGATGAACACGCTGAACTTGTTCTACTTTAATGCAGTTTTATGTACTCGTTTGCCCAATAGATTGGGCTTTTTTAGGACAAGTGCAATTTTGCGGGACGTTTCATCAGCTTTAAGGACCGATATCTTCAGAGGTCATGTCAGGAGCAAAGAATATCAAGCGCATTTTTTCCTTCAATGAAAAATTGCATTGAATCAATGCATTCCAATTTGCATATGAAAATTCCAGTCTTTGAATCATTTGCATCTCGATTACATTCAGTATATTTCCCAACAATTAATTGCAATATTAAGAGCCTTTCCACTCAAATCGGTTTTTGCTCCCAGCTGAAACTTTTTTTGAAGTGTCTGCAGTTGCGTTAAAACGCTCAGTTTTCAACCAATATTTGCAAAAGGCCGCACAATTCAGCGTTTGATGCCATTTATGTGAAACATTGAGAGTCTTTAGATTCATCTCTCCTCTATAGACTGTGAAAAATGCAAGTTTGTACTTGCTCTCAGCTGAAAGTTAGAAGTTTTTTTTGAAGAGACTGCACTTGCGTTGAAACGCTCAATTTTCAACCAATATTTGCAAAAGGCCGCACAATTCAGCGTTTGATGCCATTTATGTGAAACATTGAGAGTCTTTAGATTCATCTCTCCTCTATAGACTGTGAAAAATTCAAGTTTGTACTTGCTCTCAGCTGAAAGTTAGAAGTTTTTTTTGAAGAGACTGCACTTGCGTTAAAACGCTCAATTTTCAACCAATATTTGCAAAAGGCCGCAAAATTCAGCGTTTTATGCCATTTATGTGAAACAATGAGAGTCTTTAGATTCATCTCTCCTCTATAGACTGTGAAAAATTCAAGTTTGTACTTG
>NW_026018715.1:14775805-14776806 GCF_020466585.1 Dendroctonus ponderosae
GACATATTTGGCCTATAAAATCGCACAGGAATGTTGAACATAGTCGTAGTGATGTAATAAAGTGCTGTAACAAGTCCGTGAATCTACACGTGAATGCAATCGTGCCGGAAGCACGCACTTTTCACGTGTTTTCAAAGTGAAGTTCTAGCGAAAAAACGTGCACGTATCTGCACGTTTCTAATCTTTTTTTAAAATTATGCTGTAATACATGGACAAAACTTCGCTCAATTGATGATTCATTTTTTGTCGTTGATTTTCCCAGAAATGTTTAATTTTATTTGGGTAGAGCCGGCGATAATGCAGTTTTTTTTTGAGTAGATGCCTGCACACTATGGTGAAAGTTTAGAGAGTGCGAATGCGCTAAACAAGAATTGAGCAATGAGAATAAGAAAATAACAGAAAGAAATTGTAACAAACTAGCCAGAAAAAACACCTACAAACCCACAAAAAACACTTACTAACCCAAACAAACCCAACCATTCGCATCTTCCACATTACAAGAAAAGAAAAAACACTTATATCATATGAAGCCAGTGGAAAAACAAAAAATATGTTTCTTTGTATTACACCATTACACCGCCACCTCTTTCGTTTTACACTCTCTTCGCAATCGCTAATTTTCTGGTTTAAAGCCACATTTTCGGGCCGTTCAATCCTTGGAGAGAGAATTCCAACAAATAAAACACTTTTTCCAAAACCAACGTGTAAAAACCGGTTAATTTAAAACCCCAATTGCAATAAATACGGCTTTACTGACAGCTGATTTCAAAGTTGATGTGTTTGTATTCACTCGTTGCCATGATACGCGTCTTGTTATCGAAGAGTCGACAAGCGATTGGTCGATCAGGTTTATGTGTATCCGGGAAAACACGTCACCAGGGACGGTTTCTAGGCAACAAAGGTTGTTGATTTCTTCGAAAGTATTGATTTTATGTGGAAAATATTGTTAGTGGATGAAATTAATTATTGACGAAATTTTCATGTTTGGCCCAAAATTTTTC
>NW_026018715.1:14776906-14779057 GCF_020466585.1 Dendroctonus ponderosae
CTTGACTCTAAAGATGCTGAAAGTTTCATAAAAATTTCCCAAAATATTCATCTTTGCTAGATCAGTAAATATCGGCGTAAAAATGGAAGTTTTGAATCAACAGCACTCTCTCATTTAAAAATTCGTATCTTCCAGAATAACACAATTTAAAATTTTCCAGCTCTGCACAAGAGTCTTTCCTCTAAAGGTTCTCGAGTTTGATAGAAATCGCCAGAAATCCTGATTTTTGCCGACTTAATAAATATCGGTCTCAAAATGGGCGTTTCTACCTAACTGCGCTGCTTTTTTCAAAAATTCACATTTTCTAAACTGAGCCACGCAGCCATTCGATTTTTTCACTATTTTTAGAAGATACGTGACTCTAAAGATGCTGAAAGTTTCATAAAAATCGCCAAAAACTCTGATTTTTACCAGCTTGGTAAATGTGAGTCTCAAAATGACGGGAAAAAAATCAACAAATCTCGACTGGAAAACCGATCATAAGCTTCTTGGGTATTTCAACATATTTAGCGCCAATCGGACACACAAAAGACTTATGTTTGAGGATGGGCAAAAAAATAATAAACGGCCAACAAAAATGAGCGATTTTTGAGCAAAACCCAAGGGTTTTGAACCGTTGAATTTTAGAATCGCAACGTTTCTGTTGCAACTCCTGAACTGCTCTTCACACATTGTTGCGCGTGAACAAATACATGCAAAAATGGGAGAGTGTGATTGAACAAAAGTCCTTAGGTGAGCTCCCACATGATGAAACTGTTGTTCCAAAAAACGAGCTGTATTCCGCGCTATCCATCCAATCGATCGGATTTTGTAATGGCTTTTTATAAATCATCAACCGGGTTTATTTTCGGAGCCCATTGTCGGACAATCCCGATCAAATAATAATCATGCGTCACAACGCTCTATTTTTATTTCGAAGAGTTGCGTGGACTCATCGTGTGAAAATAGGTCGCGCCCGCTCACAGATCCAAGAAAACTGCGAAGAATCCAATAACACTTTTACTGTTTTCTGTTTCAGATTCGATGGTTGCCCGTCGCAAAAACTAACCGGCCCCTATCAAAAACAAAATGCAGAGCGGCCAGGGTGGGCGTGGCCCTCCTAGGGGCGCCTGGTCGCCTCTACCGTTCCGCCCCTCATCCCCTTACGCCCAATCGCCTCCTCCGCGTCTTACCAGTCCGAGTGTAAACATGTTTGCAGGCCGCATGCCTTTGTGTCCGCGCCCCAGATGGCCTTTGGGACCTTCTGGTATCCAGTCACCTTCACCTGGACCGCGACCCTTCAGACTACCCATGCACCCGGTAAGTGTTCATCCCTACCAGCAGGACCTTTTCCTCATTTTACCCCCCAGTGTTTCACTCAATTTGGGGCAAAAAATCGCTTTATTGACACAAATTGGAACAAATAATCGCTCATCAGCTGCTGCGTTAAGAGGCTTCATCCGGAAAGCCCCGCCCTGCGAAGAAAGGGCAAATGCAACTTTTAACGATTTGGTGGAAATATTGCGTCACTTGTGCCAGAATGCAGCTCCAAAATTTTCCTGATCACCAGCGGAATGTCGAAGAGCTTTTCCTCTAAAGGTTCTCAAAGTTTTATAGAAATCGCCAGAAATCCTAATTTTTGCCGGCTTAGTAAATGTCGGTCTCAAAATGGATGTTTCTACATAAATGCTCTGCTTTTTTCAAAAATTCATGTTTTCTAAACTTAGCCACGCAGCTATTAGATTTTTTCACCACTTTGGAAGACACTTGACGCTAAAGATGCTGAAAGTTTCATAAAAATCTCCCAAAATCTTGATCTTTGCTAACTCAGTAAATATCGGTCTCAAAATTGAAGGTTTGATTCAACAGCACTCTCTCGTTCAAAAATTCGTATCTTCCAGAATAACAGATGTAGCAATTCGAAATTTTCTAAGTCTGTAGAAGAGCCTTTCCTCTAAAGGTCATAAAAGTTTTATCGAAATCGCCAGAAATCCAAATTTTTGCCGGCTTAGTAAATACCGGTCTCAAAATGGACGTTTCTACCTAAATGCTCTGCTTTTTTCAAAAATTCATGTTTTCTACATTGAGCCACGCAGCCATTAGATTTTTTCACCACTTTTGGAAGACACTTGACTCTAACGATGCTGAAAGTTTCATAAAAATCTCCCAAAA
>NW_026018715.1:14779157-14781273 GCF_020466585.1 Dendroctonus ponderosae
TTTAGAAAACATGATTTTTTGAAAAAAGCAGCGTAGTTAGGCAGAAACGTCCATTTTGAGGCCAATATTTACTTAGCTGGCAAAAATCAGGATTTCTGGCGATTTCCATAAAACTTTGAGAATCTTTAGAGGAAAGCCCGCTCTACAGACCTAGAAAGTTTCAAATTGCTACTTCTGTTATTCTGGAAGATACGAATTTTTGAACGAGAGAGTGCTGTTGAATCAAACCATCCATTTTGAGACCGATATTTACTGAGCTAGCAAAGATCAAGATTTTGGGAGATTTTTATCAAACTTTCAGCATCTTTAGAGTCAAGTGACTTCTGCGCCCATTTTGAGACCAATATTTACTAAGTTGGCAAAAATCAGAATTTCTGGCAATTTCTATAAAACTTTGCGGACCTTTAGAGGAAAGATTCTTCTGTGGAAGTGGAAAATTTGAAATTGCTACTTGTTTTATTCTAGATGACACGAAGTTTTAAACGAGAGAGTGCTGTTGAACAAAAACTTCCATTTTGAGACCGATATTTACTGAGCTAGCAAAGATCAATATTTCGGGAGATTTTTAAGAAACTTTGGTGTCTTCTAAAAGTGGCAAAAAATCAAATTGCTGCGTGGCTCAGTTTAGAAAACATGAATTAAAAATTAGGATTTCTGGCGATTTCTATAAAACTTTGAGAACCTTTAGAGGAAAGGCTCTTCGACATTCCGCTGGTGCGATTTTTTGCGTGCGAATAAAGCGATTTTTTGCCCCAAATTGAGTGAGACACTGGGGGGTAAAATGAGGAAAAGGTCCTGCTGGTAGGGATGAACTTACCGGGTGCATGGGTAGTCTGAAGGGTCGCGGTCCAGGTGAAGGTGACTGGATACCAGAAGGTCCCAAAGGCCATCTGGGGCGCGGACACAAAGGCATGCGGCCTGCAAACATGTTTACACTCGGACTGGTAAGACGCGGAGGAGGCGATTGGGCGTAAGGGGATGAGGGGCGGAACGGTAGAGGCGACCAGGCGCCCCTAGGAGGGCCACGCCCACCCTGGCCGCTCTGCATTTTGTTTTTGATAGGGGCCGGTTAGTTTTTGCGACGGGCAACCATCGAATCTGAAACAGAAAACAGTAAAAGTGTTATTGGATTCTTCGCAGTTTTCTTGGATCTGTGAGCGGGCGCGACCTATTTTCACACGATGAGTCCACGCAACTCTTCGAAATAAAAATAGAGCGTTGTGACGCATGATTATTATTTGATCGGGATTGTCCGACAATGGGCTCCGAAAATAAACCCGGTTGATGATTTATAAAAAGCCATTACAAAATCCGATCGATTGGATGGATAGCGCGGAATACAGCTCGTTTTTTGGAACAACAGTTTCATCATGTGGGAGCTCACCTAAGGACTTTTGTTCAATCACACTCTCCCATTTTTGCATGTATTTGTTCACGCGCAACAATGTGTGAAGAGCAGTTCAGGAGTTGCAACAGAAACGTTGCGATTCTAAAATTCAACGGTTCAAAACCCTTGGGTTTTGCTCAAAAATCGCTCATTTTTGTTGGCCGTTTATTATTTTTTTGCCCATCCTCAAACATAAGTCTTTTGTGTGTCCGATTGGCGCTAAATATGTTGAAATACCCAAGAAGCTTATGATCGGTTTTCCAGTCGAGATTTGTTGATTTTTTTCCCGTCATTTTGAGACTCACATTTACCAAGCTGGTAAAAATCAGAGTTTTTGGCGATTTTTATGAAACTTTCAGCATCTTTAGAGTCACGTATCTTCTAAAAATAGTGAAAAAATCGAATGGCTGCGTGGCTCAGTTTAGAAAATGTGAATTTTTGAAAAAAGCAGCGCAGTTAGGTAGAAACGCCCATTTTGAGACCGATATTTATTAAGTCGGCAAAAATCAGGATTTCTGGCGATTTCTATCAAACTCGAGAACCTTTAGAGGAAAGACTCTTGTGCAGAGCTGGAAAATTTTAAATTGTGTTATTCTGGAAGATACGAATTTTTAAATGAGAGAGTGCTGTTGATTCAAAACTTCCATTTTTACGCCGATATTTACTGATCTAGCAAAGATGAATATTTTGGGAAATTTTTATGAAACTTTCAGCATCTTTAGAGTCAAG
>NW_026018715.1:14781373-14782887 GCF_020466585.1 Dendroctonus ponderosae
CCATTTTTGCTCATTTCTCGGAGGCAAAATGAGCAAGAACGCTCATTTGTACATCATTCTAGAGAGAAATAAATGGCCTTTTTAGAAAGTGAACCCTGGATGGAGAAATGTTGGCAGTTTTCTCAAAAAAAGGCTTGAATTCAGGAAGTTTTAGATTTGCGTGGTTTTTTGATGAGTTGCAAAATCCTCTTGAACATGACGCTGCTTTTTTCGAAGTTTCTCAAGAACCATTCGAGCCAGATAATTCGTTTTGGCACCGTTCGATAGAGAATTCAATGGGGGGGGGGTCGTTACCCCCATGACCCCCCCCTTGGATCCGCCCTAGCCATATAGAGAGTGTTTTGTCCAATCGGACGTTGTTACGTGCTTTGCTTTGTCGAGTGGTTTTCCAGTACTAAATTTTTAAAATTTGCAGTAGCTTTATTTTCAAAGCCCCCAAGAATCCGGCTTTTGAGCCCAACCTGTGAACTTTTTGCCATCAACAGCAGACATGCAGAAAACCCCGCCAGTTCCACGCTAATACCGAAAAAGTTACACTTTTTCCTTGGAAAAAAGATTCTTCTTCACTTTCGTCACGCACTAGTGCCTTGCACCTTCAGCAGATCAATCGGATCCATTTCAATCTAGCCAAAGAGGCAGCAAGAGACCAGGAGGAGCTGGCCGATATTTCGCAACTGGGCAAAGAGAGGCAGGATCCGGGACTGTTCAGTACGGTAAAATCCACTCTGAACAGTTTGCTGGACCCTCCAGAAGCCAGCTTTCTTATGGTCATTTTTGGCGGTCACTTGCATGCGATTGCAGACCCACACAGTCCCATCGTGCAGGGCATCAAGTACGTGATAGAGAACGCCGATATTGAAAACACCTCAGTCGTTGTTACAGGTGAATTACAGGTCACATAGACGTGATTATCACGGAAAACTGACGTCCAATAACATCAATTTTGGGGGGATTTTGGCTGACGAATAGTGTTGCAGGGTCGTGTGCCGCTGAGGAAAGTGGGCGGAGCAACCACAGCGCCCACACCGTGCCAGTATATGCAAAAGGTGGGGTTTTCCAGGGTTTTATGGAAAATTTATGGAAACGGTTGAACAATTGGGGGATTTAGGGCCGCATGGTGCAGCTTTATCCGAGTGCAGGCTGCTCTACGACATTCCGCTGGTGATGAGGAAAATTTTGGAGCTGCAGTCTGGCACAGGTGACGCAAGATTTCCACCAAATCGTTAAAAGTTGCACTTGCTGTTTCTTCGCAGGGCGGGGCTTTCCGGATGAAGCCTCTTAACGCAGCAACTGATGGAAGATTATTTGTTCCAATTTGTGTCAATAAAGCGATTTTTTTGTCCCAAATTGAGTGAGATACAAAGGGGTAAAAGGCCCTTCTACAGAGTTAGAAAATTTCAAATTGCTACATCTGTTATTCTGGAAGATACGAATTTTTGAACGAGAGAGTGCTGTTGAATCAAACCTTCCATTTTGAGACCGATATTTACTGAGTTAGCAAAGATCAAGATTTT
>NW_026018715.1:14782987-14785042 GCF_020466585.1 Dendroctonus ponderosae
CTCTGGAATGATGTAAAACCGAGCGTTCTTGCTCATTTTGCTTCCGAGAAACATGCAAAACGGGACGGAAAACATGAAATTTTGCAATAATCTTGGGCCACCCTTGCTCAAAACGACGATCATTTTTCTAATTTCATAGATAACAGAAGACTCCGCCCCTGCTATATGGGTAAAGATCACAAAAAAAATTATCTTAAAGGGCAATTTTTGGACATTTTTTCGAAACCAAGTCGGCAAAACACCCAGGCGAATTTTCAAATTTGCTTAAGACCGTTCTTATATGCAAATTATCTGAGGCAGAAAAAAGGAACTTTGGATCGTGGTACGGACCAGAGGTTCCTATAAATATCAAAAAATCAGTTAGCTAAGCTGTATTTTGCAAATTTTTTGAAAATGAACAAATTGCCAAAACAAGCGAGACAAATTTCAAAAAAATATTTCCCTGAAACGACTGGAGATAGACTGAAGCAGTCGGCGACGTCTGATTGAGCAAAATATGTGCAAAAATCCTGGAAAAATAGACTCTAAAACGGAATTTTCAAATTTCTAGAAATGGTTCTTGCTTGCAAATTATGCGAGGTAGAAAAAAGAAGCTTTGGATCCTGATAGGGAGCAGACTTTGCTCTAAGTGTCGAAAATGTCTGGCAAACTGAATTGTTCAACAGTTTTTGATAAAGAAATCGAAAACAGAGCAAACTGGAGAACAACGACCGATCAAGCAAATCCTCCTGTATATGTTCAAAAACCTTCTAAAGAACATTTTGGGACTTTGGAGCGACAGCTTCTAACGTCAAAAAGTCGTTTCTCCAAAACCGCTAGAAACAGAACAAAGCCGAGTGTAGCAACCGATAGAGCAAAATCTCTTCTATAAGCAAAAAATTAGCGAAAATGTGCAATATTTGACTTCAAATCGTGCAAGCCAAGTTTCCTGAACGCATTTTTCCTAAACCGGAAAGAAAAAGTCAGGCTCTGGTGCCAAAATTTTGAAAAAAATAGCTCCAAAAGCCTGAAAAACTCGCCAGTTTCAAGCTCCGGGAAAATTACCATCGTCAAACAAATCTCCAAGAAACGAGTACCGCACATGCTTCATTATGTCCAAGACGTCCCATGGATGCGAGGACGTTCTCTCCTGAGGATAATCGTCTATCACTTTAACATGAATCCGCTTCCCCTCTGCAGGTTCCTCCTCCACGTTCCTCCGGACTCTGATCTGGAACACCTCCGTATGTTGAGTGCCAGTAATGATGTTCTTGGCGTTGGCTGTTAAGTCCTCCGCCTCCCATTGAGGAGGTTTGGCCGCAGGCCTCTCAACACTCAACCATGCAGGCTGAGAATTTTCAGATCTGCTCGACCTTGCATGGAAGGGAGCCTCCGGCTCTTGGATGTCGTTCATCATTTCCTTGCTGGACACTGAAGCTATAGCTGGAAATTGGCGCGTTGTTTGATTAGCTTCACCTCAAAATTGCCCCACTACCAGTCTTCATCTTCATCACAGTGTGGCAAAAGTGAGTGAGGGACATCAGGCTGTCCTTCAAAAAATCCCTGCAGAATTCCGAACCGGTTTCCTCATCTTGGAATGTGTTTTGTGGCTCAGCGGCACTCAGCTGGAAAATTTAGGACTGACGTAGTGGATGTTTACTTTTCGCGCTCTTCCAAACCTTCACTCTGGTGGCTTGATGAAGGCCGAGAAACTCCAAAGTGTCCTGCTGAAGATGTGAGCATTTTCCATCCACATGCGTGAAAAAAATCACTATATTGAACGCTTTCTTCGGTCCGTCTTCTACAATTTTTACCTCTAGAAACACACGCTTTAAGAAACTGTAGGCTTGGGTTCTCACTGTCGTTGGTTACCAGCGCAAGAGCCCAGCAGCCAATTGCAAAGAAACAGAATAGAATAGCGCAAAAATCGCTCCATGTCAGTGCCAAGTATATTGATTGACGTAATGATGAGCACTAATGGGTTTTTCGCGTTTTTAGGCCGTCGTTCGGTAGAATTTCTTCCTGACGTTTCGCCAGCACGAGTGGCTTGCATCTTCAGAAGTGGTTTTATTTATG
>NW_026018715.1:14785142-14787259 GCF_020466585.1 Dendroctonus ponderosae
CGAGCGTTCTTGCTCATTTTGCTTCCGAGAAACATGCAAAACGGCACGGAAAACATGAAATTTTGCAATAATCTTGCGCCACCCTTGCACAAAACAACGATCATTTTTCTAATTTCATAGATAACAGAAGACCCCCCGGACTTTAAAGCTAGATTCGCCCCTGCATTGAAGATGGACAATCGGGCTCAAGTCTGGTCAAAGTTGAAATATTGTGAAACTGGTTTATTGCCATACTAGACAATTAATCCGTTGTAATTGTATGTAAACATAAAAAGCAGCAATCAGCCGAATAACAATAGCAAGCGAGCGGAAACATATCAAATGTCGTCAAGACGGAGTTAATCTCCTATGAATTAGCTGAACGACTATGATTAAGGACGGGAATGAGTTGAATCAGTTTGTGGTGGCCATGAAAAATATTTTAAAAAATCTAACAATAAAAATAATAATACAATAAACGACTGATAAAAGAGATGAAATGAAATTCAATGTCAAGCCTTTAGCTGCAAAATTAGGCCAACATTTCATGTCTTTCGGCCACCTTCTTGCCTTATTTCCTAGCTGTCGCCAAAGCATTGCCAGAGAAATTTTTCTCAAAAAAGTCTACGTTTGAAAAAGTGGTTTTTTTGCTCGTTTGTTAATTGCAAAATCGACTCAAATCTGACGCTGACGACAAAAATCACACAATTAGGCACAAGATTAGCCCAAAATGTCATGTTTTGCGGCACTTTTTTGCTCAATTCTCCAGAACAGATTGGAGCGCTCGTTTCTGCACCACTAATTGACGCTTTTAGGAGCAAAAGCTTTGGAAATGTTGGTTTTTCTCAAAAAAGTACAAGTTTGATGAAAGTGTTTTTTGGGCAAAATGCCGCCGTTTTTGTTAAATCTCAAAAGCAGATCAGAGCAACAGATCGCGTTTTCCTACCAGTAGAAACTTTGAGCTTTGGAGCTAAAATGTCTGTACAGCGTCTCTGAGCCTTCAACAAGGACTAGATCGTTCTCAAATCTCAAATAAACTCAATCAATCTGTTGACTTGGCCTTGAACACAAATATACTGTAACTAACTAATTAATTTAATTGAATCTAGGGACTCAATTAAAATTGAAAAAAGCCTGAAATCAATGATGGCTTTGGAAAAATACCGTGGGAAATTAACAATTGGCCATCAACAATAAAACAGCTTGATCCACCATCGCACCTAAACCCAAATTTCTAGCAATAAAACATTCCATTCCATCCTGTATCAGTATTTGCGTGCGTGATAATTTTACAGCGGCTCGTTTAGAAACAAAAAATGATTAGCGATAACACTATTTTCTTTGCTAAGCCTGGGGTTGTTTGCGCATGGAATTTTCCGACTTTTGCAAAACTCTTACCTTACTTATTGGCTTTCAATTGGCCGAAAGCAACGTTTGAACCCCGGGAAAATGATGCCTAAAGCTCATTCACCCTGTAAAAATCCACTCGTTATTAAGTGGAACTTAATCAGAGTTTGTTTCATTACGCTCATGCTAGTCGAACTTGTTATCAGAAAGAAAGTGCGAATCACATCATGTGGCCAGTCATGTGATTAATACGTTTCGTATAACAATAAAAATTAATCCCCAAGATCGTTAGAGCAAGTGGATCACGTGCAGTACGGGTTTTTTTCACTAATTCCGTCTCATTTATTATAAAGTTTATCAGATTGTTAGCGAAGGCGATATAAACGGGCGCAGCGCCAACGGGCGACTTTTTGAGATTACCGAACCGAAGTGAACAGATCGGGTGCGTGAATTCGACCAAGTGAACTTTGAGTGATACACGTTTAATCCATTGGTACATTGAGGATTAATCATGATTTTAGCCTATCCAGCTTCTTATCGGTGAGTCCTCCAACTTATAGAAATTAATACGCAACTTTAATGCTGTTCTATTAGCGTAACGATGCCAAAATGACGGTTTTCTAAACAAGCCACTCGAACCTCAGGAAATTTACTATGAAAGTATGAAGATCTAAATAGGAGGAATGCTTTAAAAACGCAATTAAACATCAAACTAAGAGTGCAACTCAGTCGAAATCCGGGTCAAATGAGACAGAGTCATAAGAAATATGGCGGTTGTGCAATGATTTTTT
>NW_026018715.1:14787359-14788487 GCF_020466585.1 Dendroctonus ponderosae
GGCCATTTTGAGACCGATATTTACTGAGCCGGCAAAAATCAGGATTTCTAGCGATTTCTGTAAAGCTTTGAGAACCTTTAGAGGAAAGACTCTTCTACAGGCTTAGAAAATTTCAAATTGCTACTTCGGTAGTTCTGGAAGATACGAATTATTAAAAGAGAGAGTGCTGTTGAATCAAAACTTCCATTTTGAGATCGATATTCACTGAGCTAGCAAAGACCAAGATTTAGGGAGATTCTTATGAAACTTTCAGCATCTTTAGAGTCAAGTGTCTTCTAAAAGTGGGGAAAAAATCAAATTGCTGCGTGGCTCAGTTTAGAAAACATGAATTTTTGAAAAACGCAGCGCATTTAGGTATAAACGGCCATTTTGAGACCGATATTTACTGAGCCGGCAAAAATCAGGATTTCTAGCGATTTCTGTAAAGCTTTGAGAACCTTTAGAGGAAAGACTCTTCTACAGGCTTAGAAAATTTCAAATTGCTACTTCGGTAGTTCTGGAAGATACGAATTTTTAAAAGAGAGAGTGCTGTTGAATCAAAACTTCCATTTTGAGATCGATATTCACTGAGCTAGCAAAGACCAAGATTTAGGGACATTCTTATGAAACTTTCAGCATCTTTAGAGTAAAGTGTCTGCTAAAAGTTGTGAAAAAATCAAAGGCCTGTGTGGCTCAGTTTAGAAAACATAAATTTTTGAAGAAAGCAGAGCATTTAGGTAGAAACGTCCATTTTGAGACCGATATTTACTAAGCTGGCAAAAATTAGGATTTCTGGCGATTTCAATAAAACTTTGAGAACCTTTAACGGAAAGGCTCTTCTACAGACTTAGAAAATTTCAAATTGCTACTTCTGTTATTCTGGAAGATACGAATTTTTAAACGAGAGGGTGCTGTTGAATCAAAACTTGCCTTTTGAGACCGATATTTACTGAGCTAGCAAAGATCCAGATTTCATGAGATTTTTATGAAACATGCAGCATTTTTAGAGTCAAGCGTCTTCTAACAGTGGTGAAAAAATCAAATGGCTGCGTGGCTCAGTTTAGAAAACATGAATTTTTGAAAAAAGCAGCGCAGTTAGGCAGAAACGCTCATTTTGAGACCAATATTTACTAAGTTGGCAAAAATCAG
>NW_026018715.1:14788587-14792037 GCF_020466585.1 Dendroctonus ponderosae
CCAACCTGTAGACGACAAGCGAGTTGAACAAACCTGAAAATCTCGCTTAAATCCCGCAAAATGCTGATTTTTGCGCTTGTCGGAAATGCTGGTTTAAAAATGAGCGACTTAACGCAACTGCAGGGTCTTCAATAAAAAATTGCAACTTCTAATCCAGAGCATGTAGAAACTTGAACTTTTCCCAACCTGTAGAAGACTTGCAAGTTTAACAAACCTGAAAATCTCGCTTAAATCCCGCAAAATGCTGATTTTTGCGCTCGTCGAAAATGCTGGTTTAAAAATGAGCGACTTAACGCAACTGCAGGGTGTTCAAGAAAAATTCGCAACTTCTAATCTAGAGCACGTAGCAACTTGAATTTTTCACAGCCTGTAGAGGAGACCTGATTCTAAAGCCCCTCCATATTTTATGTAATTGGATTGAAATTATGAATTTTGGGAGTTGTGTAAATGTTGGTCTAAAATCGAATGTTTTTACGCAATTGCACCCTCTTAAATAACATTTTCTAAATTTTAATCTCCATGGTCAAGCAGCTTGAAATTTTCTCCGTCTATGGAAGACACTTGAGTTTAAAAATCCTGAATACCCTATTGAAATCGCATCCAATGGTGTTTTTTGCGCGTTTTCTGAATGTTGGTCTAAAAATGACTGTGTGCACCTAAATGTAGACTCGCTAATAACAATTTCTAGCTTCTGATCTGGACCATGTAACAACTTGGAATTTTCGTAATCTGTAGAAGACACTTGAAGCTCACAAACCTGAAAATCTCATTGGGATCGCCCGGGATGCTGATTTTTGCGCTCGTTGCAAACGTTGGCTTGAAAATTGGCGTTTTACCGCAACAGCAGGGTCTTCAAGAAAAATTCCCAACTTCTAATCTAGAGCATGTAGCAACTTGAAATTTTCTCAGTCTATAGAAGGTGCCTGAATATGCACACTCCCAATATTTTATTCAAATCACATCAAGGCCTGATTTTTGCGCGCTTGGTAAATCAGGGTCTAAAAATGATCGTGTTCACCCAACTGCAGGCTCGCCAATAAAAATTCGTAACTGCGAATCTAGTGCAGGTAGCAACGTGAAATTTCCACAGCCTACAGAAGACTTCTTCATCTCAACCCCCTTAAAATTTGGTTGGTTTGGCATCAAACCCTGATTTTTGCGGTTTTTACAAATGTTGGCCTCAACTTTTTTTCCTCGACGACACTCTCAGTAGTGCAAGTAGACCAAATCCGATTTGGCTGGGTCAAAGGTTGGACGACACGATTGTACTAATGTATGATATAATATCAGACGATAAAAGGAACAAACAACTGAGGCCTTATTTATTCAATTATATCGGACTGAGCTTGGCAGATAAGGGCGAATTTTTCCAAACTCCTCATTTCGTACTCGCACCAGTGCAAACCCAGTAGAGGATGGTGTAGATTAGTGAAACTGTTCAAAACGGTAAGGAATACCATCTGACTAGTAAAAGCACCCTTAGAACAGTCAATGTTCGGCGCAGTTATTTGCAGTGTGTTAAAGAACGAAAATTTTGGAAAATCGGCCCAAACTGCGACAAAAACTGTATTTTTTACTGTTAATTGCAGGTCTTGCAAAGAGGCATGAATCAATAAGGACCGCACCAACAAGACTGATTTTATTTGGGAGCAACTCGACAAGATGAGCTACAGGGAACGGGACTATTTATGCAACGAGAAAAATGGGGCGACCATTCAATCGAGAACAGGTGAGCCTTAAAATGGGTTAACAAGGTTCAATAACACCCTCCATGCCACTTGATTGAAACTCAAAAACTCACTGGTGTTGGAAAACGGGTTGCTTTGTTCGTTTTGTATCGGGTGGCCTGAAAAATTCACTTAAGCACGCACCCACGCGATGAATATGCAAACGCCACATCAGAGAATTGAGGAAAATGTTCAATTTTTTCGTCGTAAATTGTCGCAAGTTTCTACTTTTTCAATTGAGATTGGACTCTTTCTGGTCCTCATTAGGCAATTTCTTTTGGCTTTTGACTTGTTGCAACCGAAGTGTTTCGCAAAATGACCCCCCAGCGATACGAGTTTCGGATAATCAGCAAATTGCGACGTTTTATGGGTTTGTTTTAGTGAAATTATTGCGGCTTTAAAATTGTTTGCCCGATAGCAGATCGTTTTGTTGCCTAGCAGGCAAGACGACAACTTTTTCCACAGAAATAAACAATTTTCCGCTGGTTTTCTGGTAGTTTTTATCGAATCCAGCCTGATGCTGAACGAATTCTTGTGGGTTAAAGCGCAAGGTTTTAGTGCTCGAAATCCCGTCAATAACACGTCAACTCAAAGTTTCCCAGTAAAACCTCTTCCGCCTCTAATCCACTCAAAACTCTATATTTATCCTGGCTGGCAAAACTGCTTCGGAGGAATTTTTCCGATTTTTAACCTTCTGTTGGCGTGTTCATGGATTGTTAGTGGGTTGTTAATTTATTCAGCCCCAAAATTCGGCGGTTTTTCTACTGAACAGTGGCGTGTTTGGGGCATATTTTGCTGGGGAAGTCAGCCGGGAATTTTAATGTAAAATGCAGGAAGTGAGGGTGATTTTTSTACGTCATTGGATAGAGCGCAGTTGAATCTRAACAGCCTGAAAATGTCTTWRAATTTGGATCAACGGCTGATTTTTGCGCACTTTATAAACTTTTTTTACTCAACTGCAGGCGCTCAATTAAAAATTCACAACTACTAAACTAGAGCATGCAGCAACATGAAATTTTCTCCTTGTATAGAAGAGACTTGGATCTAAAACCAGTTGACATTTCATTCAAGTCGCATTAAATTCAAGATTTCGCGTTGTTTGTAAATGTTGGTGCAAAAGTGAACGTTTCCTCGCGCCTGCATGTTCTCGAAAAAAAATCCCAACTTCTAATCGAGAGCATGTAGCAACTTGATTTTTTGACAGTTTATAGAAGAGACTTCAGTCTCAACACCCTCGAAGTTTTATTCAAGTCGCATAAAATTCAGATGTGTGGGACCTTTGGAAAGGTTGGTAGTAGGAGTAAAGCTTTTCACGCAACTGCATTATCTCGGTTAAAAATTTCCAATTTCTAATGTAGCGCAAGTAGCGACTTGACAATTTCGCAGAGTATAGAAGACACTTGAATCTGAAGACGCTCAATATTTTGTTGAAATCCCATAAATTTTGCGCCTTTTGCAAATGTTGGTGTAAAAATGAGCGATTTAACGCAAGTGCAGACTCTTCAAAAAAGCCTTCTAACTTTTATCTGAGAGCAAGTACAGACTTGAAATTTCTGTCCTCTAAAGAAGAAACTTGAGTCTAAAATCCTTCAATATTTTATTGAAATCGCGGCTAATGCTGGTTTTTTCCCGCTTGCTAAATCATGATCTCAAAATGAACGTTTTCACGCAACTGCAGACTCAGAAAAAAATTCCCAACTTCTATTCTGGAGCATGCAACGAC
>NW_026018715.1:14793036-14798692 GCF_020466585.1 Dendroctonus ponderosae
ATTTTTCACAGTCTATAGAGGAGAGATGAATCTAAAGACTCTCAATGTTTCACATAAATGGCATCAAACGCTGAATTGTGCGGCCTTTTGCAAATATTGGTTGAAAATTGAGCGTTTCAACGCAAGTGCAGTCTCTTCAAAAAAAACTTCTAACTTTCAGCTGAGAGCAAGTACAAACTTGAATTTTTCACAGTCTATAGAGGAGAGATGAATCTAAAGACTCTCAATGTTTTACATAAATGGCATCAAACGCTGAATTGTGCGGCCTTTTGCAAATATTGGTTGAAAATTGAGCGTTTCAACGCAAGTGCAGTCTCTTCAAAAAAAACTTCTAACTTTCAGCTGAGAGCAAGTACAAACTTGAATTTTTCACAGTCTATAAAGGAGAGATGAATCTAAAGACTCTCAGTGTTTCACATAAATGGCATAAAACGCTGAATTTTGCGCCATTTGAAAATATTGGTTGAAATATGAGCGTTTTAACGCAACTGCAGACACTTCAAAACAAGTTTCAGCTGGGAGCAAAAACACTTTAGTGGAAAGGCTCTTAATATTGCAATTAATTGTTGGGAAATATACTGAATGTAATCGAGATGCAAAAGATTCAAAGACTGGAATTTTCATATGCAAATTGGAATGCATTGATTCAATGCAATTTTGCATTGAAGGAAAAAATGCGCTTGATATTCTTTGCCCCTGACATGACCTCTGAAGATATCGGTCCTTAAAGCTGACGAAACGTCCCGCAAAATTGCACTTGTCCTAAAAAAGCCCAATCTATTGGGGAAATGAGTACATGAAACTGCATTAAAGTAGAACAAGTTCGGCGTGTTCATCCTGTTGCATGAAGAAGATTTTAGGTGGAAAGGCAGTGATTGACCTGCTGCGATCGATCATCGGAATGATGGGCCGATGGCAGACAGGTAAAGGGCAATTAATTGAATTCTCGTTTGTTTAGTTGTTGGCGGAGAGGAGAGCCATGAAAGGACGCATCTTCAGAAGCCAGTTAAACTGCAGCCGTCTTGGGAAGGGAACGATTTATCGGAGGCCGAGCTCAATTTCAACAATCTCACAATGGATAACGCCAGCCTACAGATCCACACCCCACGAGACAAATACTCCTTCGTCTATATCATATTTTTGATACATGGTATCGCCACTTTGTTGCCTTGGAATATGTTCATCAATGCCATTTCGGTGAGTTTCACCTCGCGGAAAACCGATCAATTCCCCACTGAAACTCGCCTTGTTTCAGTATTTTATTGTGTACAAACTGGGCAAGGACTCTATTGGCTTCAACTTCCCCTATGTAGCGAATTTTATGCAAATTTTGACGTTTTGTTCACAAGTTCCTAATGTTATTTTTAACTGGTTCAACATTTTCGTGCCTATCAAGTAAGTCGCCCTTTTGCCCGCCCATTCAACCCTAATGTGTTTTTCCATTCCAGAGGTGATTTGACTCTCAGAATCATGTGGAGCATAGTAATAAACATCATGATCTTTATAATAACCATAGCCTTGGCTATGGTCGATACCAGCATGTGGCCTTATTCGTTCTTCTTTATCACTATGATTACTGTGGTTTTTTTAAACAGTAAGTATTAGGTATTAGCTGATAATTGAGGCAAAATTTTGGAGCCTGGAAAAGGCGTAAAAGTCGCGTTCACTGGGTGAAAAATCGGGCATTTGGGCAGGCCGAGCCGAAGTCCCGATCCAAACCCATCCTTCATTGGACGTAGATTTAACCAATCGCCCCAGAACTGCCACTGAAATGTTGCACAATTATGCATTAGATTTTAGTAGCAAACTGATTCATAAACAAAATTTATGGAAAAATGCAGTCTGTTTACTACTAAAATGTAATGCGCGCTTTATATGTATTATTCGATGTGGCGTTGAAATGGGTTTCTTCGAAGCGTTTTGTTTCTCTTCAAATAAAAATGTGGATATCGTTTATTTCGTATAACGTTTCGGCGAGACAACAGCGCCATCATCAGATTTAAAATTCAACACAAACCCATAATTGGGAAACATTAGATTCTTTTGCTGAGACGCCAAGTGGAAGAACCGAGGCAATTTTGTCCGTTTCTGTAAATAAAGGGGTTTTTCCAATCAAACTGGCTACTCAACCTTGTTGGGCATGTGGAGGTAAACTCCCTTCTTGCAAGGGAGGATTCAGGGGGAAAATGAAAAATGTCCGAGAAATGAGCAAAAATGGGACGGAAAACATGAAATTTTGGCATAATCTTGCACCTAAGTGTGTGATATTCAAATTTGGCTTTCTGAGTCAAAACTATTCGAATCTGCTCACTCACGTTGTTCCGATTGAATCGACTTTTCAATTCTCTATCCAACGATGCCAAAACAAATTCTGTGGCTCGAATGGTTCTTGAGAAATTTCGAAAAAAGCAGCATCATGTTCAAGTGGATTTTGCAACTCAATAAAAAACCAAGCAAATCTGAAACTTCTTGAATTCACGCCTTTTTTGAGAAAACTGCCAACATTTCCCCATCCATGGTTCACTTTCTAAAAAGGCCATTTATTTATCTCTAGAATGATGTACAAATGAGCGTTCATGCTCATTTTGTCTCCGAGATATGAGCAAAAACGAGACGGAAAACAAAATTTTGGCATGATCTTGCACCTAAGTGTCTGATATTCAAATTTCGCTTTCTGGGCCAAAACTACTCGAGTTTCCTCACTCACGTTGTTACGACGAATCGAGTTTTTAATTCTCTATCCAACGATGCCAAAACGGATTCTGTGGCTCAAATGGTTCTTGAGAAACCTCGAAAAAAGCAGCGTCATGTTCAACTGGATTTTGCAAACAAAAAAAAAACCACGCAAATCTAAAACTTCTTGAATTCAAGCATTTTTTGAGAAAACTGCCAACATTCCCTTATCGATGGTGCATTTTCTAAAAAGGCCATTTATTTCTGCCTAGAATGATGTACAAATGAGCGTTCTTGCTCATTTTGCCTCCGAAAAAACATGAAACATGAAATTTTGGCAAATTCACGGATTTTTAAGTCCTCGGCCATAGAAATTTGGTGCTGACGTTTCTCTCGCACGCCTGGCAGGCATCCTCAGAGCCCAGTCCACATTCAAGGAAGCAAACTATTTGACTCGAACGAATTAACATAAAACTATTTTCCTATTCTGGAACTTGGCTGGCATCGGTAGTCTCACTCGCACACATTGGAGTCTAAGAGAGAGGCAAGATTTCTATGGGGCGCTACGTTCCAACTTGATACCTTCACCGCTTTAATTCTGCACGTTCAAAAAATGTTGGAGATTTCATTGTAAAATATCTCAAAATCGGCTTGAAGCAAGTACAAATTTTTAATTATCTGAGTTCCCATTATGAGCGCAGCTCATGCAGAGTAAGTGTCGCAAAATGTGTCACTGAAAAGCCTATCAAGGTATAAAAGCGCATGTTGTGGCCTTTGAAGGAGCCTTTCTTCCGGTACTCATGCCCCAAAATTTAGTTCAACGGCTCTTTCGATTGAATTTCTACAAATTTTTAATCATCAGAGTGCGTATTAAATGGGGCTTAAATGTTTAGCTTCAAAGTGAGTTTCAAATATAAATTCCCAAGAAACCGATTGAGATACAAAAGCGCGTGTTGCAGCATTGAAAAGAGTGCCGTTTCCTTTACTAACGCGACAAAACCCAGTGCAATCGTGCATTTTCCTGAAAGATTACAATTTTTTAATCACCAGAGTGTCTGTTAAGAGCGAGTTTCAAAAATAAATTTTCAAAAACCAACCATACACAGGAAAATTATGAGTTAGTGTTGAATTGTAAATCTGATGATGGCGCTGTTGAATCGCCGAAACGTTGTATGAAATAAACGATATCCACACTTGGCTAATGTATTTTTAGTGGCGAATGGAGTGTACCAAAACACCGTATATGGAATGGCAGCTAAACTGCCCCCAAAGTACACTGGGGCTGTGATATTGGGAAACAACATTTGCGGCACATTTACCACTGCGGTCTGCATAGTCTCAGAATATGTGTCGACCAGTAAGCGAATGGCTGCAATTTGGTACTTTATCACTGCGCTTTTCGTGCTGTTGATCGGCTTCGATACCTACTTTGCGCTTCCGCTTAATGTGAGTGATTTTCCCAGGTCCCCAACTTGTCTAGTCACCATTGAAACTGTTTAGAGATTCTATCGGCATTACGATATCAAAGATAAGAAGCAGCAGGGACTGCGGAAAACTGACGCCGACGCTCCTGAAAAAGTGCCCTACTTGAAGATCATCAAGAAGGCTTGGCCGCAACTGTACAACGTTTTTATAATATTCTTTGTAACTCTTGCAGTCTACCCGTCTATTCATTCAGGTAAGGGAGCAGCAGCCTAACGGCTTGATCTTCACCGCTGTTCGTTGCTTCAGATATCAAAGTGAGCAGCAGCCAGTTCTTCATCCAGGACAAGTTTTTGTACACACAAATCCTGTGTTTCCTCACGTTCAACGTGTTTGCGATGATCGGCAGTATTCTTCCGAATTTATTCGTTTGGGTGAGTTCGGAGGACTTTTCACAGCAACGCGAGTTTCACTCAAACCGCCTTTATTGCAGCCCTCAAAAAAATACCTATGGATCATTTCAACGCTCCGGCTGCTGTACATACCGTTCTACTTGTTTTGCAATTATCAGCCGCAGATGCAGACCAGGATTTTGCCGGTTTTAATCACAAACGACTATGTTTACTGGGTGGTTGCAGCCACGATGGCAATCACTAGTGGCTATTTCAGCTCCATTGCCATGATGTATACTCCTAGGTAAGCCCTATTGAAAATGCACCTTTAGAAGACACTTGACTCTAAAGGTCCCTCTGCCCTTAAAAAAATCGCACCTTCCAAACCGAAACGAGTGGCAAGTTGAAAGTTTCACCATCTTTAGAAGACACTTGACTCTAAAGATGCGGAAAGTTTCATCCAAATCGCCCCCAATGCTGAGCTATGCGAGCTTTTTAAATGTTGGGCTCAAAATTGATGTTTCCCTAGAACTACCCTCCGTCCTTTAAAAAATCGCGCCGTCCAAACCGAAACGAGTAACAAGCTGAAAGTTTCACCATCTTTAGAACACACTTGACTCTAAAGATGCGGAAAGTTTCATCCAAATCGCCCCCAATGCTGAGCTGGGCGAGCTTTTTAAAGGTTGTGCTCAAAATTGATGTTTCCCTAGAACTACCCTCTGCCATTTAAAAAAATCGCGCCGTCCAAACCAAAGCGAGTAACAAGTTGAAAGTTTCACCATCTTTAGAAGACACTTGACTCTAAAGATGCGGGAAGTTTCATCCAAATCGCCCCCCCTGGTGAGCTATGCGGACTTTTTCAATCTTGGGCTCAAAATTTATGCATCCATAGAACTACCCTCTGCCCTTTAAAAAATCGCATCGTCCAAACCAAAACGAGTAGCAAGTTGAAAGTTTCACCATCTTTAGAACACACTTGACTCTAAAGATGCGGAAAGTTTCATCCAAATTGCCAGCAATGCTGAGCTATGCGAGCTTTTTCAATGTTGGGCTCAAAATTGATGTTTCCGTAGAACTACCCTCTGCCCTTTAAAAAATCGCGCCGTCCAAACCAAAACGAGTAACAAGTTGAAAGTTTCACCATCTTTAGAACACACTTGACTCTAAAG
>NW_026018715.1:14799260-14804701 GCF_020466585.1 Dendroctonus ponderosae
CCCCAATGCTGAGATATGCGAGCTTTTTAAATGTTGGGCTCAAAATTGATGTTTCCCTAGAACTAACCTCTGTCCTTTAAAAAATCGCGCCGTCCAAACCAAAACGAGTAGCACGTTCAAAGTTTCACCATCTTTAGAAGACACTTGACTCTAAAGATGCGGAAAGTTTCATCCAAATCGCCCCCAATGCTGAGCTATGCGAGCTTTTTCAATGTTGGGCTCAAAATTGATGTTTCCCTAGAACTACCTTCTATCCTTTAAAAAATCGCGCCGTCCAAACCAAAACGAGTAGCACGTTGAAAGTTTCACTAGATTTAGAAGACAATTGACTCTAAAGATGCGAAAAGTTTCATCCAAATCGCCCCCAACGCTGAGCTATGCGAGCTTTTTAAAGGTTGGGCTCAAAATTGATGTTTCCTTAGAACTACCTTCTGTCCTTTAAAAAATCGCGGCGTCCAAACCAAAGCGAGTAGCAAGTTGAAAGTTTCACTTGCTTCAGAAGACACTTGACTCTAAAAATGCGGAAAGTTTCATCCAAATCGCCCCCAATGCTGAGCTATGCGAGCTTTTTAAAGGTTGGGCTCAAAAATGATGTTTCCCTAGAACTACCCTCTGCCCCTCAAAAAATCGCAGCGTCCAAACCAAAAGGAGTAGCAAATTGAAAGTTTCACTAGCTTTAGAAGACACTTGACTCTAAATATGCGCAAAGTTTCATCAAAATCGTCCAGAATCTTGTGTTTTAAGCGATTGTCCGTAAAGTCTGAAATCGATTTTTTTTGTTTCAGTACTGTGGAGCCCCAATACGCTTCAGTGGCAGGAATGTTCGCAGGAGCAGCGCTGATTTCAGGAATTTTCTCCGGAATTCTAATCTCGTTCTTGTGGCCGTGGTTTGTTAGCCATGTGGGTTGGTAACAAAAGTGCGAGGTATACGGCACAGAATGGGAGTTTTCCATCAAATTCCGATAACGCATAGGGATTCTGGCTGTATACCCATAAATAAATTGTTACTGTTTGCCGTCATTGTTGAGTGAAAGGTACTTTTTACTTACGGAAGCTGCGGCTGGTCTGCCACCATAGTTTATCGAGAAAAAATGTGCTCGAGAATAGTACCCTCACATATCATAGTTCAAAGAGATTAACATTTATTCATGGTTCCGTAGGTAGAGAGGTTCCACGAATTTTTTGCGCCCCGATAAAACAATCATAGATCTTCCAGAGGTTCCAGAAAAATTACCGTTTTTTTACTTTTATAAATAACGCTTTAGTTATACGAGTTTTGTACCTTGGTTGTAAATATCACCTAGACTTTGTAAGAAACTGTTTACTAGAGTTAACCATTTAAGAGGTTTGGTCGCTGCTGATATTTAAAGGCTTGATAACTTTGTTGGGCGCCGTATATTGTGCTTTTTTGTTGTATTTTCAGAATTTTCCGTTTCAGTTGTTCCGGTGCGATCATGATTTGTTACCCTTAGACTACAGTATCTGCATATTAGGTATTGAATGGGGAGGATATAATGATTATAATTTACATCTAAGCAAAGTGAACTTTACACCAGTATATAATATTAAAATAAATACCTATTTACAGTGTATGATATTTTTAAGAAATATTTTGTGTTGTTTTATTGCGGATAAAACCATATTACTGAAGACTTTTTTGTTTCCCTACTTTTTCCTACCCAATTATCCATCCAGATTATCAAAAGACGGGGGGTTTCACGGCGATTAATTCAAACTGGGAAGTGAAAAAAATCCTGACATTTTGCAAGCACCAGTGGCGTACATCTTCAGAGCCGGTTTGCTGGACGCAGCAAAAAATAAAACTTGCAGAAACCAATTTTTTGAATTGCAATATTTGACCACCCTGTATATTTCCCCATCGCCCTAATACTTTTTGCCCGCTCTGGCAACGTCGGCGCCGTTTTAAATGCCCAAACAAGTCATTTTTTCAGATTCATTTAACTCCCCTGTTAAACGGCCAGAGGCCTTTTGATGAGCTGATTTTTTCAACATTTATTCTAATCATTTATGAAATTTTTGTTTAATTCTTTTTCAAATCAACATTTCCACCTTTTTAAGTTGGTAGTGGCTGACAGCGGGCATAGCCAGCGATGCCACTGTGCCCAAATGTAGAGGGAACTCCAGTACTCGATTCAACCGCATTATCGAGTGAGTAGCTAGTGGAGTGAAATTGGGCATTATTGAGAGTTGTTCTGCTAGTAGGGAAAATCGGCGATTAAATTTTTTAAATTTAAATTAAATTTAGGAAAAGTGTTGTTAATAGACCGAGTGAGGTTTGGGGGAAGGTCAGGAAATTGGCTGCAGCGATTAGACAACGTCGAGCAATTGACGACGGCCTAGCGAAATCGAGTTCAATGGTGGCGGATTGGTGAATGTTTTGAAGCTTTTGATTCGCAAATATACGACAAAGTAGTGATTTATCCAGTACGAAAGTATCCCCAGGAGCAAAAGAAAGTGTTTGGGATTAAATAGTGATGTTGAAGAGCGGCGCGACGTGATTTAAAACACTTTCTAGGGTGTGTAACAGGAGGCAAGCGTAAGAGTTTCGGTTTAATGGCCGAGTTTGTATCAAGCTGCTTTGTCCCGCTTTAGGCTGGCTCCGCTGGCTAAAAACTCATTCCAAACGGGCCCGCTGGAACAGTTTTATCGACGTGTCGGACCGTCGGCTGTACGGAGTGTTTTCATGTGGCCAATTTAAGGCTGTTTGTTGTTGGGCTCTGTTGCAAAATTACACCAATTTATTGAGAAATTACCGCTTGTTTCTGACAAAAGCAACTCGATATATTCCCAGCGATATGCCGCATACTGATTACCCTCCACAGTTATGTAAGTATTTGCACTTTGCGATTTTATTTCGTTATTTTTACACTTTCAAGTTTCCGCTCAGCACACTCAAAGTGAATCAGTCCGCTGATCCGACTGGCAAAACGTAGTCGAGCCGAGCGGCTCTGATCGCATTCTCACACGCACGCCACCATCAAATTGCCTTTGAAGCGAAAAAATACACATTTATTTGCTTTGTTTATATTTATTTTGTTCGTTATTTATATTCCTTATGTTTGCGAAAATCGCTTGGCAGTGTTGCCAAACACCATGTGTCAAAGTGGGTTTTAACCTACTTTCACGCAGCCTCTCTTGTCACTGGGCTGCTAATTTTTGTTCAAATTATTTGCATTTTTATGCCTCTTGTCTTGATTGTTGTTCGATTACAGTAAAGTTATTGAATTTGTTGTCATTTGCTCTTATTTCCATCACTCTATCTGCTTATCAATTATAGAGGGAGCAAGTGCAGTTGGCGCGATGAATTTGAAAATTTTGTGGTTTCTTGAGGGAATTGCAAAAGGTTTTCTATTTTCTGCAATAATTTTTTTTCATTCAAAATTGCACTTAAAAACTCAAAAATTTTCGTGCTTTTTACAGTTGGAAATAAGCACTTTTTCCATTTTCAGAAATGGACAAACCATGCCATGTTGGAAGGCAGCAAGCAGAAACTAGTGAGTATCAGAGCAGTTTAAAGGCCCAAAAAGCCGTTGATTATATTAGATTTTCGTGTGGAAAAACTGCAAAATTCCATGTTTTAGGAAGGCGCTGTTAAGCATACAAGATCGTCGTCGCCGTTAGTAAAAGCCCCAGAAAACGGTAGTTTTCTCAGTCCTGATGAGGACAGTATAATGACTCGGAAACCCATCAGGATCAGAAGACCTCGAATCCCGATACTACAGTCCGGGTATTGTGCCATTTGCAACCTCCCTTACAACAGTCTCGAAGATCATGTACAGTCGAAAAAGCATCAGAAACTCATTGGCGAAGACACCAATTACATAGCTTTGAACGGTTATATTCATGCTGATGTTGGCATTGAGTCCCTGTTGAGTCTGACTGGCATAGATGCAATAGGTCAGAAACATTAACAACTTTCAGTAGCGATCGCTTTCAGTTTCCTTAATGTAGTCAAGTTTGGAGTACGGATGAGAATGATTTCCATTTAGGTAGTTTGCCCTTTGTAGTTTCTCAACTTTACAGTCGCTAAAATTCGATTTTTATCGCGCAGTTTTCCGTTCATATCGACAGCTCACGGCGCTTCAACATTAATCGCATTCACGCTTTTATCACCTTTGATTATTTACTAGTGCATGACCTGGCAGTTGACTTCCATTCCATTGACTCTGGCTGAAAAACCCTCTCAAATTGTTGCAGATTTTGAGGATTTCGCTCCGAAGAAGAAGCGCCGCAACATGCCAAGAACGCGCGCTTCCTCTGTGGTTTCCGATATTGTCAAGCCGCCTCCGGGCCTGGAAAGCGACGTGGGACACCGACTGCGCTCCAGAAAAACCATCAACTACACGTCGTCGTCCCTGGACGAGGACAGTTTCCAGGAAAAACCCGAGATTGAGCCTGTACGTCTTGAGTATAAGGAATATAGAGAGTTGAGATCTAGTACAAGAGCGTTAGCAGTAAGTTTTCAGTAGTTGAATGGAATGGTGCGAGTAGCTTAGACTTTGCCCCATTGCATGCTAATTTTTCGCATCCATTGCAACTTGCATAACGACCAGAATTGATTCAATCAGTGTTTTGAATATATTGCATCCTGCATGCTTAGAGTAGAGTTTTTCACGTCTTTTTCGACTGAAAAGCGCGAACAACCCACCAGTTTCCCCCTTTGGTAGGCGCGCTCTTTTTTAACATAACTTTGTCACTAATTTTGTAATTTCCCACCGAACAAGCCAATCACCATCAGCAATATTAAATTACAGAGTGAGACCAACCCAATGAAGTAGCAAAATTAATTTTAGAAGCTGACGGCGTGTGCGGCTGTGAAAGATGTTAATGAGCCGGAATTATGGGAATCGGGACGGCCGAAAAGAGCGTGCATTAACAGGCAGAAGCGGATTTCCGCAGACGAAAGGCTCGTGTCGGACAACAAGACTTATTACAAAGTGGAAGTGCTCTCGACTAAGCTCAGATCGAACGACAAGGAGAAGGAATGCGCCAAGCGAAAGGAAGCCAAGCCCAATGAATCGGACAAGGGGCTGATAGTCAAATTCAGAAAGCTGCGAAACTCTGGTGAGGATCGAGCGTTTTTTGGCTGCGCCACAATGTCAAGAATGTTCATCTGTTGTAGAACTCGTTCAGCTGAACAATGAGGCCACCAACTTTTTATTCCCCAAAAAAGACGACACTTCGGATGAGGAGGATGAAGACGAAAATTCCACAGCGGAGGAAAAGGAATCGACATCGGGTGACAATAGTGAAGGTACGTTTTCAATACCAATTAACATAAAATGTTTACATTAAGGAATGTTTTCCGGGCTTTGAAGCCGTGGTCTATCGGAATTTCTTCCTGACGTTTCGTCCACAACTGCGGTGGACATTTTCAAAGGCGATGAGGCAGAGGGCGAAGTGATCTCCCGTGCTTTCCG
>NW_026018715.1:14804861-14807136 GCF_020466585.1 Dendroctonus ponderosae
CAGTTTTTAGAAGTTTGTGCTCTTGCTCTTAGATATTCCATCAAGTGAAATTGACGACGTGAAACCGCCGGATAAGTTCAAAGTGGAAGATGAGGCTTCAATGGACAGCACTTCTTCGGATGGTAAGAGACGCACGAAGCGGAGAAGCCACGCCGAAGCGTTCATCATGGACAATCAGAAATACTACAAATTTGAAACCCCCGGCTCAAGGTTGGTTATGTAGAATTGATTGGCTGTGTTTCACGTTTTTGCTCACATTTTTTTACATGTAACACGACCTTTATTTAGTTAGTTAACCACTGTTGATAGAAACCCAACACGTTTTTTTTTACGTTTAACACAAAGGCTCCGCTCAGAAAGTCCGAGGTCCTGTTATATTCCTAGCGATTAAATGCCGATTCTTCACTCTTTTCAGTTCTTACAGATTACGGTATCACGGTTCCTATTTGTCTCCGGTCCGCACAAAGACCAACGGGGATTTTGCGAAAATTGAAGCCAAACCCGAGCCGATCGCGGACAAGGAGGAGAAAAAGCCGAAACGCGAAAGAATGCTGTTGAACATGAACGAGTTCACGTTCGCATTCGAAAAAGTGCCGCTGACTGAAAAGTGGTACCATACATTCCGGCGACAAGATCGGGTGGAGCAGCGATATCACTTTAGCCATAACTGTAAGAGTTGACTTGTCGATCTCTACTAGTTCAGCTGTTAATAAGCGTATACTTCTTTGCAGATTATTGGGACGATTTCGTTCTTCCCCGTCAAATTCCCCACCTAAAAGCAATAGACCCTCGAACGTGTTACAGCGCCTACAAGAAGTTGAAAGAGTGCAAAGCGTTTGCTGAGCCAAATTCGGTGGCAGCGAGTTCGGGCAGCGATGCCGAGGTGTGTGATATTACAGGTGAAAACTCTGCAAGCGGCGAAGCCAGCAAGCAGCCAATAGCGGAGGAAAATGACGAAGATAGCAAGCTGAGCGAGGCATCTTCAACATCGGCGGCTACGACGGAGGAAATCAAAGAAATCACGTCGAACGTTAGGAGATCCAGAGTGAAAAAAAAGTCTGAAAAAACCCCCCTATCGCCAAACTCTGTAAGGGGCCGAAATGCCAGAAAATCGCCGCGGCAGCATGCTTCGACTTTGGCCATTCTAAGCAGCTTGATGCACCAGAGGAATCGGCGCATGAAAACTGCCAACGACGAATCCCTGCAGACAATCCCTGAAGAATCTTCACCGCAAGTGACTGTCGAGCCACCAAAGCCACTAGAAACCAAACCAACCACTCCGCAAAAGCAGAGGAAAAAGAAGCTGGATTATGTAGCATTGGCGGCCAAACTCGATGAAGAATTAACCGTTGGATCAGATTTTGACCAGGAATTTGAGCCTACTACCGATCCAGATGTTAGTTTTTTGGACTCTCCACCTGGACTGACTGACATACTGAACATGTGTGAAGAGTCGAAGAAGGAAACGGACGTGAATTGCAAAACGTTCCTGAATGGAGCCCCTGGACGGAAGCCCGGCAAACGAAAGAAAAACCTCACTGGGTGGCCCAACAAAGTAAAAAAGCGAAAAGTAATAAAGGAGGGCAACAGTCCCACGGTAAACGGTGTGAATGTCGAATCGGAAGAAGACGAGAACAGTGACAGTATTATTGAGCCAACCGGTGATACAGACCTCGACAATCGAGAAAACAAATGTGATCAGGACGTTGAAAATCGAGTAGGAAATAGTGGTGAAGTTAGGGATACTATCCTTCAACCGTATGTATACGTGAAAAAATTGGACAGTTGTGAGAACTACAGTGTGAAAAAAATCATTATTAAGCCGCCAAATCGAAGGACTTTTAGGAGGCCCAAGAGGCGAATAGTACCGCAAAACTCGCCAAAACCGCCTCGGATGTTGAGGCGATCTAAAGGCCGTTGGATTCGCGAAAGATAATTGTTTTCCTAGAATTTATATTAATTTATTTTACATGAGCCCAATAACTCTTATTTTCTAAGAAAATACCACATATTTTGTACCAAAATATGATTGTTGCATTGAATTTCAATTGGGTTAGAGAAAAACTACCTTAACTGGCCGTGCGTGCTAATCCCCCATTGTATACAAAAGCGAAATCACCGAGTATTATTTTCTTAATTCTAGAACATTGATTGACCCATTTTTACAAGTGAAATTCGATTTTTTGTTAATAAAATCTTTGCACAGTTTTTTTGTGATTTTTTTTAATGCGAAGAGTTGGAAATCGTGTCAGGAAAAATAACGTGCGTTTTGACG
>NW_026018715.1:14807624-14826668 GCF_020466585.1 Dendroctonus ponderosae
ACACATAAAAACTGATGATGGTGGAAAAATACACCGAAACGTATTTTGATTGATAAATAGAGACAATAAATGACTGAAACCCAGGAATGAATTTGATTATTTTTACCGTAGCAAGTATTCATTGGCCACACTAGATCTGTAATTCACACATAATAAGGATCTCTTGCCCATAATTAATTTTTCGCAACGTAAACTTTCCGATAATTTTCTTGGCACGATTTCCAACCCTTCGAATTAAGACAAACTGGAAAAAAACCAAGTTTACTGACTAATTTGCTCAGTTAGAGAGTGAGGTTTTCAATGTGTTCGGAACTGCACAACATACAGAACCGATTAGAAAAAAAAACACACGAGTAAATAAAAATATAATATATTAACAAACATGTACAAGTATATTTTACCTCCAATCTAAATAGTACTAATCCACAGCAGAAAGATTCACAATATGTTTTCATTCTAAGAGGTAAGTAAATATAAATATATACTTATATAAATTGCACTGTTACGTGAAATCGATGGGTGTCAAGGTGTAGAATACGTCTAATCTTTTGAACTGGAACCAAAAAGGCATGATCACAAGTAATCGAAAAATATCATAGAGGCACCCTGTTCAGTCACGACTGTTCCCTATAAACTCAAATCGCAGTATTATCTGATTTTATTTTATTCTTGAGCCTGAACTTTTCCTCCAGGTCACCGGGAACCTTAAAAATAACAAAAATAAGTCAAACTTTAGGGTTTCTAGTTCATTACAGCTGCTTTGTACCGAAATGAACACAAAAATGGCATTTGTCTACCTAATCATCACCTGTGCAACCTACATCATTATCTTTCGCTCATATTTTTACAGAAGTGAACTAAGGGAACAGAATTTAGTCAAAAAAGTCACATAAACCACTTTATATAAATGAAACTTTCCACCGATAAGATTAAATAAAGTATGGCTTTCGTCGGTAACAGAATTATGCGATACAAGCAGGAAACATATATTTACAATATAAAATGGGAAAACGCGAATTCTCAAGCCTTTATAAAAAGCATCACAGAACAACACCACAATTTTCATAAGAAGGGTTTAAAGGTCAAAAAATGAAGATTCCAATGGTAGCAACTTTAATGAATGCTGACTATTTTCAAAATAGCTTCGCCTTAAACACATCCTGAAATTGTATAAGCTTTGATTTTCAATTAGTGATGAAACCCGCCAACCCCCAAGTGAACTAATTTTCTTTAAATACTTGATGAAACACTACTAATCACTAATTAAAACACTCGCCTTATAAGAGATAAATCTACATAATAGGTCCTCAAAAATAAGTCTTTATACACCACCATTTTATAATACAAAACTTCAAGATATTACATTTAGAATATAAATAGTTAAGCATGCAAAATACATGTGTTCATTAAATAGAGAACATTGAGAGCAGTGGTTAAGGATTGGTTTTGAAACACTCAGATTCACATTTGTCATGATCAGTCTCTTCTATTCTGTGCTGCTGGTTAAAAGCTCATTAATGTTATTTATCGACAGCCTATTTAACATGGCACTGGTTTTTCACCTAATATAAGCATTTATTAGTAACACAGTACAGTATATGGCCTTGTGAGTTAACGTAAAACGTAAAAAATGTACAGAATTAGCTGCACTAAGTAGAGGAAACAGACCAAATGCTGCTAAACTTCAACTGAATCTGAATCAAAGTGTGTAATTTTGATACAAATTTGATAAGTAAGTTAATTTCAGATAGTCGATTTCAAGATTATTCTTTGGTAGTAATTTCGGCAGATGAACATTGGCCTGGTTCCTGAAACAGGGTTTATAGCTTTACTCACACCATGTCTATACAAAGGCGGCGACGACAAAGCAAAAGAAATTTCTTTGAAAAAAGCAACTACTAAGCAGGTGAATTTTAAGAAAAGTATTAACATCACACCCCCATGTTTATGCTCTAACTAACTATTCCCTTAATTAATACAGGCTGTTAGTAAATAATTGCGACCAATTTCCGGGAGTGATTCTGCATGGAAAAATAATCCCAATTTGCTTAAAGGTATGTCCGCAAATGATTCGTTTTTCCAGAAACGCGATGGTAAAGTGTCGAAGTTTTTCTTAAAAACGGACGGTATTAAAAGTATGATGCGACTTTTGGAAGAATTTCCAGAAGAATCACTTATGTGTTGGGGGGGTACTAGATGGTTCTTGAAAATGTACTGAAGTAATTAAATATACGCGAACGAGGACTACAAAAATGATTTTTAATTTGAAATATCTCAGTGGCGTGCCATTTTTTCTCCTTAAAGAAAAACTTTCACAGCCCGTATCTAGGCAAACGAATTATTTGCGGACATACGAATCATAAGCAAACTGTGATTATTTTCCCATGCAGGCTCACCGCCAGAAATGTGTCGCACTTATTCACAAACACCCGGTAGGAGATGGGAACGCAAACCAACATTCACACAGGCCATATAAACTCGTCAGTTTTCTGTGCGCTCACCTTAGGTTTGCTACGATGAGTATCGACAGCACCAATTGGTAATGTAATATGTTCTACGCGACATCCGTAAGCCACGGGAGTCAATTTCATTATCGTGTGAAGCGGCACCTTCAAATAGGGCAACTCATCTGGGAAAAAACAAGAGGCTTTAGCACGTGTTTCCCAAATTAGAACCGCTGTAAACTACCTGCTGATTTGTCCAAGAAATAGGCCAAGAGGCATCGCAAGACTGCTTGATGAGACACAACCAAGACGTTGCCTTGTCGCTCCAGCTCCATGATCACTGGCTCAAGCCTGGCAACTAAATCCTCGTAGCTTTCGCCTCTTGGATACCGGTAGGCAAACTTGTTTTGGTCGCGCGAGGCAAACTCCTCTGGAAATCGCTCCTTGATTTCTTCATAGGTCATTTCTTCACAGACGCCAGCGTCAATTTCATTCAAGGCTTTCCATCTTTCTTGGGGCACATCCAAGCCCGACACAGTTTGAATGGTTCTTTTGAGCCAGGAAGTCCAAATCCGCAGTCCTTCGATTTGTTGCTCATGAATATAATCGGATAGAGCGTTGGCGTATTGTCGCCCTCTGCCACTCAGGTTGGAGTCGCCCCCAATGCGCCCAATGAGATTGTGGTCGCTCTCCCCATGCTGCAAGAAATTTATTAGCGCTAAGGCCTGTGAAACTTTGCAAAAAACCTACTCTGGTCAAATAGATTGTTCTGGGAGTGATGTGGATGTTCATCAGATAGTAGACTATTCTGGCCTGTACGTGGCCCTCATGCTTGTGCACCACAACTTTTTCCCCAGTATTGTAAATCTTCATAAACGACACGTCACTTTCCTTCTCCTCGTCTAAGGGAGAGTATTTCTCCTGGTAGTGCTGGATCCTTTTGATGAAATCATCAAGAACAGCCTCCTTGTTCATGTTGGCGTAGTCGGGGCTGCTAATTTTCACCTCCATGATGTTCTAAAACCCACTAATGCAGTCCATAAACGCCGCAAACTAGCCCACTAACGTACTTGTTCAATGATTTGAGGATCATCGCATATCGACTCCACATAAAACAGCTTGAACCCCATCTTGTTCACCACATAATCCTGAATAACTCTTCGGCGCTCTGGCGTTGAATTGGTCGCATCGAACACTGCCACTTCTCCGCCATTCTCCAACCATTGGCAAACGTCTTTGAGGGCCTCGATGGCGCATTGAGCGCGTATTGCCATCGCCTCGGCATTATCCGGTCGGAAGAAGTCATGGCTTTGGTAGGCTGAGGTTGCATGTCTCCGATATTCGCCCAAATTGAACACTAGAACATATTTGATAGAGTCCGGTTTTTTAAGGGTTTTTTTGCCAATTTTACCTCTGGTATTGATGCCAATCCAGTTCAAGTAGCGTGAAAGTTTCTTGGAAATGTACGTTTTGCCTCTGGCCGGCAGGCCCACCATAGCGATAACGTGCGGACTGTTGACATAATTCGCTCGTTCCCCTGCGAAAAATTTGCTGTTTTAATACATGAGAATGCATAAAGGCAAATCTGCAGAATTCAAGTGAGATTATTAGACATTAAGACTCATCCAGATGGTTAAATCGCACTAAAATTTGACTGACAGGAATTAATTTTCAGTCAAACGCGCCCTTTTTTGTCGACAAGCCCCACAAATCTTACAATATACTGTTGTTACTTCACGAGATGCAACTATAAACATACCAATTCGTATGGAAACCGCTCTGCGAAATTCGGGCTTCCTGCCTATGTTACTGCTACTCATAATCGCCTCGTCACCACAATCAAACTGCAACGATTCACACAATAGCGACAATTCGTAATACGTGACTAAAACCGACACCTACTTTCACTCCAACAAGTTCCAAAGGAAAAAAGGCTGATCTTTGTCCGGATCACTTTCGTTAGCCAGCTCGTGCAATGATAATCTTATCATTGAACAGTATCAACAGTGTAGTCACAGTTGAAATCCAAATGGAACGGTTTGAAGCGGTATGGGGATAATTCCCGATATTTCAACTGCTGGGGCCGGACACTTTAAAAAGTATTTTTTGATTTTATGAGCAAATTTTCACTGTCCGTCCAGCTGAACCGAAAATCCAATGACAACTTTCACGAAGGCAAGAAAGAGCCCACTGCGCCATCTATCACCTTTAGCGCTAGCAGGTAGTAGATGGCGCAGCGCTCTTACTCAAAACTCATGAGCTGAACGAGCGAGTGAGTCGGTGAGTTTTCCACAACAATGTTTCGGTTACCTTGGAAAGCTCCAGCAGCTCTTTAAGGGCACATGAATGTGCTCTGCAGGTTTTCGTCGGGCTTTTTTACTATAAACTGGTCCATCGCGGGTTGACAGCGAACGTCACGCAGTTGGAAATTTTCAGGCTTTTACCGCCACATTTGCACCACTAGCTTAAAAAAATCGCCAAAAACCGCTTTTGGGATAATCCGCAACTTTTCGCACAAAACCCGAAAAATCCGGCGATTTTTCCGAATGTTTACGCAACAAATCGACCACCGTTCGATCAGCCACCATTAAACAAAACACTAACTGAGCCAAATGACACCAAAATTGACGTGCTAGTGACAGTTAATTACTTCGTAACCATGATAACCATACGCGCGGGTATTTCAAATTTTGCTGAAGAATCCAAAAAAAACGCAATTTTCGCGCTTTTGTCGATCCTTGTGAGGATAAAAATTTGAATCCCCCTTGTATATCGCACAGGCAAAACTAATAAAATGGGATTTGCAAAAATTGCTCGCGAGGGTCAACTATTTTTAAATCAGCGCCAGCCAATAGGTGAATCTACACTTAAATAAATTGCTGCAATTTCCTTGTTCGGTGATTGTCGAATCCGTGTTTCTCCGCCGATCATCAACTGCGTAATCTTGCGACTGTTTTTTCCAGGGCCTTCGCCATTTCGGCAGGTCTCGCATCGAAATCCCTTTAAAAAAACACTTAAAAACAGTTAAACTTCCATTCAATTCAACCAGCGCGTCAATGTTGATCAATAAAAAAAAAGTCCTTCAATTCGATGAAAAACTCTTTTCAAATGTCGTCGATGTTTTGAATTCAGTCCAAGTCGAAACGGAAACAGAAAACGGACAATCGCGTAAACACGATTTCGACCTTCAGTTACGTAAGGAAAAAAATGCCAAACACCGACGATTTTTTCAAAACGATCAAATCTGACTGGCCAGTTTCAGCGTTGTCGATCGATCCGAGACTAATCGCATCATCAAATTAGTGGTTTTTATGAGAAAATGATAGTTCAATCTTTAACCTTTGAATGCCTCCACAATCGGGTGCGCAATTTTACCATGTTAACACAACAATAGGAGACTTTGATCCGACAAAACTTTTAAATAACATTTATACATATCTAGAAAAAAAGGAATAATACGGTTGAAATAAGCTGGAACAAGTCAATAAACAAACACATAGAAAGCGCATCACGCTGCACGCAAGTGAGAACAATTTATTGAATTTATGGAACTGATACATTCAGTTCGTTCGTGATCTCGCAAAAAAGCGCGATATTTTCTTATAGAAACAGTCACCTTTCATGCGTAAGATCGGAATTATGTTATGAGAGTTGATGAGTTTATGCGATAATCTATAGATAGATATATTGTTTTAATTAAGTAACCGTTTTATGCTAGCACGAATTGCTCGATTGGTACCAAATTGACGCGACAAGTAAACTAGGGCTTCCTTTATCGAGTGCTGGCGCCCCCGTTCGGTTATCTAAAATGATTCTTCAGAAACGAGCTTTAGATGAGAGTGATGTTAAAACGACAAAAACCCAACTTTTTTTTCAAAGTTCAAAAATTCATTCTGAAGGAACCCATTGCATGATTCGAACCAAATCGCCACAGTCAGTAAAATAAAGCTTCCTTTATCGAGTGCTGAAGCTCTCGTTTCGATGTCTAGAATGATTCTTCAGAAACGCTATTTTGATGAACATGATGCAAGAATGGCACACCGACTAATTTTTTTTCAAAGTTCAAAAATGTATTCTGAAGGRACCAATTGCWCGATTCGAACCAAATCCCCACAGCCACTAAAATAAAGCTTCCTTTATCGAGCGCTGAAGCTCTCGTTCCGATGTCGAGAATGATTCTTCAGAAACGAGCTTTAGATGAGAGTGATGTTAAAACGACAAAAACCCAACTTTTTTTTCAAAGTTCAAAAATTCATTCTGAAGGAACCCATTGCATGATTCGAACCAAATCGCCACAGTCAGTAAAATAAAGCTTCCTTTATCGAGTGCTGAAGCTCTCGTTTCGATGTCTAGAATGATTCTTCAGAAACGCTATTTTGATGAACATGATGCAAGAATGGCACACCGACTAATTTTTTTTCAAAGTTCAAAAATGTATTCTGAAGGGACCAATTGCACGATTCGAACCAAATCGCCACAGTCACTAAAATAAAGCTTAATTTATCGAGTGCTGAAGCTCTCGTTCCGATGTCGAGAATGATTCTTCAGAAACGCTCTTTAGATGAGCATGGTGCAAAAATGACAAACCGCCTAAATTTTTTTCAAAGTTCAAAAATTCATTCTGAAGGAACCAATTGCTCGATTCGAACCAAATTGCAACAGCCAGTACGATAAAGCTTCCTTTATCGAGTGCTGAAGCTCTCGTTCCGATGTCGAGAATGATTCTTCAGAAACGCTCTGTAGATGAGCATGGTGCAAAAATGACAAACCGCCTAAATTTTTTCCAAAGTTCAAAAATCCATTCTGAAGAAACCAATTGCACGATTCGAACCAAATCGCCACAGTCACTAAAATAAAGCTTAATTTATCGAGTGCTGAAGCTCTCGATGCGATGTCTAGAATGTTTCTTCAGAAATGCCATTTTGAAGAGCATGATGCAAAAATGACAAACCGCCTAAATTTTTTCCAAAGTTCAAAAATTCATTCTGAAGGAACCAATTGCTCGATTCAAACCAAATTACCACAGCCAGTAAAACAAAGCTTCCTTTATCGAGTGCTGAAGCTCTCGTTCCGATGTCGAGAATGATTCTTCAAAAACGCTATTTTGATGAACATGATGCAAAAATGACAAACCGCCGAAATTTTTTTCAAAGTTCAAAAATTCATTCTGAAGGAACCAATTGCTCGATTCAAACCAAATTACTACAGCCAGTAAAACAAAGCTTCCTTTATCGAGTGCTGAAGCTCTCGCTCCTATGTCTAGAATGATTCTTCAGAAACGCTCTTTAGATGAGCATGATGCAAAAATGACAAACCGCCAAAATTTTTGTCAAATTTCAAAAATTCATTCAGACGGAACCAATAGCTCGATTCGAACGAAATCACCACAGCCAGTAAAATAAAGCTTCCTTCATCGAGTGCTGAAGCTCTCGTTCCGATGTCGAGAATGATTCTTCAGAAACGCTCTTTAGATGAGCATGATGCCAAAATGACAAACCGCACAAAATGTTCTTACTTTAAAAATTCATTATGAACGAACGAACAACTTGATTACAATCAAATTAATACGACAAGTACACTAAAGCTGTCTTTATCGAATGCTGAAACCCCAGTTCCGATATCTGAAATAGTTCATAAATGACCACAAAAACTTCGGGAGTTTTGAGCAGAGGAATCTATAAAAATCCAAAACTTTGACACCCTGTATCTCATAAACAGAGCATTTCCCAATAAAACCTTAAATAGCAAATTTGACTTAGAAGATGAAGGTTTATCGATTACCAGAGTCTTGTGACTCAGTCTTCGGCTTTATTTAATATATGAGCCATATTTAGGAAAAAATGTGACAAGATTAAATATTTCAGTTGAATCTTCCATTGGATATCGGGTGGCTTGACAAGGGAATGCAAACCAAGAGATAAAAGTTAAGCAACAGATAACTCTTGACGCAAATAATCGTACTAAAAATACATACATACATACATTAAATTGGTTCTTATCGAACGCAGACGGATTAATTAGGGAGCGAATGGCAATTTCCTGTGGGAAACCTTAACAATAACGCAAACATGCATCAGTAGCGCTTCTGGACACCCCTAATTAATTAGCCCTAAAAGCACTCACTCGGTGACCCTTGGGGAAAAAACGTTTCGAGAAAATTGTGAGATTTGGCGCTTAGCGTAAACGAGCAGCAAAAAACCATAAACCTGAAATAGCTTAATCCGACGTCAATGAAAACGTACGCAAACACGTAATGCGCGTTATTTGGCCTGCATAAATACAGCAGTTGATCTGGGAAGACACCTTCGTCCACCTGAAACTCACCGATTCTGATGGACATAAGTCTGGCCGTTCGGTAGGACCGGCCATCAGTCGTGACCGAAATCCCCAGGGAACCATTACTAGTTGCACCGTTACTTCGCATTTTCCCGTAAATAATTACACTTTTTTCACAAAATCTGTCTGGATGGCGATCGAGATCCACTTGAACTGTTGGGGAAAAAATTGCGATTGAATAATAACTGGCGAGATGAGGATGAAGCTTAGACGAAAGCTAAACGTAACCCGGAGATGCTGTTCACTTTGATATCATGTGATGTGGGCGTGTCGACCAACATTTTAGCATCGGCTGGTTATTTACAGCACCGGTGTTGCTGCAAGTTAACCCTGATTCACATTATCGCACACCCAACGACCTGCAGATACAACAACGACACAACTTGTGTGTCTTTTCTCTCTCATTTTCGCCAAGAATGCCGAATGTGAACATCAACAATTTACTTATCTAATACGAATGTTTGTCGTGTTTTTGCCGGTCGTTGGGTGTCTGATAATGTGAATCAGGGTTAAAGCGACTTCACTGTGGAGGAGGAAATATTGCGGGCGATTATGAAAGACCTGCTGATAAATATGGGGGGCACCTGATGAAAACCTCGGCCCTCCAAAGCTTCAAGCAATTGACTTCATTCCGCACACTTCTTTGGACATCTTCGCCTAATCATCCCAGGGAAGAATTCCCAGTTCTATGCTAAACCAGAGAGGACTATTTTCGCAAAAAATAATCCCCGATGATTTTCTGCGTCGTTCATCAAACATTCTTGCAGACACCATTTGCGTTGCAGAATTTCAGCATTTTTATGCTTCACCACGCAGATTGTCGTTCAGTTGTTAAGCGAAACAGTTATACATTCACGGAATATTCACGTGTTTTTAATTGCACTTAGGACAAGACGCGCTTTATATTGCATTAGATGCGCGAGTGAAGCTCACAATGTTGTTTTTTTCTTCGTATCAGTGTCTATAAAAGCGTGTTTCTGACGAATCGTTTTAGATATCACGACGGGGGCTTAAGCATTCGAAGAAGGAAGCTTTATTTTACTTGTCGTGTGAATTTTGTCTCGATCGACAGACTCCTTGTTTCACAATGAGCATTTGAACTTCGCACACATTTGGGCGATTGGCCCTTTTTACATCGCGCCCATCTAAGACCGGTTTCTGAAGAATCATACCCGACAAAGGAAACTTTAGTTTACTGATTCGGTCAATTTGGTTTAAATGGAGCAACTCGTTCCTTCAGAATGAATTTTTGCATACAATGAAAGACCTGAAGCTTATTAGCAAAGAAGAAAAACTCGGCATCTAAACCTAGAAGAAAGTTGGAGCGATAAAACCCTTTAAGCCACTTAAACCGCTTATCCATCCATCCATCCATCATAAAAGCGCAGTTTCCTTGAACTCAATGCGGTCAAGGTTGATTTTGCAATAGACAGTGGAAAGAAAGTGCATAACAATCTCCTTCTAAATCACTTTTCCCATTAAAAGCACAACCGTTGCAATTATGACTGTCCGCTAGTCGATTTGGAAATCAATCGTCCGAAGGTTTGCCTATCAATCGAATGCCCAGAATCAGGTTGGAGAAAGTGGAAAAATGCATCCTAAGCACAGTCCAGCACTTTTGCTTAAGAACCCATTAAAAACAGTTGATGGATCCAAGAAAGCAATGTTGCATAAAATGAATCATCCCATCCGGCACTTCAGGGGATTCCTTCACTGAAACTGCTGCTGGGAGGGGCGTGTGAAGACATGAAGATACTCACGTATCTTCAAGATACGTTTCCTACGTCGCGTATCTTGGAGATACCTAATGATGATTTACTGGGGCGGATTAGATGAACTAGACCCTAGAAATGTGCCCTAAATCCCCAAAATTGCAAGTGCGCAGCCATTTGGATTGGATTTCGGGGTTTAAAATGGGCAAAACGTCGTCCTTGTTAGCAAATAAAGCCAAAGGTTGCGGACGCTCAACAGTACGACGCCCAATTTTCATTAAAGGGCGAAATGCTGCGTGCCAAACTGCCAGCTTCTCCTGGGCTTTTCTTGGGCGAAAACAACGTAGAAGCGGCAAGTTTTTTGCTTAGGTAGGTCAAGCCCAATGTGCCAAGCAAAAACTACTTCAAATCCAAGGAGGGCTAAATAAATCAAAGCACGTGCCAAGTGTAAACACTGCACTTTGGATCAAAAGACAATTTCTGGAGATTGTCAACTCGACCAGGCCTTTCCCCCACGATTCCCCGACTGTTTACTAGATAATACTGCTTTCGAGTGCTGAGTTATTAAAGCCCTGTGTGGGAAGTTGGATGTTTACGTACCTCTAATGGGGAACGGTTTTGTTTGGACGGTTTCGGTGTTCGGTGGTAGCAGCCTTTTGGTCTCGGCCGACATCACACTAGGACAGGACTTCACTTCATCATTCCGACAGTTTTTCAGGTTGTTCACGCTGCGAGAGCCCTTGTAAGTACTATTTCGCACTCGCAAAGAGCCACTCAACACGTCCAGGCCACTACTCATTTCTTCAGCAGATTAAGGCACGACTGAAGAAGACACACGTTTCACAAGAATTGCCGGCTGGTTTCGACGAATGCGGACGCTCTAAACGGTATTGGCGAGCTCTAATTATTTTAAACGTCGCGACACACGATTTTTTTAGCCGTTTTTAACCAGTCAACACCAGCACAACTGCCTCTGACTAGTTATGTCATGAATAAATCAAGTTTGATGAGATTTGCGTTGTTATAGCTGATTATTTCAGCGCCATTGTCAAGTTGGGCGAGAATCGCATCAATCTGCGACAATCGCGGGAGATTTTCCGGCTGGTGGCAGTTTTTAACCGGCTGCTGCAGTTTTAGTTCAGGCCTTTTACAACCCAAACCAGTTCTCAGCGATTTTAGGCAGTTAACTAGTTGGCTGTTGCTGTTTCTGAGTAATTTTCCTTTTTATTAGCTGCACTGGCGTGCAATTGCGCAACCCAGCAATTTCAAACACCATTGACAACTGTCAAGATCGCATTGAAGGTTATTTATAACCATCTATATGGGGATTTTGCGTTGATTATACTGGCGTCACTGATTAAAGACACTGGTTTGACACAGTTGCAAACAGAACCTCACTAATTGAACCGCTGTTGAACAATTAGTAAACAAAATGAACAATATCGAATTGCCAGCGGAAAAAGAGCCGGAAATTACATCCGCCGACGAAATAAGCCTGCTGGTGGTCATTTTAGACACGAACCCCACGCAAAAAATGCTGCGAGATAAGCAGAATCAACTCACCAACATTGTGGACTCTGTGGTGGCCTTTTCCAACTCGCATTTGATGCAGAAGGCCCAAAACAAGCTGGCTGTTATGGCCTGCCATTCGAAAACCAGGTAAATTTAGTCTCCACATGACTAGGTAAACGTTCTAATTGTAATCCGCAGCCAGTTTATATACCCGGGAGCGAAAAAGCCCTTGGATGTCAGACAAGTAGACGGCCAATACGAGGCCTTCCTCTTGGTGGAAAAAACGGTGAAGCAGAACCTGGCTGAGCTGCTAGCATCGGAAAGCTCCACTGCCGTGACTGAGTCGCTTTTGGCTGGAGCCATAGCGATGGCTTTGTGCTACATCGCGCGACTCCAAAGAACCAAACCTCCAGGTTCAAAGGTACTTAGTTTGGCATTTCATTTTTATCCTGCTGACTCCTATGGAACTTTCAGCTAAACAGCCGAATACTGGTGGTGTCCGGAAGTGGAGATTCAGCCTCCCAATACATGAACTACATGAATGTGTTCTTCACGGCGCAGAAACTAAATGTGGTGCTAGACGTGTGTGCTTTGGATCAGCACCTGAGCCTGCTGCAACAGGGCTGCGACATCACAGGCGGGATGTACCTGAAAGTTCCCCAAATCACAGCTCTATTGCAGTTTTTGCTGGTACGTCTTGAAGCTCGGTTTAATCGGCTGGAAAATCACCGCAATTTTAGTGGGTATTTTTGCCAGAACCGCCCATTAGGGAGAAGCTAGTCCTTCCGCCGCCTGTTAAGGTGGATTACCGAGCTGCGTGCTTTTGCCATCGCGAACTGATCGATATTGGGTTTGTGTGCTCTGTTTGCCTCTCAAGTAAGTGAAAACTCCCGGAAAATCGCCCTGTAAACGCTTTAAATGTGTTTCAGTTTTCTGCAAGTTTAGTCCAATCTGCACCACTTGCCAGTAAGTACAGTTATGTGGTTTTCTGGGGGATTTTCAATAACTGCAACACTTTCAGCATGGTGTTCAAGATTCCTGGTCCACTTGCAGTGAAGCCAAAGAAGAGGAAATTGAAGCTGTAAATCGTGATATGGTCGAACAGACCCAGTACTGAGCATGTGATTGCAACAACTTCTGGTCTCTTGCAGTAAGAGGCGATAATTTGTAAATAGCTACATTTAAGGGAACTATTTGCTTGTCCATAGACGGGAAAGGAAAACGAGCCCACTTTAGATGCGTGAATTTAATAATAAAATCATTTTTTTACAGTCTTACGGATAGTCACTGTAATGGAAAAATAGATGGAAGATTATCAGCACAAATGTACAAGGCATTTATTTGTCCTATATGTTGAAGATTTTGGCAAAATTGTAACACAACCTAAAATCAGTTTTGATGAATCTACGCGTAATCTTCATTCAATCGTTGATTGTACAATTGAATTGCCTGATCCATTATTATTCAAAACAGCTCAAACTCACTACTTTTCTACTCATAAGACTCTTATCTTACAACCTTGTTCGCAACTCTGTACAGCACACTTACATAGAATAAAGCACCGTCGCTCCCGGGCCTTTCTGTTGGTCACAAACGCAATAAATAACTATATTTGACTCAATCAAATCGAGCAATTACAAAACTCCCGCGGCTCGAACGCTTAGAAACAGGAGGTTGGAGATAATATTCGTGTAATTATATTACAACACAGTCTACCTGCAAACTACACAAGGGCATTATGTGTGTCTTTTATCTGACTTTATCACTAGTGTGCAGCACTTTGGCTACAATGAGCCCCAGGGCTGTGACGGCCGCGAGACTTAGACCGGCTTTCCACCAAACTGTCGGGTCAGTTGTGATCACTCCAAACTCACGGAAGTTTCTAAAACAGAGCCAGTTTTAGAGCTCGGGACTCAGTCATTGATCATACACCAGAAACCATGCACAACATTAAAGCACGCAACATTGATTAGAAAACATCGAATGACGACTAATGGAAATAAGTAAATGAACTGAAGCAGACCCAGAAGTTGAGCCATTTAATTTTCTCAAGGTTTTCACCTTCCTTCACTATTCATTAGATGTTTTAAAGCATGATCAACAATAACACTGAACAACTCCATTGCATGCTCTGTTTCTCTTCCCTTAATGTTAATGAATAATAATTTTATTGACCATCTATGTATACAGACCGTCCGGAATAATTTTTGATCTAAACACCGGCGTGCAACCATTTCCAGACAGCCTGTATTTAAATAAATACGGATGCAACCGTTGTGAACAAAAAAAAACATTGATAAGCAAACGATGCAGGCAAAATAAGCGAATCACCGCAGGGTTACATCACATCTGTGAACTGATTGCCAATTGTGAAAGTGAACCGAAAATTCGGCTAGATTTTGGGAGGTTAATAACGTTATTAGTAACATGAATGAACTGTTAGATCGGCAATCCATAAAAAACATTAACTAGAAACCTGCAAATTTCGTACAACCACTCTGTAGGTTGCGGACGCAACAACAACATATGTACCATGCGTCGTAATGGACTGGAAAATAAAAAAGCGTTTCAAAATATAGTTGTTGATAGGCAATTAAATGGAAGGTTCGTATAGTTTGCTATTCAATAATGCGGTTGGTAAAAAAACGAGCATGTGAGCTCTGACTATTTCGGTTTAAAGTGATTACAAATGAGGCTTCACACGACATCTAAGGACATTTTCGAACTTAGTTAAGCATCCAACAAACCTGCGCTTATAAAACAAAATCCACGCAGCTTGAAACCGACTGGGGAAACAAAGTTCATTAAACCCTGTGTTTTGTCGAATTAAGTCGATTTGAGTGTGAATTAAAGAAGCACTTACGGAAATGCGGCCATTGTGGCCAACTTCACAAACACGTCCTTCCTAAAGTGGCCCTTAACACTAAAGCGTTGCGGTGGAAGGATTTTGTATTTCTGACAAAAACTGGGCGGCTGCAACAAGTACTCTTGCCGCACTTCTTCCAGGTCGTCCTTACAAGCCACTATTAGTACCGGGATTTTACTGTCGGCAAAGTATTTCTGCGGAAAATGTTTATTTTAAACAACTGGAGCTACAGCTTGATGTTGGCGCTCACAATGTAAATCCTGGCAATGTACTCGAAACTCTTCGGATGGCTGATATCGTACACCAGACAGGCTACATCGCATTGCACTTCGTGAGGCAGCAGAGGATCAGACACGTTTCTAATGTTAATGTCGCGTAGCACCATGATTTTTTCCTGCCCATACACTTGCACGGTGTTCACCGTGCAGGTCGGACTACCGGATTTATCCGACAGCACACTTTGGGCCTGAAAATAGTCATTTATTAAAATCTAGCCGATTCTTGGCTCCATTCAGTCAACTCACATCAATGGAGTTGCGGATGAAACTTTTGCAAAACGTCGATTTTCCGGAACTAGACGGCCCTATCACATGGCATTGGTAAACATTGCGGCTTGACTGTTTTTTGGCAAGGTCTAGCTGTTTTTCCCGTGTAACTGCAACGAAAACGCTCAGAATTTACACATAAATAGTCACGATTGTCAAATGATGAGCAATCATCAGGATGAGAAATCCGGAAAATTTCACTAAAATTAGATCTACCTGTAACTGCTGAGATTTGAGTGTCGTTTTCGTAAATATTGTACCCTAAATAGGCCAAATACTCAAAAGTTCTTGGCAAATCGACTAGCGTCATTAAGGCCCACTGGCACATGTAGCCCTGATATGTTATCCAGCCTGGAAGCAAACTGGTCGTTAGCGATGATTTTTTCTTGGTGATCATTGGTTATCACCTTTATCATTGGTGGGAACCATGGCGCTGACATCAACCGGCCAAGCGGGAGTGGGACAGGTGGAGAAAAGTTCCTCATATTCAGTGGGGGACAAGGCCTTGTCGCCGTCCTTGTCGTATTTCTCGAAAATGTGAGTCAGGAATTGTTGGCCGCGATAGGACAGTTCAGTGGTACATCCCGATGAAACTTTGATGCTTCGTGAACACCAAAAGATCAAAAATGGTTAAGTTTTTTGGGAAAACCCCCAAACTCACCTGGGATATAAGTAGTCTTTGGACATGTTAAGATTATCATTGTAGCCGAATTTGCGCAAAACCGTCCACGTGGTTTCGTTGCGCCCTCGCTGGATGAAAAGACTGTGCAAGTACAAGAACCCTTTCAGGGTAACGCCGTTTTGGCTCACGCCATCATCCAAATTCTTCCTCAACACCGCCTTGACATCGTCCAGCACTTGAGGCTGGAGTGGAGCGTTGAAACAGCGCGATTGGAAGTTGTTCAGTTCAATATCGTTGAGTAGACCGTCGCAATCGATGTCGCATATCTTGAATATCCTAATCAGGGCCTTTTTGCACGGTTCGGTGAGCTGCAATTAAGGCCGCTGTTATTTAGCAATCAAGCAAACTCGGTTTTGCGTACATCAGCTTTTTCAACCGAATATATCGGGGACGTGGGATGCAGCACGGCTTTTTGGGCATAGTAAAACATTTCCGAGATGTTCTTCAATGTTTTGGCTGAACATTCGATGCAGGTCTCGATTTCGGAAAACTCCTCCATTATTTCATAAATGCCCTAAAACGCAATCGCAACGGATTAAATAGACACACACGTTTACATTGAGAACGCACATCAATGGTAGAAAACTCCACCAGGTCGATTTTGTTCCCAACCAGCACCACTGGACATTGAGTATCGGGGTGGTTTTGCCTGATCAACGGCATCCAATACGAAGAAATCCTAACAAAACAAAATTGTGTGAATTCAACAAAACCAAGCATATCAGGGACACCTTTCAATCGACTCCTCATCGTCCACTCCATAGACAATGCACACAACACTAGCGCGTTTGATCTGATCGCTCAGCTCAGATTCGGTCTGATCAGCAATCGAATAATCCACTATGTTAGTGGGCACTTGCTCCGGCGTTACGTCTGCAGGTATCGTGATTTCTTCCGCCTTGGCCGGCACATTTTCCGGAAACTCCTCACTCACCAGGGAGAGAATCAGGGAGGTTTTTCCTACACCCCGATCTCCCACTAGCAGAATGCGCACCGTCCGCTTCAAATGTGGTTTGATAACCATTTTAAAACCTGAAAAGGGACAAATGTTCAGGATTTTTGCTGTCGAGCGTTCACGACGGAAAGGTGAATGCGCGAAGCGCACACATTCAGTTGAATAAATATAGGTATTTTTGCGACACTCTGTACAAATGAGTGGAATTTTTGCGGGCGCCATTCTTTTGGTGGATAAGCATTATATTTCCGAAAAAGACCAACGACTTTGCCCAACAAAAAACCAGATTTATCGGGTCTCAAAGTTTGAAAAAACCTCGCTGTTTAATCAGGCAAAAGCCTGACTGGTCGTAGAAGCATTCAGGGACACCCTGTATATTTGGTAGCAAAAAACCATTGCATAAATAAAAATTATCGAAATTAAGTTGCGTGCAGGTGGAGAAGAACGCAACAAAAACAAGTTTGTCTGGCAAAGATGGTTTTATCCCAACGGTTTTGTTGGTAGCATCTGCAACCATTTTCCGGGAAACGTTGCGATAAAAACATCTTTGTAAGACAATGAAAGCCCCAATCAGTGATTCATTGAACATTGTGCAGCAATTTTAAACAGGAAAAACTACGTAGTTTTATGCTGAAGCATGTGGATAGCATGAGATCGTCCAGAAGCGTCTGTTAAATCTTCTAGACTGTGTTGAACTGAACTGCCTCAATTGAGGATTTCTCTGGAGGTTCGCGCTTGATCAATCAAGCGGGGTTTGAGTACAGTGGGAGAAATGATGTAAGAAGAAACGTGAGAAGCAAGGAGTATTTTTAAGACGCTCAGAACAGAACGTCCACTGGTGAAAGACCATCCGAAGGAGGCACAGTATTAGAGTGTTTTCCAGCAATCCTGCGGATGTTTGGTTGTCGTTTTTCGCACAATTCGGGAAAAATCCCCATTAATAGAAATATAACCTAAATGACTGCAGCGGTGCTCTTGCACTAAATCTCCTGCAGATAGGAGTGAAGATGCAGCACCTCCTCTTTAATCTCCTAGTGGAGAGATTAGATTAGAGTTATCTTCCAGCCGTACGTGCTGAATGAAACAAGTGTAATCCTGCAACGGCAACATTCCTGAAAGGGACCCACCTGAAAAAATTCACATCCAACCAATGCGCTGGCCTCAAACCGCCCACCAAGCAACAATTGAGCGTTCAATGCTAGAAGGGCGATCAGTTTTTTGCAAAAAACTCACGGCACTAATTTTTTTCTCATTTTTTTGACACAGCTGACTTGACGCGCGCGTCACTGGTCACATGTAACCACAGAACATACCCCCGAAGGATATTTTGTGTATGTAACAAACCCCGGCTATTGGTCTGACACGTCCAGCAAACCGTTTGCCAAGTCGTGCAAAACCGACCTAGATTCACTGAAATGTGAGCGCGGGCAAAAAAAATTGCTAACATGCCGCGACGTCTCCTGCCAAGGGGCTGCCTATCAATGTGATCGCCTTATGGGCCCTCCAGGCCCTCGGGAACTCTCCCGGGCCGTATTAATTACGTGGATAAACAAATTGGCTAAAAATAGTCACTGGGTCAGAGACTTGTTTCAGTTTATTTGTGTATGTGAAGCCTGTAAATTGTACCGTATTTGCATCATTTTCCACATAAATAATCGTGCAATTTGAACACCCAGTAGGCCATTTTCAAGAAGAAATCCCCACTGGGTTCCGCCAGATGACACTTTTTTGCTCGCATTGATGTAACACTTCACGCAAAAACGCACACAAAAAGCGCAAATTTATATTTCATTTATAACGTAAAATTTGTTTAAAATTTAGATAACTTTTGGGGAAAAATCCTCGGGCAGGTCAACTGATATTTCCTATACAGGGTGTCCAATTGACAAAACTGCCAACATTTTCTTATCCATGGTTCACTTTCTAAAAAGGCCATTTATTTCTGTCTATAATGATGTAAAAACGAGCGTTCTTGCTCATTTTGCTTCCGAG
>NW_026018715.1:14827667-14829568 GCF_020466585.1 Dendroctonus ponderosae
GGTCGATTTTTTCAAAAAAGGAAAATTTTCTCAAAACGTCTTAAATTTTACACCAATTTCTCACGTCGAAAGGAATCCATTGAGAGTGAATTTGAACTCACTTTCCCCGATCATTGCCTGAACAGTGAGAATAGAGCCAAAAAGTTGTACAGGGCGTCTCAGAAATAAAACCGTCAATGCAGAACAAACGTGAAGAACATATAAATGTATGTACATGGGCCTGGCATATAAAAGCGTCGTGGACACGCTGGTTTCTGCTCATCTAGAGCTGGTGGAAACACACTGGAGTATTTGATTTGATTGTTATAAACGTCTTGAAAACACTGCATACTGTTGATTGGTGCGAGCGGAACTTGGCCTACGTGGACGATGGCATCATTTGCATTGCAAATGTTCGCGAGCAAATAACATCGACTTGATATTAGCAGTAGGAACTAATTGATCACGTGGCTCTCCACGATACCTCAAACGTGATCATTGACTGGGGATCATGAGCGAATTAAGCTCGCACGTCACTCGCCAGTTCCCCCCCGAAAAAAGGACGGCTCTGAGCCCGCTGAGCCCCTTTGCCGTCTGATCCGGACATTTGGAAAATCGGCACGTGTCCAAATATTTACGTTTCCTTGAAACAAGCAGGAGGAAAGCGGATCGATTGGCATTCCTGCAGGCAATTGTTCACTTTTCCTTTTCGATTCGGTCGCATAGCCTTGGTTGAACAGAGACGGAGGCTCGGCCACTGTCGTAGCTGAGGGGACATTCTCACGTGGACTACAGCGTGGCTGTCCATTGGTATCAGTTCAGTTCGCAGTGGTTCCAGCTCGGGTGGCAAAATAGGCGAAAATCGCCACCGAATCGCCACCGATTCGCCAACAAGCACGTCCAGGACTTCTGATCCGCGTATCTGTCCCGTGCGAAAGACACTAATAAATGCGCACGTGACCCCCATTCGTTCCAGTGGCAGTGATAACGGAATCAGTGACTATTATTATGGAAATGTCCCATGTTTACTGGGAAGAGAATTCCAATATACAGCGCGTAAAGCACGAAAGGTAAGCGAAAGCCCTGCCCATCTCGGCACTTTTATTGATTGCACGGACGGTGAAAGTTTGCTGGCCAGATAAAAAACCATCTCATTTTCGTGACGTAAATGCGACGTCTGTACAGATTAGCCGCTATCATCATGTTTAAAAGTGATCGCACACTATTTATAGATGCGAGTAAATTCAATATAAGGTGGTTATAAGCGCGTAGCACCGCCCCGGCTCGGTTTAAGTCCCAAATTTTTTTATTTCTTTCATCAAACTTCTGCTCAGAAACGGTGGGAAATTGGCGTCATTCCTTTTAATCGGTATTTTCTAGAAGATATTAACAGCTGAAAATCGAATTCCAACTTTGTAATTAAGCATTATTTTAAACTGGTTCCATGTTTAATTGGAATACGTACAATTTGCGAACATTTTTGATATTAAAAAAGTCCTCTTCTACAATTTTTTGACGAAAAGTCAAAGCGGCAACGATGTTTTTTGGCATCAACAGATAGTGACAGGTGGACAGCCCTTGTCAGGAATAACAGATATTTGTCAAATTACGCCAACAAATGACGATAGTGGACGACAATTGAACACCGGTACAAATTGAGCAGGAGTTAGTTAACCGATTACGCGCACTTGTTTGGAGTTGCAGACTCAAATGTATGTTTTTGTCATTTGTAGACAAATTAATAATTCGACGTTATGACTTGCGTCCTTCCACGATTCCTGTTGAGATTGTCGGTTATCCTCGTCTATCTTATTGTCACTTTCTCTATTTATCCCTGATTACTCGAGTTTTAAATAATTACGAAGCAACAGGTATTTACGCAAGGTTAATTAGGCAGATTACCTTGAAAAACATTGTTGCCG
>NW_026018715.1:14830567-14833073 GCF_020466585.1 Dendroctonus ponderosae
AAATGTTGGCAGTTTTCACATAAAAAACCAAAATGTCAAAAACAGTCCTAGTTTTACGCGAATTTTATTGCCCCATCCACAATTTGACCTTTTCCAAAGATTAACACTGTTAAAAAATAATGACAAAGACTGTGTTTTCCATCATTTCAGGTGCTTAACCAGCGAAGAACCAGTGAGAATGAAAGAGGATCATGCCGTCTACCAATGCTGTGATTCGTAAGTATTGGCCCACATTAACTTTAGCTTTGTTACTTTGCTTTCTTGATTTCCGCAGGTATTTAGCAAATATTCTCACGTTTTTTAGACAAAAAGGGCTTATTCCGCAGCTGCGTTAGCAACCCATTTACGGTAATAAGCAGACAAATTCGAATTTTGCCAGTTTTTATGGTAACAAAACCCAAAATACCCCCTAACGACAATGTTAATAGATTAGCCGCTAATCTATATGGCATTGTTTTCTAGCTTTAGTTTTGTTATATCGATGATACTTTAATACATGTTTTGAAAGGCTGTAGTAAAACTTGCCTGGATTAATCCTTGGGTCTATTAGCAATAAAATAGATCCAGCGATTGATTTGTACTCACTGCGCTGATTAGTTGGGCGTTTAGAATGTCCAGGTAATGAAGCAAGGTGGGGAGGCAAATAGATTTGCATTTGCAGGTTCCTCAATGTGATTGTCTATGTTGATTTTTAGCCTAATTAAATTGCACCCTTTATGTAGAAACTATACTCATTAATTCTTTTCTTTTATCAGAAATTTAAACTTTTCCACTGCAACTTGCAGTGAAGATGATTGTGAATACGGCCCATACAAGAAAAGTAGTAAAGTGGCACGGGTAAGTATCACGACATCCAGGATGAAACTATTTTAGGAAGTACAAAAACAAACGTCGCTTACAAGGTCTAACGGGTGTTAAGAGAAAAATGAACCATTCCAGTCACATGTATTCCTAGCTATGTATTTTACTTGCTAATGACCATATAAGTAAAACATTTACCCTCTGACAGCACGGTTCCTCTAAGGCTTAAAGTCTGGCCGGGTGTGACGAAGCAAATTCCCCCATGAGGAGGTCAGAGAACGGACGAAACGGTGTGTGATCTCGATCTCCATGAGGTGCCCGTCCAATGTTTCGAAGTAAAATGGCACCTTAACTGGGTGCGCTGATCCTAAGTTATGTTAGCTAATTTTGTATTCATAAGTATATACATAGTATTTGCAAATACATTTTTCCAAGACACTGTTTACTGGATTGTTTTGATACCACTATGTGTGATCGTTTATATGTTAGCAGTGCAGAGGGCTTCTCTATGGGACTTCCTGTTGAACGCTACAGTCTCCTTTGGTGCGCTCTAAATGAACCACGGCCGTTTTTCAAACCAACCCTCTATACGCTTCAATCTTCACTTCTCTTTTTCATTTAGGCGCATCAAGCGACTCGGTAGAAACCCGCATGGAGTTCCATTTGGGGAAAATTTTCGCGTTTTTGCCTCTACAGCGCCCTTTGACTGCAGGTAAGAGTTCAAGGGCGTTATAGGGCTCGATAGCTCTAAGAAAACTTAGGTGGAAACAGCGGATGACATCGGTAAACTTGGCAGAAAATGCTTTTACTATCAAACCAAAGTGGGTTGCGCAGCTAGGAAAACACCTCGATTTCTGTAGACTTCAGTTAGCCTTAACGGCATCTAACATTTCTGCTCTTTCATTGTTAACACCCACGAAATCGAACAAAAAATCCCCCCTTCAAGTTAGACCATTGGGTTTCATTAAATCAGAGTTTTTGTGCATTTTAAGCGAGTACACGTTTCAGATAACTTCTTTTCTTTTTCATCCTTCATCAGCTTGAATCGCATGCGGCATTCTACATCGTGTCCTTTTTCCTTTATAGCAAGATCCCATGTCGCATCGCATAATCGAGAAAAGGAGAAGAGACCGCATGAACAACTGCCTGGCCGATCTATCGCGCCTGATCCCGATGGAGTATTTGAAAAAGGGGCGCGGCCGCATCGAGAAAACCGAAATTATCGAAATGGCCATCAAACACATGAAACATCTTCAATCGCAAGACAGAAGTGGCAGTTCCATCGAGCACTACAGGTACAAAAAATCCCCATTTACAGGAAATTGTAAAATCATTCCATTGATTCTCGTCGGTCGCGCAGAGTTCTTCAAATTTGATCTCTAGAGTTTTTTTGATAGAACCTACCGTTTTCCAGATAATCGCCCTTGACTAATCACGTGTAGGCTCGTTGCTAAGCAAAAACACAGTGGGCTATGACTGCAACTGCCTGTCAAACTAAGTTGACAGGAACGGAAACGTCAAAACGCGCAGGCGTAGCCTTCTATGTTTAGTCCCTGGCTGCAACATTAAAGCCCGTGTCTCATGCATTCGTTTGTACGATGATACGATGATACGAAAGTGTTTCTATTGGTTGGAGATCTGTCAATTCGTCCGCCGTCTTACGAACGGAGGCCGAATTGACAGATCTCCAACCAATAGAAACACT
>NW_026018715.1:14833489-14836346 GCF_020466585.1 Dendroctonus ponderosae
AAGTGTTTCTATTGGTTGGAGATCACTTCACTTTGTTGAAAACAAGTGGTTTTATCGATTGATGAGTCAAAGGTTGGAGAGATTGTGATCTCCAACCAATAGAAACACTTTCGTACCATCGTATCATCGTACAAACGGATGCATGGGCCACAGGCTTTACTGTTGCAGCCAGGGAGCAAACATAGTAGGCTACGCCTGCGCGTTTTGACGTTTCCGTTCCTGTCAACTTAGTTTGACAGGCAGTTGCAGTCATAGCCCACTGTGTTTTTGTTTAGCAACGGCCCTACACGTGTTAAGAAACATTTTCCTCGAAAACCGTTGGTCGGATCGAGAAAATTCAAAATATCAAATTTGAAGATCTTAGAGTGCCTGGCTAGATAGCGCAGTTATTTTGTTGTTCTCGGCGCAAAAAGTGTTTTCTCCATCGAAAACTCGCAATTTCTTATGAATTTTTTAGACTCATTTGGTGAAAAATGTGTTCACATTTAAAGGCAATTTCGCCGTGAACTTGAATGACTCTATTATGCACGTGCAGCACACTGCGGGCTTTAATCTCTCCAACCTTTGACTCATCAATCGATAAAACCACTTGTTTTCAACAAAGTGGAGTGATTTTTTGCTGCCGATAAAGCGATTTTGAAACAGTCCCAATGGAAAATCACCGGAATCCTATACATAATTTTGCCGATTTTGTGCTGTGCATCGCGGCTATGAATGAAATAGACACTAATCAAGGATCAATCGCTTTCAGATTAGGTTATCAAGAGGCCATGTCGGAAGCCATGCGATTTATGGTGGAAGTTGAGGGTCATTTTCCAGGCGACCCGATGTGCATGCGTCTTTTGCACCATCTTCAGAAGCACTGCGACCAGATTTCCAAGGCTCCAGCTACGTTCCCGACTTCGCCGATTCCAGAACAGGTTTTGCCGTTTCCTGTTCAAGTGCCATCGCTGCTCAAAAATGGCGTGAATGCGAACAGTCAAGCCAAAGTTTCCGACTATGCGGTGCCGAAAGCGGAGCCGGAAAACAGCAACAGCAACGATGCTCATCCGAGCGCGTTTCGCACTCAGAAAGCTGACGAGTTTGAGAAGGATCTCGGCCATGGCGGCGTCTCATACAAGTATAAAACGAACATTAAGCTGCGATTTACGCAGGATTTGGGAGCTCACGATGTCCCCAAGCGTCAGAAGCTGGACGACACTCGCAGGAATTCTTTTACCAGTTTTGAAAACCAAAGGTACGGATTGTTTTCGAACACCTCATGAATAACGCGGAAAGTCCAAGAATAGAAACTTGAAGGCTCAACTCGGGGTTTTAGTAGATTTGCCAGGTAAATAGTCCAAGGCTTAACCGTTTCCCTGAACTCTGACGCAAAATAGCGCATAAACACACAACTTGAAGGCATCCTGGACGATAAGCGCGGCTGAGATAAAGAACCTCGAGAAAGCTACATAATTTCGCAAAAAAAACATCGGTTTGAGCGTTTTATTGTTGTGGAATATTTTCATTATGCGGATGGTGGCAAATTTATCTCCATGCTAATTACCACATGTTGACTGACTGCAGATAACAAGCTTATTTTTGTCTGTGACTAGGCAAAAACACTGATAAAGTGACTTTTTTCAAATCCAAACATGAGGAGTTTTATTATCAGCACGCCATAACTACTCTATTTGGTTTAAATCATCGTCCAATCGTCAAATTTTTTACTTAACTGGCTGTTTGCATTCGATAATTCTGATGCCACACAGAGTTTATCAAGGAGTTCATTATTGCAAAGGGGAAAATTGCTATTTGCGGCGATAAATTTCAAAAAATACCTGCACCATCTGGTCAGTTGCGTAAATGTCTGCAATTTTGATCTCTAGAATTTTTTTCGTACAAACAACGGTTTTCGAGAAAACCGCTGCGGTACAATCGGGTGTATTATGCTCAACCAAGAAATGCCTGCTTTTTTGACGTTTTTGTCAAATGTGTTTAGTTCTTGTCAAAACGGTTGACAATTTAGTTTGACAAACTAAACAGGCATGGCCTACTATGTGTGTATTTTATTAACAATACTGTCAACACACGCGTTTAGTCAAGAGCGATTGTTTCAAAAACATTTGCTGAATTGTGATTGAAAATGCACATACAGACGTCCATTTTGCAATGTTGAAATTTGGTATTTGCGGCAAAAATTTTCAAAAATTCAATTTTGATCTCTGGAATTTTCTTGATAAAACAACGGTTTTTGGGGAAATCGCTGTTGTAGAGTCGGGTGTATTATCGCGAATACGCATAGTAGGTTATGCGTCCGATTTTGACGTTTTTGCCAATTTCTTTGACAGTTTAGTTCTCAAAATTCTTGACAACTTACCTTGACAGACTAAGTAGGTGTGGCCTACTATGTGCCAGGGCGGATCCAGGGGGGGTTATGGGGGTCATGACCCCCCCCCATTCAATTCTCTTCTATCCAACGATGCCAAAACGAATTCTGTGGCTCGAATGGTTCTTGAGAAACTTCGAAAAAAGCAGCGTCATGTTCAAGTGGATTTTGCAACTCAAAAAAAAAACCACACAAATCTGGAACTTCTTGAATTCAAGCATTTTTTGAGAAAACTGCCAACATTTCTCCATCCATGGTTCACTTTCTAAAAAGGCCATTTATTTATCTCTAGAATGATGTACAAATGAGCGTTCTTGCTCATTTTGCCACTGAGATATGAACAAAAACGGGACGGAAAACATGGAGTTTTGGCATAATCTTGCACCTAAGTTTGTGATATTCAAATTTCGCTTTCTGGGTCAAAACTACTCGAATTTCCTCACTAACGTTGTTACGACTGAATCGACTTTTCAATTCTCTATCCAACGA
>NW_026018715.1:14836396-14844014 GCF_020466585.1 Dendroctonus ponderosae
AAACGAATTCTGTGGCTCGAATGGTTCTTGAGAAACTTCGAAAAAAGGCCATTTAGTTATCTCTGGAATGATGTAAAAACGAGCGTTATTGCCCATTTTGCTTCCGAGAAACATGCAAAACGGGACGGAAAACATGAAATTTTGCAATAATCTTGCGCCACCCTTGCGCAAAACGACGATCATTTTTCTAATTTCATAGATAACAGAAGACTGTTTTTGTGACTGACAACAGCGTTACTGCAGCTGTTTAGTAATGAGCGACTATCTCGAAAACGGTTGGCTTAAGCCGAAAGATGCAAGAGCCCAAAATTGAGGGAATTTGAACGCTTCTGAGATGCTGCACGTGAATTTTGAAATATCTAGCTACAAATAAGGACTTTCGTTGCTGTTTATAGTGGGTTTTGGTTTCAGTTCGAATCAGAGTTCACCGCCTAGCAGTGAGCCATGCACACGAATATCCGAGACCGAAATCAGCAACAGACAAACGCCCCCAGATCTATCCAGCAACAACGACAGTCAGCACAAAATCGACCTGCCCAGAAACGATGCCGTTCAACGGTTTTCGCCCAGTGTGATAACAACGACGCCCAACGATACCAATTTCAACGTGCCTATTTTCGTGCTGCACACCAAAGGCTCCTACTACATCCCCTTGACTATAGACTACAAGACTTTGATGCCATATTTACAGAATTACAGCATTCTAGATCCTATAACACAAGTGCAGAACCTGATCCTACATCCGGTTACCATAAACGTGAATTTTTTACCGAATTTCAATGGGGACTTGAAGAACAATAATAATAAATGTAAGTACGAATTTAACAATAACTGGCACTAGAGCAGTTTCGTCTGACTCAAACGAATCGATTAATTGATCAATCAAGGAACCGATCAATGCCGTTTACCTAGAGGATTTGCTCATAACAATTTGAGACACTGTACCTGGTGGAAACAAGATTGCTTGAAGGCTGTGATGGTCAGGGGACTTCTACAAGACTGACATTTATGTAGATGTTACGAAATAATTAAAAAACATATTTTTCAAATGTCCATAGTGCAGTGCTTTAAACGGCAAGAAGAACGGCTTTTAAGCAGGACTTAGAGGGGTTCAGCTTTTTACTATCCGTTGAATGTTGTCTTGATCAATCTTTTATATTGTTTGCAAAAATGGCCTAAAAACAGGGCCTGGATTGGCGACGAAACTGATGTGAAGACGCAATTTTGGAAACAGGCTGTGATTATCTAAAGGTTTGATGTAATAGATATGACTTAACGAATTTTTATTTCCATTCTTTGGAAACGGTAGCGATAGTATCGATTACCATATATTTGTATTTTTATAGCTTTTACTGTAACTTTATATTGTAATAGGAAAACTTACGTTTTCTGCAATTTTTCGAAAATGTTGCAGAATCAAAAAAATTGAGTTATTTTTTAGAAGCCATCCCCCAAACGTTCGAAGTTAAAAATGTGCTTATCCTGCAAAATTTCGTCAAAAAATGCGGTCTTTTTCACGATTAAACCGCTATTTTCCTGATAATTTAACAACCCGTTTCGGAATGCTATACAGTGTTTAAAAAGCTAACTGATGATAGGGCGTTTTTAACTTCGACCCCCAGGCAGATGACTCCGATTACCAAAAATTGGCTCCATAACCTTGTTAGCATATTTTCTGGTTAAGCCGGTTTGCTGTACATTTTTAAACAACGGTTATTTGTTTCCTATTAGCGAAATTTATGTTCAAATATAATATGTAAATTGGTAAACTTTTATATTGATGTTACTTAAGTGCTTATGGAAATTAGTGTTATTAAATGTTGAATATAAAATGAAATTAAATCTGCTGATTTATTCAATCCTACTCCATGCGTTAAAAGTGAAAAAAAATCGCGGCTTGAAAGGCCCGTTTGCTCCAAGCTGCAATGACGTCACAACTTCTAGTTGCGCTGCTCCTATCGGAGCTTCGCTATAGAATCAACACAAAAGAAGACCTCACCCTCTCTAACCTGAAACACCTTTCAAAAAAGTGTCATAACCATACATTCCCACCTAATTAACAATGTATAGAAATTTCACTAATAACATAAGAAAATGTGTAAATCTGCTATATGCAACGAAACATATACATTCACAGGTACGTGGGCCGCTAACTTTTGCTTTGGATCGGCTGGTTTGAGCCAGCAATTTAATTTTTGAGGCCGGCAAAGAAAGACTCAAATTGGAGGCATTTAAACATGGCAAAGCCCGGCAATACTCCGAGCAGCTGCCGAAAAGACGCAATGAATCGAAGATGGGCAAAGGTGTGGGGCCAATAACTTGGAAAAACCTTGCAATTACGTCTTCGCTGGGGGGTATTCTTCTGGTGTTTATGTGGTACCTCAAAAAGGAGAAAGAGACCGGTAAGCTGTAGTGCCAGAGCCCGAACCGACCAGCAAATCATTCTAATTCACTCCTCTAGCGCAAGAGAAAGAACGCGCTCGAATGCTGGGCAAAGCAGCAATAGGAGGAGCTTTTGAGCTGGTGGACAGTACGGGGAAATTGCGAAATAGTCAGGACTTTATCGGTCAATGGGTTTTACTGTATTTTGGATTCACTCACTGTCCGGACATTTGTCCTGATGAATTAGAAAAAATGGCAGAAGCAGTTGACTTATTAGGTACGAATCACTAAGGGAAATTAGTTGCAATGTTCAAGTACTAGTAGGTTTGCGAATTGGCATTTATTTTCTCAGAAATTGAAAAAACTGGATAAAAACAATTATAAACTTCCAGAAAACGACAAAGAGAGACCCATTAAAATTCAGCCGATCTTTATATCGGTTGATCCAAACCGAGATACTCCCGAACTAGTTGGTAAATACTGTAAAGAGTTCAGTCCGCGACTGTTGGGCTTGACTGGCAATGAGGAACAAGTGAGCAAAGCATGTAAAGCCTACCGAGTGTACTTCAGTGCTGGACCAAAGGACAAAGACAAGGACTATATTGTGAGTGATTTTGTTAAACGGTTGCATTTATCGGGCCATTTCCCATCCAACTACATCAATCTCAATTATAAACTCTTTTAGGTGGATCACACAATAATTATGTACTTGGTGAATCCGGATGGCGATTTCGTGGATTACTATGGTCAAACCCGGACATCCTCCGACATAGCCACCTCAATTAAAGTGCATATATCGAAGTACGACCACAACAAAAAGAGCTTTTTCTCCTAAAAAAAATCCCGAAAATTACCATTCATTTGTTACATCCTCCACGTTTGATTAGCGTTTAATTTAATAATAATGCTGGAGCATTTACTGCTGTTCATGAATAAAAACCTTAACTAATTGTGGACGTTTTGTTACTTATAAAGCCAATCGAATAGGCGACAACGTTCTTAAAGTGCGCGACCGTTCAAAGGCAGCAATGAAGTTGATGTGGATTTTAGTTTTAGGGGCTGCTTTGAAAAAGGCCGATGGAGCGGTATGTACGTTAAAAAACCCCCGTATATAAAGGGCAAAATAAAAATGAATTCCAGATGACCGAGGCGCAAATGAAGGCAGCATTGAAGCTGATCAGAAACGTCTGCCAGCCGAAGAACAAGGCAACTGATGGTCAGTGTTAGTTTACTTTTAACGCCAATCAAAAGCTGTTCAATTTCATATTTCAGCCCAAATCGCTGCCATGCACAACGGCGATTGGAACCAAGATAAAAACGGAATGGTAAGCAGTCGATTGGAGTTAGTAGTTGGCGCTGATTGTGTTTTTGGTGTCTTTTTTAGTGCTACATGAACTGCGTGCTCAATTACTACAAGCTGGTAAGTGAAATCAACAGCTAATATTCTGCAAGGTTTAAACCGGGGCGTTTCAAGCAATTGCCGGATAACTCCTTCGACTGGGAAACGGGACTGAAAGTGGTTGAGTCGCAGGCGCCTCCCTCAATGGCTGGATTCATAATGGAAACAATAACGGGCTGCAAAGATGCGGGTAAAATAATGTCTTTGAGCCGCCCAAATTGGCAATTTCGAACTAAAAAATGTGTTTTTCAAACAGTAAAAACTCGGGACGATAAATGCAAGGCTGCCGTAGAAATAACCAAATGCCTGTACGACCAGAATCCAGAGGTAAATTTTAGCGTTCTGCGAAGCAACCGAGCTATTAATTTTTTCATTTCAGAAATACTTTTTACCGTAACCGAGCTTTGCGAGTTTAGCAATTAGTTTACTCCTTCGCCGTATTTTAACATTTACCGCGATTTACCTGATGCTAGTTCAAACATCTCGACGTCTAGTGGCGCAATGTGGCTTAACTTAAATATATTATTTGGAAGACTAAAGTGCTCTGTTTCTTCTATTCCTATCGTCTTCAGCCATTTTACTATGAAATCGCGTGCAATTTCCTTAAATTTCCCCCGCATGCTTTAGAGCAACAGTTCGAGTGGACCAATTGTTATCCATTAGGGCCATTGATTTGCTGTTATCGAACCAATAGTTGTTGTAAACGACTAATTTAAGAACGTTTCCAGAACTACTCAAGTCTTTGACGGCTTTCTGCCCCTAATGTCTACTAAAAAGACACACTTTATGTTAAAAAACGTGAGTCAAATAGGAAAAATATTTTTGAATAATTTTCCTGAAGCCTTATTTGATTGATGTGTGCAATGTGCACCGTAAAGGGCATTTTTTCTTTAAAGCGTTCGATTAAGGGCACTTTTCATGTAGAAAACAATGGCCTTTGAATTATCATTTTTTCCAGCGGCGTAGAAGTTTGACCACAATAATGCGCCAAAAATCACACTTGGACTTAGAGGAAAAAAATGAGGAGATTTTCGAACGCAATTGATTTCTACACAGAACGCTTCGTTGAGTCCAAAAATTCTTGTCCACTCCATTCTCAGTCCTTTAGTGTTTCTTGCTTTGTAGAAGATCAGTTGATGACTTTGTGGCGCTCCTTCTTTACTGATGTTTTCCATCACAAAATGATATTTTTCCCTAAAACCGCGGACTTTAGGGTTTTTCACTCCTCCTAAAATGCGATTGCAAATTGCCCATTTTTTCCAGTGGCGTCGAAGTTGGGGGGGGGGTAAAATAGAGCAACTGTAAAACGGCTCATTCTGCAATGGAAATTTCTGAATAAAACTCCCACATGCGATTCCACGAAACCTAGATTAAATCTATGCAGATATAGAGTTGCAATTAATCAATTCATTCATTTCCTTTTAGCGTTGGTGATTCATGCCCCTAGAGAGGTTTGTTTCCCATATGCGTCCTTAACTGGGTTTTGCGGGTGTTTTGAGTAACTGCATGCCTCAAGTGAGGACAATTACTGAGAATTGACTGAAGAATCCTCAACTTCTGATCACGAACACTGAGCGTTGGCCGCTGCTTCTATTTCTGTAGTTCTTTTCCCATTAGGGCTGGTATTTTATCAATTAATAATTTTTTTATCGACACGAAACGACGCCCATGTCTGGGCGTTCAACCTCCTAAATGAACTTCACTCGACCCCGCTAGCTCGTCTTGACGTCATGCGAAAAATCAATGGTGAAAATCCATTTCAGCCTCATGGCAAGATCCTTTGACTAGAACCAAGCCGCCCATTATCCAGAACGATGATTTACCTAATTGGGTGTCCTTCGGGATAATATTATGCGACTGTTAAGCGCTGTTAGGGAACCGGCCGGAGTGCGGACGCTTAGAACGCACAAAATCGATAAAGGGTTTTTTCAATCAAATCCAACGAGTTTAGCAAAAATACCGACGGTAGAGACTCAGAGCGGTTTGTGAGCACAGTCGCTGAAGGTGTTTCTGGACTTGTCCATCGAAATCCGCTCAATCCAAGGCTCCAATCGCTCAAACGGCAATAATCGAATGCTTTTCCACGTCATCCCGCCAGTCGAGGTTCGTAATTCCCGTGGAGAGGAGTAGTTAGTGTTTGGTGTGAGGTGCGTCGTTTATCATACGCTGAATGAAGACTTCGATGCTGTTTTATTATTACGCTGTTTACTCAAACTGATGAATGTAAGTCTGCACTTAATCATGCCTTAGCAGTCGATTGAATCATGCTTCATTGTGAGCACGCCCCTCATGGCCTCAAGCCAGCAATCTGATTAATTAGCACCAGAAAACTAAGCAATTCACTGCTGGATCTTGTGCGGCATTCGCTTGTTTAAGGCTGATGCGTAGAGTAACAATAATTTATCAGCCTATTAAATAATCAAAAGGACTTGGGGATATTTTTATCTTGGATAAACGTTCCTATTTATAGGCGTAGGTCCAATGCTTTCGCATTTAAAATTGAACAAGCTTTGGGCTAATGAACGGCATGGTGTAATCCGTTTTTTGCGTGCGTCCCCCCAAAGTTATTCCATCAATAGTGATTTGCCAAAACGAATTAGTTTTTCTTAGTTGTCTGCATGCGATCGATTTTAGAATAATAGGCGATTCGGCTTTGGTACCTGCACGTAATAACTTGCGGTTTATTACAGACGGGGCAGCATTTTGGCAACGGTCTGTTCTCTAAAAATTACTAGTTTGCTGTCGTTTGCATCGAATTGTAAGTAGATCCCGATGAAAACGTCTGGATGGATCAAAGCACTGACAACCTCCAGATGTTTTGCTGCAAGTTCGCTTTGTTTACCGCAAATTCCCTTCCGGTGATGATCCACTTCCACTAAATCTACGCTGTGAAAACACGTGGCGAAGCTTCAAGTGCTTTAAATTGGCGTCAATATCTGCTCCTTCACGCAATTCGTAGCTCCACTCCCCAAACGTTTGCTCTATCCAACTGTTTTTAAACGTTTTCTACCCGCATTGACCGATTCTCGCTTGATTTCAGGGGGCCACGGTGTGATGGATGCAAGAGTAGTGGTCTTGGGGGATGGATAATGAACAACCCCACCAGGAGTTGGTCAAGTGTGTGGTGGTCGGCGACACGGCGGTGGGCAAAACACGCCTGATCTGTGCCAGGGCGTGCAACAAACAGGTCAGCTTCCTCATCTCCAAATTACACATCTATAAATGCGCTATCCCTGCGGGAGTATCAAACTCTTCCTTCAGCTTCCAACTTTTACTCACCTCGGTATCGCCCCGATTCTCTTCTGATTGCTCATCAACAGTTTAAGAAGTAGCACCAGTTGTCCATCCATTGCATCAGCGTCCTCACAAGGTTGAAGAACTTCAAAAGATCGCCAGTATCAGCCAGTTTTCCTCCTCAAACCATTTGCCAACTGGCCCACGCAGACACCACTTCTTGTTCTCTATTTGTGATCTCTTTCACTCTGTCGCCCGCATAGCTGGCTCGAAGCTTGACCGATTCCTCTTGGATGTGTCGCACTTGGAAGCGTCTGTAGGTCCTGCATGAAGTTCTGATGTTTGCGCTGCAGCGTTGAAACAGAGCCGGGCATCTCGGCCCAGTTGCTATCCTGCCTATCCACTGCTCCAAGTCGCCAACGACTCGGTTGAGCAGGAAGAGCTGCAAGGCCTCATCCAGCTTAGCGCGTCGTTCTTGCGCCAAATCCTGCAGTCCGGCATACAGCTTGTCCAGTTGGGACTGTTTAACAGCGACCTGCTCGGCCGACAGGGACTTTACAGTTTCACCCAGTCCTCTGATGATGTCCGCATAAGCTTCCAGAC
>NW_026018715.1:14844984-14854065 GCF_020466585.1 Dendroctonus ponderosae
ATTACAATATCATAACGGAACATGGCCTGGGGTACTCACGTTTGAAGTGGAGGGATCAAAATTCGTGGTATTTCACTAAATGGGAGCCCCATTTGCGCCCCATTTACTGTCAAATATAACACTAACAAGCGGGAAATTTCGCACCTGCGCTGGAGAGTTCGAGAACCTTCTAGGTTACCTGGAGGAAACTATATAAGCAGCGACGAGAACCAGAGTTGACGGTAATTTTGAAGTTAGTTTGTTCCTGTTCCGTGGTTAAAGTTATACCGAGCGGAATAAAAGTTGGAAGCTGAAGAAAGAGCTTGAAACCCGGCCATCCACGGTACAATATTAATAAAGCACCCGGGCGATGCACGGCCGATTAATCGCCTAAATATTCCCGCATGTCTCATTGCGGCTAATGGCCTAAATTATACCCCCCAGCACACTGACGTTAAATTACCAGATCGCATCCTCCACATGCGACTGTTTCGTTCTTTGGAACCGTGCTGCTATGTTGAGAGCGCTTGACTGATCAGTATTCATCTGCTTAGGTGTCGTTAGCGCAGCTGCTAGCGACCCACGTACCAACAGTATGGGCAATCGATCAGTACCGAATCTACAAAGACGTGCTGGAACGTTCTTGGGAGGTGGTGGACAGCGTCAATGTCAGCCTGCGGCTCTGGGACACATTCGGCGACCACGAAAAGGACCGGCGCTTCGCCTACGGACGCTCGGACGTGGTGGGTAAACCGGACGGTCGTCCCGGGTGGGTTAAACACCATGCTTTGTTAGGTTTTGCTATGCTTCAGCATCAACAACCCCATATCGCTGCGCAACTGCCGCCTGATGTGGTTCCCAGAGATCCGTCGGTTCTGTCCCAGCACTCCAGTTCTGCTGGTCGGCTGCAAGAACGACCTGCGCTACATGTACCGAGACGAGGCGTACTTGTCGCACTTCCGGGACCGCAGCCCCTTTGTGAGGGCGACGCGCAAAAGCGATCTGGTGATGCCGGACGAGGCGCGGGACGTCGCCCGCGAGCTCGGCCTCTACTACTACGAGGCCTCCGTAAGTCTCCTGCTTCCAACGCTAAGTGTGCTTCAACGGGGCTTTTCAGGTTCTTACCTATTACGGAGTTAACGAAGTGTTTGAGAACGCGATCAGGGCCGCACTAATCGCACGGAGGGCTCAGCGGTTCTGGATGACGAATTTGAAAAAAGTCCAACGTCCCCTTTTCCAGGTAAAAAAAAAACGCCTCTGAGCTTGCTTTTTGAACTAGTCATCTTTCTCATCATCTAGATCTAGATAGCATTTGATATTCTATGAATATCAAATGAATATAATTTTGCTATGTGTGGATCCTTTCACAGCTCGGCTTTGTCTGTTTCAGGCGCCATTTAAGCCACCGCCGCCACTGAAGCCCGAAGTCCTCGAAGGCTCCAGCACTTTCACTGAGCAAATGGAACACATGTGGCTTGGTAGAGCACATACGGACATAGTCCTCGTAGTGGGGTCCATGGGATTCCCAGCGCATAGATTCGTACTTGCGGCTAGTAGTGGAGCGTTCTATCGTTTATTAACCGTTGATTTACTGGCACGTAGTACTAGTGATTCTAGCATGGTGAGTCCCGCTCAACACAACCTCTATGCTAAGTAACTGCGACCTTTCTTAGGTAAGTTCTTTGGGCGACTTCGCCGACGAAACCGAGTACTTGGTGAGGGCGGAACAGAAGACGTGCAAGAGAAGGGCCAGCTGTCAGGCTTTGCCAACAGCAAGAGAGTTGGACCATCCGGCGTTCCAGTGCATCAGAAGCGTCCAACCCGAAGGTCAGACGGTTGTAACTCTTTCGAAGTTGGTGACGCCCAGCGCAATGCAACAGTGCTTGCAGTTCGCCTACACTGGTACCGTGAATCGCAGCGCACTTAATTTACAGGTAATGTTTCCCAGTTTCCCACCTTCTACTGGAACAATGATTATTATTGTCGTTTCGGGCAGGAGACACGAGAAGCTGCGGAATTTCTCGAGCTGCCGCAGCTGTTAGTGTTACTAACAAGGCACCCGTTCGTCGCACCCGATCCTCCGGACGAAAACTACGAGAACTTCCTCAAGCGGCGATTCCAGGACGTTTGTCTAGACCAAGGGCTGTTTGCCGACGTGATTTTTGAGCTGGACGACGGAGTCTGCACGGCCCACAAGTCCATGTTGGCCGCCCGCTGCGATGTCATGAAGGCCATGTTTAGTGGCGATTTTCGCGAAAGTCAAGCCAAAGTGGTAGGCACAGACACTCTCTCTAAATCAGTTGCTTGGCATTCATCACTTCCTCGTTCAGATCGAGTTTCCTGGGGTGAGAGAGTACACTTTCCACAAGCTGCTATGCTTCATGTACACTGACGAGATCCCTGCAGTGTCAGCTTCAAGATGTGTGAACATTCTTGAGCTGGCCAACCGACTGTGTCTGCCTAGACTAGTCAATTTGGTTGAGACGAGAGTGATCGAGGATCTGGAGTGCCTGCTGCCGTCAGAGGCAATCGAACAATGTCTAAGACTTTTAGAGCCCGTTAAGGTACAGTTGCTCAGTTTATTCTTGCGCTCATTGCACGTCCTCATTGCCTTTCAGCTGCACAACGGACACCAGCTGGCAGACTGGTGTATGAACCATCTGTGCATCAACTATAACAAACTGTGTCGAATGTCTCCGCGAAATCTTCGGCTTCTTCATCCAGACAATCAGGCATATCTTGTTGAACATCGATGGCCTCCAGTATGGTATCTCAAGGATTACGACTACTATCAGAAATGTCTGGCCGAGCGCGACAAAGAATTGAAGCCGAATGAGAAGAACAGCTCTGGGTGTCTCTGCTTCTCACGCAAATCTGAGTCTGATCCTGCCCTCTCTTCAAGCAATCTTTGATATTATTAGGTTCCTTCAACGGTCAGGTGAGCCGGGTATGAACCACCGCGTTGTTGCAGGAAAATCACATATCAAAACGGATTGTTTTCTTTCGTAGGCCCTATTGGTTGCTGCTAGATGTAATATGATTTTTCCCAGATAATGCAAACTTTCATACCTGGTTCTCTACACTATTAATCATGTAATGATGTAATGTCTAGTGGATATTTTGTGCCCAATTAGTTGGTAGAAGAAAACAATTCTGGCTGGCATACGAGGCCGATAATGAATCTTTCTGCAAAGGATTACTTTATTTTTTCCACGCAAACTTTCGACATTAATCAAACCATTCAGGAACACGTTACTCTTTCATACATTGGAGTGCATGCATTCTTAGTTTCCTTTATTAAGGTCCACTCTGCACTAAGGTACAAATGTTACAAGTCAATTATCCTCCTCCTTGGCGAATTCACATAATTGTTGAGAATGAATGAAAGTCGCACTTTAGATGGTGACATCCAAGGACCAAGCAAATGTTCTCCACTCATTTTTAATTAGAATACAAGCTTTTTAGATAGGTGGATACGTTCCAGGTAGATGTTCAATTAATTAGTCACCGTAGCTTGATGAAAGGAAAATAAAGTAATCCGATGAATATGTGTCAGGTATCTATATCTACCTTTTGGACAACAAACAAACCTTTTTATAACATATACTTTAATAAATCACTTTATTCTAAGACTGGTTTTGATTAGCGCCGGGGGATTAAAAACGAGCTTCTGCAGCATAATATATGAATATTTCTATGCGGTGCCCGACCTTAATATACCAGCGGCTTTTGTGAATTAGTAAATTAGGTGCTTTTCGCGAAGCAGCTCATAATCATCAATTACCCCTAAAGTTACCTGATTATAACTGCAACTCGCTTTAATTGTCCTCGGTCAAGTATTCGGCATTCTCCACTGGTGAAGCAGCAGGACTAAAGCCACTGGCGATTTTCACTGGAACACAAGGGGAGCCCTAAGAGGCAAACACAGAGTAGCACAAAAACCCGTGAAACCGATGTTCATTGTTGCGCACTGTAAATGCTTCTGGTTTGCTTGCAAAATTAACAGAAAATGAACCCGAGAAACTCCAGAAACTGAACAATTCCGCCGCGATTTATACCGAATTGAAATGAAAAAAGTCAACCTGACATATCGGCGATTTTACATAACAAGTAAAGTTTTAAACGGTCAAATTTTATGGTTTTGAGGGAGTTTTCTGCTTTAACGGCTATTTTTTTGTAGGACTGAGAGCGGTCGTTGCTACTAGTATGAGTGCAAGCGAGACGACGCTGTTGGCAGCCTGAAATATAATACAGCTGTTTGGTTGATAAAATGAAACAATTTGACTATAAACAATTACTAACTTAATTCTACGGTTATAATTACTATAAACAATTTTGGAAATTTTTAAATAAATGCCATCTTTAGGTAACAAGCGTAAAGTTGTAAAAGTCAAAACAGTTTGGCAGCCATTTTTCGTTGTTTGATTTGTTGTGTGTTGTGGAAAGTGCAGTGCGTTTCCAAGCCGGTTTATTAAAAGAAAACCCTTAAAAGTGAGTAGAGTTTTGCTTAGTAGAGTTGAGTTGGATGGGGGCTGGTTTTGAAGTGGCGCCTGCCGTGCAGCTCCCTGGTTCAAACGCATTTTCCCTTAAAGTCCCTTGATAAGATAATTATTTTGCATTTAGCTGGTTTCCAGTTAAGCGTCGCGGACTTTCCGGTCTAAAATGCCTTTTATGGACTATTTCCAGCCCGGTTTTTCAGTTGTTTTGGATTTCCTATGTGTTTTTAACGTCCAGCTCTAATTGGATTGCGTCAAACACTCTTTGCATAAAATCCGGGTTTTTAAATTAAAATCCCCCAAATACATGCAAAAAGCGATGGCTTCGGCTTGAAGCATCGCCATTCAACCTCCAGCATCAAGGAAAAATGCTCCAAATTGGTTGTTTTTGCCGTTTTACCTTAACCTCAGACGGGGCCCCCTCACAGTCTCGATGCCTTGCCTGTCTCCTACGAGACGAGGATCTAGTTCTATCTTAACGCACAATGACTGGGCATATTAAAGAGGAAATTGCAAGCTCATTGATCTAGCAGAACCTGCTAACCGGGTTTATTAATTGCCTAAAGGGGAACCAACGCTCTAAAATGATCCGAGCTTTGCCTTGCCCGCATGTTATTTTGCTTTCAGTCGCTTCTGAGTACATTTATTCAGTCGGTTTAATTCAAGTGCTGTGGATTAAATAATGATAACAATGGTCAACTAAGTGATTGTTTGCAAAATAGCGCTAGATTTTGGTATATAAACAGCTAAAAGCCGAGTTGGGCTTCGCCCTTTTGTCAGATATCGGAAGTTGGAAGCCAAATTTCCAGCCAGATTGGGTTTTATCAGCAATTCCTAATCCCTAAGCAGATGGAATAAAAATGTCAACATTTAAGGGGTGGTCAGCTGAAAACGGTAAATCTCGGAAAGGGTTGGAAGTGTCCAATCAGTCATTAGCACCTTTCTGATAGCCCGCTTTGAGAGGTTTCTTTTCCTATTTGGGTTGCACCCAAAATTTCCAGCCGCTAAAGAGATAGAAGGAAAAATGCACCAGTGCAAAGTATCTCATGGTTGATAAGAACCTTTTCTATAGGGCGTTTTCAGAGCTATCATTTTCCCTTCACTGTTTTCTTTTCTATCTCGGTACAACGTTGAACGTTGTGCGGATATGAAAAAATGTGGTACTGATAACGCTTGATTAATAGAGCTTGATATTGCGCATAAATGCACATCTGAATTGAGCCTCAAAAGTATCATAAACCTGAATGTGAAATAATCGGAAATTGATATTGCGGTTAATCCACCAATGGTCGTTCCTACATTCTTGTGGTTGGAAACATTAGAATGTTTGCGGCTTAATAGTCGCTCAGCTTACAGAGTGGATCTTCCACATCTTTGTGCGATAAATTGACGCTCAAGTAGTTTATTTGAACTGTTCTATCAGCAAGCTCTGCTCGCATTTGTCGCCGTTATTCCACCACAATCTCGCCTTGTCACATACTTGACTACTTGAATAATTGGTAATTACCAGCCTTACAGTGCTGCTTTTTATATATAACTTGGATGTTTGTCGCCGTTTTTTAAGGATGGAGTCTGCGAACTGTGGGCTCTACTTTTCGCGCTCTGTATTAAATAATCTGGGCTTTATTAAGTGCTGGAAGGTCACAATGTTAACCTTCAGACTGTTACTTAATAAACTGCTCGAATGCCAATAGAAATACAGTTCCAGTCTTAATTCACTTCTGATGACGCGGTTTTTCCAATTAATGAGAGTTTTTCCTGGAAGATTCTAATCATGTATCTACGCCCTTTCATTTTCCTCAAAAAAACGGAGCTTATCTGGAAAATCATTACTCATAAATGGCTTAGCCGGATGCCCAGCCTTAATCACCAGCCTGTTTATTTCAGTCCCTTTAACGCCGCAGTGAGATCTAAACATAGTACCATCACCAAAGTGCCAAAGGTGTGGCGCAGTACCGCAACAGTACAGTGCTTTGTACATTTTCTCCCCTTCAACTCTATGCAAATGCGAGTTTTGTCTGGCAATTTTCAACTGGGAACATCAAAGTTCTCACAGATTCTTCTATGCGGCTGCATAGGTAGAGGCTAGTCAACGTAAGACTTGGGGAAAAAATCGCGCGTACAATTCCCAGTACATTTAAGCCTGTAGAATCCAACGATTCTACACGAGTTCTCAGTAGTTACAGGCCGAAGACCTCAGCAGACGCAATGGGAAAAACGGCACGTTATAACACGAGAAAATACGTATGTGACCGCGGCTTTTTAGGTGCGTTTTGAAAGCATCCTCTCAAACAGTTATCAGTATTGTTCCTGTTGGTTGAAAATCGGGGTTAAATAATCGAATGTTGTTGCAGAAATGGACACAGAAGTGCAGTCCACCACTCCGCATGAAAACGGCGGCTCAAAACCAGAAGAAAACGGTTCTGAGCCTCAGAAAGGAGAATCGGCGGCCATTGCTAGAAAGGAAGCGAAGCCATCACCCAAGCATCTGGTGATTCGGAAAACGCGAAGCCGCTCGCGAACGCCCCAGAAGAAGCGGAACAAAAAAAGCAGCGACGATGCCAAAGAAAGCGTGTTGAAAGCCGATGACAATGTGAACGGCCATCAAACCCGAAGCAAGCGAAACTCTGAACCCAAACCAGATCTGAGCGAGCTGGTTGAGGAAGTAGAGGACGCCGCCAAAGAAGAAGCAATCAACGCCAATCAGGAGCAGACAGTGTTAATTGAGGAGGTTCAGGTGGAGACTGAGACCGTAGTGGTCGAGTCCGAAGTGACCATCGAGAACAGCCCATCCAAATCCAATGAGGCCGTGGAAATGGAGACTTTGATACTGGCGTGCGATGAGCAAGATCCGGAGTTGCAGTTTGATGAAACTTCCGATATCGATTCCGTTCGAAGCTCGCCGATTCAAACGCGTTGCAAAACCCGCCGATCCACTCGCAACGCCTCTTTGACCAAGTCGCCCAAGTCTGCCACCGATTCGGAATCGGAGAAAATCTCCGCCGCCCCAACGCCTACTCCCGAAACCTTGACCGAGTCCTTGGATGAAGATGCCTCAACTCAGGCGCAAATCGGCAGCGACACCACCAGGTTGGAGTTCATGGAAAACAACACCTCCATTGTCTCAGAAGACTATGTGCCGAACTTCAACGACGCGTCCTACAGAGAGTCAATCGGGCGCGTGTCCGCCAGAAGAACCATCCGACCATTGAACGACTCCTACAGGCAGCGGGCGTTGAAGAACAGCCAGAACAGATCAGACTTGAACGCCTCATACCACAACTACAGCGCAATCGATGGCAATTTGGGGGTGAAAAGGAAGCGCAGCCCCTCGCCGGAGGACCGGAAAAAGTTCAAGGAGGACAACGCCAGTTTTGTCTCCTACTTGTCAAGTCCGTTGGGCAATTTCAAGCGAAGATTCTCAACGGATCTTAGCAGTAGTCCGAAACTTACCGCGTACAAAGACAGCAGCAATGACATTCATGAGGAGGAGGAGGAGGAGGAGTTGTTGCGGCCGCAAATTGGGTCGGAGGAGGAGAAGAAGAACAGGTGTTCGCTAATGTAAGTTGGAGTTTTCGGGCAACAGATGGATAATTGATGAACGTTCAGTCAAAAACTCAATGGAGTTTACTAATATTGCAAATTTTATGAATTGTGTCGTTTCCAGAAAAGCAGTTCTTGATATTCTATGTCCCCTGGATCATTAATCCAGGGCTTTGCATGAACGTTTTCTGTATACACTTATGTATTTTCGTTACATTTTGTAGTTAAAGCTATTTGATTTTTTATAATTAGGACAATTCGCTTATAATTTCACACCGTTTTTTCGACTGTCGGAACTTTAACATTAGACCATTTATTGTACTTGAATTGAGTGTAGTTAGTATCATATGTTTTCGTAGCATTTACAGTTTCTATGCACATGATTTGTGCATATGTTTGACATGATTAGAAGAGTTTGCTTTTAATAGTAATACATTCGGTTTTTTTACACCTTCAATCGTCTGTTTTTCCTTTAAATTTCCTTTTCCGCGTGGCAGTGTTGAACCCTCCACCACTGGTTTCCAGTCCGAATCCCAACAGTTTCCCTTGCATCGCATGCGTGAGTTTTCCGGCCAGCAAGAGCTTTGGCTACGCGATTTCCGTGTTCCCAGTTCACGAAATCCTCGAGGAAAACTCGCCGTTTTTGCCAATTTTCCTCAACACATCGGTCTGGGTGAGTATCAGCTCAACAAAACGCGAGTTTCACTGTGAATACGTGGTTTTGTACTGTGCGGTGATTGATTTGATTTGCTGTGATTAGGAAAACCGATCAAGGTGAGTGCTTTTACGAAACTATGGATGGGTTATCAAAAGAGATAGACTTTCGAGGCCATTCCTTGAAACTCATGGGTTTTTCGGGTTTTTAGGCCGTCGTAAAATGGAATTTCTTCGTGACGTTTCGCAAGCACGAGTGGCTTGCATCTTCAGAAGTGGTTTGCTTGAACGCTTACACTGTTCTCATCAGAACCCGTGCAGTTCTTCCGCAGAACTGAACGTGGGTTCTGATGAGAACAGTGTAAGCGTTCAAGCAAACCACTTCTGAAGATGCAAGCCACTCGTGCTT
>NW_026018715.1:14855064-14870956 GCF_020466585.1 Dendroctonus ponderosae
AATTTCAATAGAATATTTAGGGTCTTTAGACTGAACTATCTTCTACATGCTGTGAAGATTTCAAGTCGCTACACATTCTAGATTAGACACATTCTACACACTTCTACATATTCTAGACACTATTTCGAATAAACCACACATTGTTCTCTATTCGCCAGCCGAACTAAAAATGATCTATTTTCTTGCAGAACATGCGAAGAACTGGACGGCACAAGTTCCTGAGAATATCCGTGTTTTTTCTAGTTTATTCCGTCATTCATATCGCATCGGTGCGATCGGAGAAAAAAAATGCCGACCTTAAACCGCCCGATTCCACCGCTCTTCCAGCCGCCACCACACTCGAATCGTCAACCGCCGCTTCAGAAAAAGTCGCCCCCAAGGTAAACCACTTTCTGAACGTTTGGCCCTTTTGAAAAATTCACATGTTTTGGGCATAAAACAGAACGTGTCGAAAACACACGCGTCCATGGTGAATATTCATTCCATCGGCAAGGAGGTCGACGATTTCTTCTCGGAAAAACCCCCAGAGCCTTCCAAGGCCGAACATGGGGCGGTTTTAACCGCAACTGCCGCAGAGGAAATATCGGAAAAGGTATTTTGTCGCCATTCAAGATTCTAAGGAAGTGTGTGGGGGTTCAAAAAAATCGCGTTGTTTCAGATAAAAGACATCAATGTGACCGAGACTGAGAGTCCCGTGCACCAGTGCACTCCAGCGGCAATTCGGCAGGTGAGGTTCTGGAAAAACTTGATTTTGCCCCCATGCTTGGCAGGTACACTTTGAGATGAGCGCAGTCCCATTTGGAGCCAACTTAGGAGGCTCTCTTCAATCTAGGTCAGACTTATCGACTCCGCTATCGCCGCCGATTAGATTTGAGGGCTGCAAAGCTCAGCCTCATTTCCGTTAAAGTTAAAAACTCACAGTATTAATGTGCCCTTTTCAGTTTCCCCGGCCAGGAATTTCGCAATATGCTCGCCGCCATGGAGGGTTGATCATCCACATTATCGTGGCTATATACATGTTTATAGGGCTAGCTGTGGTATGCGACGAGTATTTCGTGGCTTCGCTGGACCGCATATGTGAAGGTAGTTTCCCCACGCAAATCTCCTCCTCAAGTTGCATTTCGTCTGCTGTTTAGAGCTGAAGATGTCTCCGGATGTGGCTGGCGCCACCTTCATGGCCGCGGGCAGTTCCGCCCCTGAACTGGCAACGGTCATCATCGGCGTCTTCTACGCAGAAGATGATATTGGTAGGTCCAATCAACCCCCCCAACTTTGCCCTCACTGTGCCCCTTCCAGGCATCTCCGGAGTGATTGGATCGGCAGTGTTCAACATAATGTTCGTAATATCGGTGTGCGCTCTAGCCACTGGGACCATGGTCTACCTCAACTGGTGGCCTCTAGTCCGAGACTCCACCTTCTACGCCCTCTCCATCATCATAATGCTGGTGGTCATAGTGGACGAGGACGTGAATTGGTGATTTCCAAACCGATCAAGCCTCCTGCCCGCTTAAATCAACCGGCAAATAATCCGCAGGATCGAGTCAACGGTGATGCTGTTGGTCTACGGCGTCTACTGCATCGTGCTGCACTTCAACCCGGCGCTGGAACGCTGGTCGCAAACGCTTCCAGTGCCTTTCAAGAAAGTCGCGCCCACTGAACAGTCGGGATTGGTGAGCTACAAAAACCTGGAAAACGATGGCAAAGCGAAGCACACGAACTACGGCATGGAGAGCAACTCCGTCGAGCCGGAGGAGGCCCAGTGGAGTCCTGGGAACGAATGGAGCCCGGAACATCGCAACCCCAGTAACTTCCCGGATCATCCACGTTGAGTTGCATCATCCCCTAGTTCTGATTGCAGCCTTCCATGAAGAGCCCCTGAGTGGGGCGGCTTTGAACCAAGTCACTTCAGAGGCTGCGGCTCCTCAGCAAGTCGGCCCGCCGCTGCCGATTCAGCAGGATTACTATCGGCCCAAAGAGTACGATCCCAGCACGAAAATCAACCCGCTGGCCAAACCCGCAGGTATGTCCTTTGTAAATGCGCGCACTTAGTTGAAGAGAGGTTTGCACCAGCTGAGGCTGGGATATGGGCGAAGTCCAAATGGGCCGTTCTCTACCCGATTCACTTCTTCTGCATCTACACCATGCCGGACTGCCGGAGCGAAAAGTTCAGAAACTGGTACCCGTTCACGTTTTTCGTGTCGATGGTTTGGATCTCTTTTTACTCCTATTTCATGGTGTGGATGATCACCATCATCGGTAAGCTGCGCTACAGCGTTGAGCCTTGGCTAATTTCCTTGCTGCTTCAGGGTACACCTTGGGGGTGCCGGACACTGTAATGGGCCTGACTTTCGTCGCGGCTGGAGTTTCGGTTCCAGATGCCCTATCCAGTATAGCCGTAATCAAAGAAGGGTAAACGCACAACAACCAGTCAATTAATCCCGTCTTAACCAACAACCACCTTTCCAGTTATGGAGACATGGCAGTCTCCAACGCCATTGGATCGAACGTCTTCGACATTCTCGTCTGTTTGGGGCTTCCGTGGTTCATAAAAACTGCCATGGTCCAGCCTGGGAGCCACGTAAAGGTCATCAGCAAAGGTACTTGAACCATCAGCAACCAACAAGCTAATCATTGCAAGGGCGGATCCAACATTTCCCCATCCATCGTTCCCTTTCTAAAAAGGCCATTTATTTCTGTCTAGAATGATGTACAAATGAGCGTTCTTGCTCATTTTGCGCCACCCTTGCACAAAACGACGATCATTTTTCTAATTTCATAGATAACAGAAGACTGTATTTTTTCTACAGAACATAATCATTGTGGGATTGTTGCAGGATTGACCTACTCGACGCTGTCGCTTCTATCCACAGTGGCCTTCTTGGTCATAGCTGTCCATTACAACGGCTGGAAATTGGACCGAAAGTTCGGAATCGTGCTGATGATTTGGTATTTGCTGTTCATAACATTCGCCAGCTTGTACGAGCTGAACATCTTCGGCTACATGAACCCGCCCGAATGCGCCACTGATTATTAAGGTAGTTTAATGTTTGTTTCATGTTGCTTCTACTGCGATTACTGGGTCAGCTCGTTGCATAAAACTATAGACGTACACGCAAACAGCGCCGTGTATTCAAATTCCCATTGCCAACGCTTTGAGAAGCAAATTTCATTCAAATGACTGGATCATTTTCAATCATTAGCAAATTGGTCTGAGCGCTTGAGCCACAAGATCCAGCTGTACATTGTAACATTTCCCAGGTGAATCGATGTTATATACCTACTGGTGTGGTCCCTAGAGTAGAACCCGACCCTTTAGCAATAATAATCGTCGTTGTCAATTTATGTTCAATTACTTATACTATCAATCAATATTCCTGGAATATTTACAACAAAACGCCAAGGATTTGCAATCCTACAAAATAGGGAATCATATAAGTTAGTCAGTTCGCTTCTGCTCCAATAAGGTGCGGAGTCTGAGACGCCTCCATTTTTCAGGGTTGCAATTTCTGCACAGTTCAATTAATCTACGGCAACTTCGGTTTCAGTGTCAATAAATAAAGTTAGTTGGGAAAAATGTGTAGATTATGCCGCTAAGGGTACAATGGGACTTGGAAGTCCTTGAGGAACATCGAAACTTGCCGGGACATTCGTGAACAACTGTGTAAATGCACAATCCAGTTCAGTTGTTCGCGAACATTCCACATAGAAAAGTAATTTAAAAAAAATATCGTAGCAAACCTAGTTAGGGATACTTAGATGTTAGATTTAACCGTTTGGACGACTTGGAAAAGCTAATGATGTTACGTTGTAGTGTTCAGAGAGTGTTTTTAAACGATGAATCAGTCTTCATATCACGTAAAAATTCTCTGTCGAATGTACAGCTTAGTAAACAGCAGAGAACATTGAAAATTCTTTTAAGTTATCGCTGCATTCCAATGATTTACCACGTACAACGAAACCTTCCGTTTTTTTTCAACGTTTACACTTTCTCGTTGTATATTTATTATGAATGACTTCCGGATAATGCAATCGTACATTTTGTCCATAATTTTAGGTGATTGGAAATGTATTTTCACTGGAAACTGTAACACTTTCCCAGAGAATTCACTAGGCTTGCAGGTGACTAGTGAAAATATAGCTTTTTAATATTAAATGTAACAAGACAATAACGAAGCCTTAAAGTATTAATAGGCCATCGGAAACAAGACTATTATGTTTAATTTGACGCCTTCTCTAGGCGATTCCACCTTTGCTTTGTGATATTTAAACTAAGTTAATTTTAAAAATAGGCATTTGAACGCCTTTAACCAGTAGGATTTTTTAGAAATCACTTTTAAAATGTTGTTTTCAGCATTTTGCTTAGTGAGCGGTTGTCCGGTATGTACTTCTTTAACTTACTGTCCTAGTAAACCCAACAATGATGGCTTTAATAGATAATCCAGTATTTTAGTCAGTATTATATGGTTCCCTTATAGCGAGTGCTTATTCCTGGACGCGACTTGTTTAAGCCCAAATATTAAACAACTTGCGCCTGATGGACGTTAAATGTTATATGTAATACAAATATGTATTAACTGTTGATTCTTGTTTAAGTGTGAACAATATTATACCGGTAGCACAATGTAATAAAATTTGCACTAAAATATAACAATTAAACACTCAAGTTCAATTAGTGAATACTCCGTGAGGACTCGCAGGATTTACGGACAAAACTAGATGAAATGGGGCTGCTAATAGAAGAAAAGTGACGAAAAGCACACATTTATTTCCTATCCAAACACATTCATACCTAAATCATTAAACTATATCCTATCTAATGCCTCTAACATAACGATGCTGTTCCCTCGAATGACCTGGAGGAAAAAATGCGTGTTAACCAGACGAAAAAATGAACCAAAGTGAAAAGAAGGAAGTTTGTTGGATAGTGGCTGATGGATCTGGACCAAAGAAAATGGGATTTTTTAAACAAAGATGCAAAGGGATTTTGCAGGAATTTTATCACCGGGTATCAATTGTTTACATGAGCGTTTGAGTCAATAACATAGTAGTTGTTATCGGGGGTTAAATAGCAAAAACTGGCCCAAAATGGGTTTAAAAGTGCGCCTTTTCAAACCTGAAGGGTTTAACGAGTTTTTCTATGGGCTCGTTGCACCCCTTGCGGTGGTAATGCAGATATAGTTCGAGGCAAACAAAAATGTAAAAAAATTTCCTTATTGCAGACTCAAACACTAAATAATAATCCAAGGATAGATCTGTCAAAACCAGGACTTTTGGATCGTGGTGACATTAATGGAAAGCTGCTTACCACCATTCCTATGTTGTTTTTAGTCCCATCCCTGCACTCCTCTATACTTTCGTCCACCACGAGGTTCATGAAGGGGTCAAAGCCCCGCAAGATCCCGGTTACTTGTCGGCCACCGTTTAACTTCAGGCACAACTTCTTGTCCATGAATCTGCAAGAAATGGGGCCTCCATGAGTTACCAGTTGGGAGACAACCACAAAAATGAGTTTTAATGGTGGAAGAGATTAACTCACTTTTTCAGCTCTGGGGGATGTGCTTTCGACATGACGCAGTCTTGTTTTATTAACAATAAATCGGTCTTTTTACCAACTAGAATCTAGAATGACCGCTATAAATCAACGAAATTCTATGTTAAACCAAACAGGTTAGTTTCACGCTGGCCAAAGCAAATCTTCTGTGCGAAAACGGCAAAAACTCCTCTATTAAACTACCGAAAAGCTTGGCAACTAGTGCTCATGCCTGACTTTTGACATATTGCGAAAGACACTGACAGATGACAAACCGATTATTGTCCCTGTTTTGTTAACAAGTCAGTGTTGTGTTTGTTCTTGTTTGTGATTAATAAAAAAATAGTCCTCGCTTTGGGTTAGTAAAGGTATAAAGTGCTCTTAAAGGAAGTATCAGTTATATTTGTACTTTTGAAATCAATCACAATGGCTTGGACAACAGCCGCACAACCCAAGCCTAATTATGTATTTAAGTTTGTTGATTCGGGATTGGTCTCATGGCTGATTTTCTTGCAGCACTATGGCCGAGATCAGTTCATCAACCAAATCGTCATCGTCAGACGATGGCGACTGGAACTGCGAAGAGTGTGGTAACCTCAACTTTGCCAGACGAAGCACGTGCAACAGATGCCAGAAGGGCAAAGCCCCAAGTGCGGCTCGGAAACGAAAGCTGGGCACCGAAATCGGCAAAGCGGCCGCTGAGAAAAGCCGAGGGCTTTTCAGTGCCGACGACTGGCAGTGTAACAAATGCGGCAATGTGAACTGGGCTCGTCGCCAACAGTGCAACGTTTGCAATGCCCCGAAATTCGGAGAAGTTGAGGAACGAACTGGATTTGGTGGAGGATACAACGACCGGGGGATAGTGGAGTATAAAGAACGCGAAGCGTCCGACGATGAGTTTGATGAGTTCGGTCGACGAAGGAAGAGGAGAGGCAGCAGTTACGCGACCAGCAACAGCAGTAAGGACGGTGATAAGGAAAAGGATGAGGAGCGCCAAGTTGAGGAGGACGATGAAGAGGAGGATGAGGATGATGATGGGGATTTGTCAAAGTACGATCTATCAGATTGGGGAGATCTGAAGCCAGAGGCCGGCAAGGACACGAAACCTAAGGCCGCTTCCTCGAACTAAGATCCTGAACTTAATGTTAACTAATCAAGGTACATAAATTTCCAATCCCCAATCAAAAGCAGACATTTGCGTTATTATACCGGTGTGTGGAATTTATCAGACAAAACACTTTTTTGAACAAATTTCTTCATAAATGTCTAGAGCAATTTACGCACTAAACATCGATAGCTACAGTAAAACCAGAATAACCATAATTTGCTGATGGTTGAAATTGCATGTACTGAACCGATTTTTGGGGGGTATTTAAACTACTGTGATCTCACAAGCAACTGGTTACATAACCGTATAACTAGCAAATGTTTTGTTATTTATTAATATTTCCGATCTTAGTGTACAGTTCAATAGTTGCTGCTTCCCTCCTTGATTGCCCGGTTATTTCATTGTTTATGTGTCTAGTACTTTTTACATTGAACAATTGTTTCTATATTGTGTTTGTTATTGTGCGAACTTGATAAATTGCTATCAATTGACTTGTTTAATTCTTTAAAACTGTGCTGTGAATTTAGCAGTTGGCTGTAGGAGTTTTTATAATGTTCTCTTGCTGTTAATGAATAATCTAGATGTGCGTTAGGCTTTTAGCAACTGTATAATTAGGCTACTTGCCTCTTACCTTAAATCTTTACATTCGCCAAATCGTCTAACAGTTAATTGTAGCCGCTCTGATTTTTAACAATACATTTATTCAGTAGTGATTTATGTAGTAGTTAATAAACGAAGCACGGGATTTTAATCTATGTATTGGGTTTTTAGACAAATAAAGGCCTTAATATACGCATAACGTTTGGAATTGCTGGCAACATAACTCAATAAAAGATGATCTTCTGAGCATCGGCATATCACTCGATTTAACTGGAAATTTCAGCACGTTTAGATTGAAATGTTTTCTATGGATGGTAGAAATTTCAAGTTGCCGCTTGGTTTGGATTGAAAGTTGCATGTTTTTAAAGCAGGGCGTGTAAAAATTCATAACTGTATATTTACGACAGGAAAGAACAGACTTCAATGGGCGCTGATTTTTTATTCAAAAAGATATACACAACACTGTAATAATTAATAATGGCATATTGGGTGTGTAATAGACAACATTCATATAATGAAACAAACCATTGGTTTAGTTCTTTGATCAATTTGTGCACCTATCTTCAACATTTACAAACAGTTTCTCATAATTAAAAAACTGAGCACATACTCGAATAAAGTTAGTAAAGCGAACTAAATCACCAAAGGTATTTAATGAGGGTTACGAGCCTTCGCAGGCTCTTGGTAAACTTGTACTAAAGCATAATTTCCATTGAACGTTTGCCGAAGTTAGAAGTCCGATCGCTTGTCCCTGTTCTTGGCTCTCGACAAGGTTCTGGCTTTATCGTTGGCAGCGTTTAAGATCCTCTAAAGCGCAAGTGATTAGTAGCAATTACGCAATTAATGTGTTTTTTTCGGTTTACCTTCCTATTTTTCTCCATTTGGTGTTGGGCATGAGCCGGCACTCTCAACTCATCGACTGAGGCCTCAATCTGGAAAAGATCCTTGATAACGTCGTTTTCCACTAGATGGTTGTTGATGCTGGGCCCCAAAAAATTGCACAGCGCCTCGTATTGCTTGCGTTTGACCCACGTGTCCAGCAGCAGCACCTCTTTTCCAAACTTCACCTGAACATCAGTCGTGACGATGTCCTAAAAACCCGCATTCTACTTAAGCGCCTGGAAGCCTTCAGTGCCAGGTTCCATACCTCAATGTACAACAGAATGTCCCTGAAAGTGGCCCGTTGTTGCTTCCGCTCCTTTTTCGCGCGATACTTGTGAGAGTCTGTGGCCAGTTGCTTCAAAATGCCGATCAGAGAGTCGGCGAATTCGTCTTCAAACTCATCACTCTCTTCGCGGCCGATTTCATAGATCAGGGCCAGGGCTTCGCCAGCGGCCAACCTCACCTCCAAGTGCGCGGACTCTAGAAGCTCCGATAAGCGGCTCAAATCTCTGGAAATGAGGACTTGGTGAGGAAAATTACTGGAGAAAAGCGGGGAAACTCACGGCAGGCTTTTGGAGTTATTTATCATGGTGCCGATGTTTCCAGGGACCATCAGGGTGAAGAGCAAAGACCAGGCGTTCAAAGCGGCAGCATGCATTGCCCCATTTTCGGGCGATGTATTGGGGACAGATCCGTCCCCTTTCAGGTAACTACCGGAGAATATCGTCTCCAACTGGCGCATCAGGAGGAGGTTTTCTCCTAAGTCGCTGCTGGATAGGAAGGTCATGTTGCCCAAAGCCAGACAACACTGCATGAAAGAATTGGGGCAAACCGTTCAGCTTTAAAGTGAGCTTCGCCTTACCTGCGCCCTAACATTGGGAGCGGCGGAATTATCCAAAGCAGTGGCCAAGAGGATTGGCTTTAAAGCCGCATAGATATTTTCTCCTATTGGATCAGTTCCCAACTGCACACACATCACAGTGGCCAGATCGGCGGCAGCCCCTTTTTCCTCAGGCCCGCCCTTTTTCACGCTGCGCTCTATGCAGTCGCACAAAGTGAAGGTCCTAGATTAAGCGCCAGTGTTAAACTCAAAGGAGATTTCTAGATGCCCACGTACCTCTCCCTGATGAAGAGCGGCATATATTTCTTCACTAGAGCAGCCGTGAGATTTTTGAAGCAATTGGTGCGGCCTTGCGAAGACTTCTGCGCCAGCCCATCAATGAGTTCAGCCAGCTTCTCCTCGAGCTGATCTTGGGCGAAATCGTCCACTTCGTTTGTATCTTCAACGCTGAAGTGCTCGGAGACGTTGCTCGCAACGCTCAAATTGTCGTTCGGGTACGAATCATCATCCGATGTTTGAAGCGAGCCTTCGCCTCTGTTTCGATCTGAAATTGGCACATTTTATAGGCAACAAGAGGCTGTGCTTTTTGACCAAAGCAATTTATTCAATTTATCGCTTGCTTGGTACGTGACCAGGCGTCATAATTATGACTACAATGGATAAACAGTTTTTGATGCCAATTTCCACCCTTTGTTCAGTGTGGTGCAGTTTTAACTGTGCTGTGTGTAAAAGTGCTGATTTGTAACCAACTAAAGAAGCATATAGTTAGTTTTAAGCCCCTGTTTGTTTTACATTTTAGTACAAGTACACAACAACAGTACAAGTTTATCCCCTTTGGCGTTGCTTTTACTTTCGCAATGTTATGCAACAGAGCATATGGACAGTCCATTTGGGAGATTTGCCCAACTTTGGCAATTGGTGATTGTTGTCAAACACTGTCTGCAACTTGTGATTACGGCAAATATGAATTATGATGCGTCATGTGGAATTTGGGTTGAGGCAAAGTGCCAAAATAGCTTTGAACAGTGACTATGAGCTGAACTGAAATCCTTGAAGTTTCAGCTGTGAAATGATCAGGGCGTTGGAGGGGTCCCTGATGGAAAGACCCCAACTTACCAGTCCTTCCTTTTTTCTTTCCTTTCGGCATATTTGCGACAAAAACTAAAACTTTTCTTTAAATTTACTAATTAAAATCACTAACTTCACACTTGATCAAGAGGGTAAACAGTTATTTCTAGTGTTTTTTCGATTGCAGCACAACACTTGGCATTGAATTTTATTGGAAATTCGGTCAAAACGCAATAACATGTTTTCAGTTGAACACTTTGGATCAACTTTAATCGTTGCCTAAAAAGACACCGACTTTATATGACATTGATTGGAATTTGGACGCTTGCGCCATTTAACAAATGATGCACGTGCGACATTACCCCATACCAACACAAAAAAACATTTGCCCCCAAAGGGGATTTCCCCAGATTTTCCCCCAATAAGGAAAAACAGTATTCTCCTAAATTAAATCGGCAATTGGAATAACACGCATTCTGAAGCCTTCATAAAAATTAATCAATTTAAGGAAAATTACTGCGAACAACAATTGCCCAACAAGTTGTGCATAAAGTAACGAAAACGCAAAACCTGTAAGAGATGCACATACGTCCAGATAGTTGCCTAGGAACTTCCAGAAACCCTAGTGACTGGCGCCTTCAAAATACTGTCAAGAAGTGGCGTTTTTACCGCAAATCCAGCTTTTCTATTAAAACTCGTTAACAGGCAGGATGATAACAGGTAATTACTCTTGCTTTACTTTAGAAACGCTTTAAAAAACAACGAGCAAATAGTTTATTAATACAATCACACGCCCAAAAAGCACTTGATCTACAACTTCACTTCTGGCGCCTTTCATGATTACTACTAAAGTTTCCCTTGTTAATAAGTTAGCTAATTTCCCATGCATCCACTCTACGGCTTGCCTTCGCAGTCACACCAAGGCGTTTGGTTGGTATTGCACATCAGTCTTATATTGATCAAAATCACTGGGGCCCCATTGATGACTAACTCGTTATGACTGGATATTTTGTACTTGACATCGTGCAAACCAGTTTCGCGGTCCCTCCGCCGGGTCACCTCTTTCTGCCTATCGCATTTGACTGTGTCCCTTTTCCGCGACTTGTCATGTATATGCCTGCAATCAAAGTCCACCTACTGCCTGAATTCTTGCCACATTCCATCCGGTTACCTGAACGTGTTTGTTCTGTTCGTGAGAATATTCTCAGGCCTGGTTACGTTTAGCTGAGCATCTCGGAGTCGCACGTAAAATTCGTCGTCTTCCAATCCCCAGCCCCAGTATCGGTTCGAAAGGCCGTCAACCAAAGCAAACTGTTCCCTAAAACCCCGAGTTGGACTCAGTATCGTCGCAGCCGCTCAGCTAGTTCTCATTACCGATTAATCAACAGAATGCCCCCAATGAACTTTGCATAGTGATACCTCGGGTGTAAGTGTGGGGCTGCTAAATGATGGGGCTGACTGGGGTAGGAGTACATAAGCGCCTTGTTCAGAGGCAACAGATCTACATCGTGCATTGCAATGTAATCGTACTCATTTTTCGTGTAGAGATACCCCACATTGATCAAAGAAGCTCTATTAAACCTGTAAGAGTCCACCTGATTTAGCACAAAAATCTGATGGTTCACTCCTTGTTCTTTGAGAAAGTCGTGAATATACGGGGCGAATACCATGAGCTCTTCCAGCCTGTTTCTAAACGGCACCAGCAGTGCTAGTTTATGTTTGGATAGTATGGGTTTGTGCTTGGGGTTGGTGGTTTCATAGCGCAAAATTTCGCTTCTTTCGCTACGGCATTGCTCTGAAATCAACACCACAGTTTACTCACGGTGCTAATGCGAACTGGAAGCGGTCTTACCACTGGTAAGCACTTTGTAGCTGAGGAAAACTGTGCTGCAGAACAACACTGAAATGATTAAGAGCAAAAAGCTAGTGAATGTGGAGCATAACTTCCTTCCACGTAACAAACGCATAGTTTAGAATTCACCATTATAAGCGGGTGTTAGTTTGGAGGGCCCCAGGCTTAACCATCTTGGGGATTTCATGCAAGAATGTTTGTTGTTGTTATTGACATCAGCATAACCGCATTTATTTGAAGGGACTTTGACGGGGAATGGGGTCTGTTCCGCTCCAATGTATCGTCACTTTTTCCTCTACACTTGTGAGTGCAACTGAGACAGTAGATCATTGGGCCGAGGGTTTTCATTAATTTTTCACAATCCATTTTTTGAAACCTTATAAATATTCTCTTTTCCCATTAGTGTATTTTTTTTCAATAAAAACTCTTTAATTTTTTTGTGCTCGCGTTATTAGGGCGTGTTTGTGAATGGCATCCACAACAGCTGGGACTTGGACTGTCAAACTTTGACTTGTGTTCATCAATGACTCTGACGACTAACCTAAAAAATTGGGTCAAATAGTCAATAAAAACTGCAGCTTTAAAAAAAATTAGGATTAAAATGGAAAGCAAAAATTCAGCAGTGTTGAATGTCGTGTCTGAATCGAAAGCAATATCGTCCATTTTGATGCAGGACAATTCCAAAGACCTTGACCATTCCAGTATTTGTAGCGGAACAACCTTTGATAGGGACAATTCATTAGTACAGTTTTTTGCGTTTAGTTGTTAATTGCTTGCAATAACACGATTGTTTTGCAGGTACAATCGCCCAGTTTAGAGAGCTTTTCCAGTATTCACGATATCGAAAACCTGTCGGAGTTGACTATGGATGAAAATTCCGATTTGTGTGTGAAAATTGATAATCCTGAAAAGCATGTGGAGACTATGGAGACTTACATTACATTCCGCATCACTACACGGGTAGCTAGAATAGAGTTTTCAGACCACGAGTATATCGTACGGCGACGATATAATGACTTTTTATGGTTGAGGCAAAAGCTGATGGAATGCCACAATTTTTGCATTGTCCCGGTAACTATGCTTTTGCAGAATCAACCCTTTATCAGCAACTCATGCTTGTGTTCCAGCCATTACCTGCGAAACACTCCTTAATAGGCCAGCTAGACCGATATTCCAAAGAGTTCATTCTATCAAGAATGAAATCGCTTAATGTATTTATAAACCGCATTTGCAAGCACCCAATTCTCAGTTGCAACGATAACCTGAAGATATTCCTAACGTCCACCCGACTTGTAAGTATAACAGCAATACTCTATGCCGCATTTCGTCACTGGAAAACCGTTTTTAAGGAATTTTCTCATCACAGAAAAAATAAAAATTCCATATCAAGTTGTAATGGTACGATAGCAACTCTTAATCATCCCAGTTCTAGCCATACCGTTCTGAGAAATCGCCATGTAGAGTTTGACAGAGTGAAGACCTACCTGGCAATGCTCACCGAAAAGCTGTCCTCCCTAGAGAAGATATCGGGTAGAATAAACAAAGACCGAAGTGATCTGATTTCAGAAATCAATAACTTTCACCCGATATTCATTCGATGGTCTGCTTCTGAGCCTCAGATTTGCTCGACGTTGGAAAACATCGGAAACGCCCTTGAACGAAGCTCCGCGGCTCAGAGTGCCTTAGTTCACAGCTACAACAACAGCATGGGAGCGCCGATTAAGGAATTTCTGCAATATATTGATGTGGTTCAGGAGGTTCTGCGGAAACGCGAGGCATTTCAGTGCGACTATGAAACATCTCTGGAGGAGCTGCATAAGAGGCACAGCGAAAAGGATAAGGTAATAATCATAATAACCCGCAGTTCGATTACAAAATAATAGTTTTTTTAGTTAGTTGCTTTGTCCCAAGATCGGTCGCCGCACAGCGGCGGAGGCTTTGGTTTATGGAGACAGCCAAGCTATGATGATAAATTGGAGAAATTAGGCAGCTGTATTCCGCAGTTATTGAAAATGGTGGAAACTTCACAAGACAGCTTGGAGATGGCCAACGAGTTTCTGCGAAGCGATCTCGAGTGTTGGCAAGAAGAGAAGCGCCAATGCCTGAAGAAGATCCTGTTGGATTTTGTCGGGAAACAGATCAACTACTATGAGGCCAGCGTGAACGCCTGGGAGCACGTTACCAATGAAATGAAAAAATCAAACAAACTTTAAGAGGCAATCACCAAAATATATTATTGATTAAAATCGAAGATTTATTAAAGTAAAGCTATAGAGATATTAATTGGTGTCTCAATTTACCGAGAAGCATCCTTCCTAACTATAACTAAAATTCGAGTGAATATAAGGTTGCGAAAGGAGTTATAAGAGGAGCCCGCAGGGTGGAGACAAGGCTGGACAGATTTGTCTTCATACTGTCTGTTTAAGCTCCAAAATTAGTTCTTCAGAGGCGTGTAAATTATGGGAAACGTGCTGCTTTCGTTCCAATCGTTTAGCGTCGAGACGCGAGGCGTCCCGGTGCCAAAATCTAAATTTAAGAATTGCTCCCATAGGAAGGGGCAACCAGTATGTGGGCTTGGGTTATGAATGTCTGGATTTTGCAGTTTTAAGTGTTACCGATTCGGTTCACCGTGTTGAAAAACTCCGATAACTTTCCGGTAAGATACTGCACGGAGTTCATTCCTTGGTTGGCTGAATAAGATTTGAAGGCTTTGATGGAGCCTAAGCATGGTTTTATGAGTGTCCAGCCTTTTTTGGATAGTTGGAGGTTTTTCAGTGCTTGGATATGTGTGTTAAGAATCACCAGTTTCAGTAATTTTTATACATTTTTTTTTGTGGCAAAGAATCGGAATATGTAACCTATGCAAAACGGAGTGAGGAAACTTTAGCTTTAAACTCTCTAAACGCCGAATAGTTTCTGATGAGTCCGACTATCCAAAAGGGCTGTAGAACCTTTCAGGGCGGCTTTGCGCCTTTGGGAAAAACGCATTTAATTACACTCCTCTGAGCATTGCTTACCAATGTTTTTACAGTTTTTGCAGAAAAACATCAACTTATTTTTCCCCAGAATTAGCTGGAATTTAATGTTAAAAAACTAAAATATTTTAAGAATGCTCATATGTGAAAACCCTTGCGGTTTACCTACCACTAAAAGAAACGTTGAAAAACGTGTAAAAAATGTGCTTTTCGTTGGAAAACACAGAAAAGAAACACTTTGAGTATTTATTTATCGAAGAGCAATTTAAAAAGCTGAGAGAAATCGAATGGCTTCCTTAACATAAACAGCCTTATGAGGAAAAGCAGTCATTGGATAATTTGGGATGAAACCCGGAAAAGTAAAAATAAACTTCCAGGAATTACGGGCTAATTGTAAATACTTGCTTGGAAATACGTGACTTGGATACATTTATGTACAATTCGCTTAATTGTTAGCGATAGTCAACTGGAAAAAATGGGTTGTTTCATTGTTAAATGTAATCGGGGAGCTTAGAAGCTTGAGAACATGAAATTGCTGGTGTATTCGAGTTGTTATCGATTCGGTTACGGAACGAAAAAGTGTTTAAATTCAAATAACAAATTTTTAATCCACAATTTTGATGCAAAAAATCGCATATAAATGGCAAGAAAAACATGGTCAATTTGAGAAATTTCAACACTCATTCTGGGGATTTGGATTTAGTGACATTTTTTTGCAAAATCATTCATCGGCGGGTGATAAAAAAGTCGCTTTTGACTATCAATTTTTGCAACTATTTGCACGAGAGAGATTCGATTTCGAAATTCTCCAGGTCTTAAAATTGGAGTTTTTATTCAACAGTACGCTCTCGTTTAAATATTTGTATCTTCGAGAATAACACAAGAAGCGATTTGAAATTTTCCACGTCTGTTATTAAGTTTTATAGAAATAGCCAGAAATCCTGATTTTTGCCAACTTAGTAAATATTGGTCTCAAAATGAGCGTTTCTGCCTAACTGCGCTGCTTTTTTCAAAAATTCATGTTTTCTAAACTGAG
>NW_026018715.1:14871955-14877252 GCF_020466585.1 Dendroctonus ponderosae
TCGAAAGTCTATCTGTTTTGTTAATGATGAGCAGTTTGTTTGATTTTTCGGCTTGAAATAAACTGTACTTTGCTTGAATTTTAATGAAGGATTTTTTTTCAGCCTTCACCAGCGCCTAATCGATGCCCCTCTCCAGACCCCTACTTTCAAGGAGTGCACTCCTACTCCCCCAGAACCTACTCGTCCGTGTCCTCCTCCGATATCGGGCCGCCAAATCGCGACTACGAATACGTCGGGATGCCCTTAACGCCTCCTCCTCTTCCTCAAAACTACCAGGTCGATGAGGATGAGGACTCCGGCCCTTCGACTGCCGAAATAATCGCCAACCAATCGCAGGATTACATCGACGAAAAGTTAGCGGAGTATCAAGCCACCATCTACTTACTGCAAGGTAAGCGATTGTTTTCTGCGGAAAGTTCTAGACGAACGCGCTCGTTGGATAGGAAAATGGATTATCATCTCTATTTTTAGAGGGTTTATTACGAATTGCGTGTTGCCACTACGGATTTAGATACGAATTGTCTAATTTTAATTCAAAACAAAGTTGTAAAGTGTTGAATATTCATGGAAATTGCGATTCAATTCTGAATCGACAACTTGAATGTTTGCAAACAGAGATTCTGGGAAAAACTGAACAATCGTTAAGTCATGATGAAGATGAAGACGAAGAGTTTTTTCGTGTATTAACGTTTCTGTTAGGGACAGTTTAAAGTCTATTCTCCTTTATGTGCGGCAGAACGACATTTTGAAAGTCAATATCTCTTTAAAGGATGATTACCTGCTCTTGGAAGAACAGGAAGAACAAGATATTTTTAACACAAGAAGGTGAAAAGCACTTTCGTTCTTCAATATTTCTCCAATGGAAATTTTGCAGTCAATTTTCCTTCATGTGCGGTAGAAGAAAATTGTCGAAGACTTCATTTCTTCTTTTTTTTGAAAAGACATAAACATTCGTTTATTTATGATACGGATGAAGAATCTTTTCGTTTTTCCAAATATCTCGTATAAAAAATTCGAAGTCAATCTTGTAAGTCATCTTCAAAGAAAGATTTCTCTTAGAAGAATCAGAAGCAGGAAAGAACAAGATTTTTGAGCAAAGCTGGAAATTTTGGACAAAACTCAATAATCCTTTATTTCTGACGAAGAATAAGAATCTTTTAATTTTTCAAAATATCTCGTAAAAAACATTCAAAGTCGATCTTCCTCCATGTGCGTCAGCCCGAAATCTTGCAAATCATCTTCAAAGGAAGATTTCTGTTAGAAGAATCAGAAGCAGGAAAGAACAAGATTTTTGAGCAAAGCTGGAAATTTTGGACAAAACTCAATAATCCTTTATTTCTGACGAAGAATAAGAATCTTTTAATTTTTTAAAATATCTCGTAGAAAACATTCAAAGTCGATCTTCCTCCATGTGCGTCAGCCCGAAATCTTGCAAGTCATGTTCGAAGGAAAATTTCTGTTAGAAGAATCAGAAGCAGGAAAGAACAAGATTTTTGAGCAAAGCTGGAAATTTTAGAAAAACCCCAATAATCCTTTATTTCTGACGAAGAATAAGAATCTTTTAGTTTTTCTAATTTTTTTTCAAAATATCTACTAGAAAAGATTAATTGGATCTTCCTCCATGTGCGTCAGAAGAAAATCTTGTGAGTCCAAATATTTTCAAAGGTTGACTTTTCTGAGAAGAATGAGAAGGAAAAGAGCAAGATGTTTCAGCAGGTCGAATTTTTCGAAAAAACCATCGTTTATTCATGGAGAAACTGAAGAACTATTTCGATCTTTAACATTCCTCTAGGGGTAAATTGATTCTTCTTCTTGGGCGGTAGCAGGAAGTCTCGTAAGACTACAAATCTTCAAATGTAAACTTGTCTTCGAAAAATGGAAAGGAGAACAACAAGACAATCTACCATTTTTGGGAAAAGCTAACTAGTCTACAGATGAAGAGTTTTTTCCTTCTTCAACATTTCTCCATGGAAACTTAAAGTTAGATTCTCCCGAAGGTGTAACGCAAGAAAATCTTGTTAGTTTATATGTTTTCCAATTTGAATGGAGAAGAGCAAGAGAAGCTACCAGAACTGGAGACTTTTGTGAAAAACTAAGCAATGGTTGATTCATAATGACGATGAAAGTTTGTCGTTATTCGACACTGTCTGCAAAAAAATTAAAGTTTAATGTGTTAAGGAAGGACATCTTGTTTCCCAACGCTCGTCCATAAAAAGTTGAAAAAAAAAGTTCAGTTGTCCCTCATGTGAGCTAGAAGTGCATCTTGTTACATCTACATATCTTCAAATGTAGATTTTCCTTGGCAGATCAGAAAGGTGAAGAGCTAAACATTTCAGCAGAACTCAACATTTCGGGAGACACTAAACAATCAGCATTCACTATGCTTCTTCTCAAGAAGAATTCTTCCAAGCGAACCCAAACCGACCAGAGACGCTCAACGTTCATAACAATTCTTTTTTATTCAATTCAGAAACTCAGAAGTGGTTTGCTGAAGCAAAATGATCGGGAAATAAGAAACATTTGGCATTCGTTAACACTTGAACTTTGCCCATCCAGAATGCTCTAAGCCAGAGGGGCGATGATGGAGTTTTCAATTGGGATTTTCTGAACAAATGAAATTAATGCTTAAATTAGCCAGGCTAATTTTAGCGCAAGGTTTCCGTGCCAAGCCTGTAAATGTGGGTTAACAACCGCGCTGTTTATTAATTTATATTGGAGGAATATTCCCTAAAGAGCCTGAAAAACCGAAAAAAAAACACTAAGGAACGCAAAAAATCGCTTTATTTGGTCGAAGACGGCTTTCAATTATATCAAGGGAAGCACGCGTTTTTCTGCTTGATCTAGTTTGGTTTTGGGCTTTCCACACTTACTTTCATCAGTTGCTGGCGTCAAAGTAATCGTGCGGAACAAGCTTATGAAATCAAGTTTTTCTTCTACATAACTTGGAGTTAACGTTATCGGAGTGGGTGTTGATTCCAGGGGCTCTGATGGCTTGTAATCGGCTGATATGAACTCGTCCTCAACTTCTTTTTGAATTATTTCTAATTCTGCAGAAGGGAGTTGCCTGCAGGCCTCCTGCACCCACTCCTGCGCCTCCTCCTGGCTGAGCCGGGCGATAAAGTCCCAGACCAAGCCCAAGGTGCAGATTGCCCCAATTTGCACGTTTTCCGTCGGGTCTCCGTTCAAGTATCTGATAATCGGCAGGAAAGTGTTGTGAATCAGCTGCAAAACCCCTTGCAAGTATGGAGCACGGCAGTCGCCCAAATCCTCACTTCCCACGGAGTAAACGCTCCCATTCAGGGCCTTCAGCTTAGCAAACTCGGCCTCAGTGTAAATATCCGAGAGGAAGCTGGAGGAGTGGTTGAGTTCGCCCTTTAGCTTCAAAATGGACTGATATTTCTCTTTGCTGAGTTCCCTTTGCACGCACCGGCAGGACTTCGCTATTTTGGCCAGAGCCCGATGGGCCTTTGGATCAGGCGCTCTGAGCAGTTTCCTGAAGCCCTCCAAGCAGGAGTCGGGCTGAGGAAAAAGCTGCGGTTGCACCATTTCAGCGATCCCAAAGAGCGCCACAAACCGATACAAGTATCGGCTGTCGTTGCAGAACTTCTCCAAAACCTCCACCAAGTGTTCTCTCGCCCATTTGATGCCGTAGTGTTTGGCGATAACCGGCAACACTAGGGAGGCGCTTCGCCTCACCGCGAACACTGGATCCTCCAAAAGGCTCGTGTAGTACTGCTGGAAGTTCTCAGAAAAGTAGGTGCTATCGCAAAACCTGGCAATGTCGACTAGGGTTAACAGGATGCTTCTTCTGGTCCTCCAATTGGCTTGCGATCTTGCGATGACGGCCTGCACTGAGCCCTTGATGGCGCTGAGCGACTGTGTGAGATCAACGGTTCCTGAGAAGTTGCTCAACCCGAGCAGAAAGTTGGTCTGGATCATTATCGAGTCTTCCCGGCTCAGAACTTCCAGGAGGAACGCAATGATGTTTTTCTCGAAACACTGCTCGCTCAGCAGCGTGCTCAGTGGTAAGACGTTGGAGGAGAGCGCCAGGCGCACTTCTTCGCTGTCATCCAGCGCCAATCTGCGGATGATTGCCATCACGCTTTGCTCGAAAACTGGCTCGAAGTTATTCTCGTTCTCTTCCTCCGTCTGGTAGGATTCTTTGAGGTAGCCGCAGTACCGGAAGAGGCTGGAGGCTGCCACCACGCGAACTTCCGCCTCAGCGTCTTGCGCCAGCTGCTGGTAGAGGGCGAGCAGCTTGCAGCGGTATTTCCCATAGGGGAGCTGCTGCTGCAGGGTTGCCAGGCTCAAAGCGAGGCTTTGGCGCAGCCTCCAGGAGGCGTCATCTGAGGCAATGGAGGAGACAATTCAGAAAGCGCTTGCTCAGAGCGGAACTGACGGTACAACAAGCAACAAGTAGTGCGATGAATTTAAGCAGTTTCTCACCACAGACATCTTCAAGGGTTTTAAATATCACATCATCCAGCCCATCTTCATGCAGTCGCTTCATCAGGGCTAGAGCGATGTCGATTGCGCCCACCCTAACTGAGTCCTAAAACGCGAAAATTAGCGGAAAAACCTGCGGATTTCGGTTGTTTGTTACCATTGGATCTTGAGCAATGTCCTGAAAAATCGGCACGAATTCATCCTCGAGGAAAGTGTCCTCAACCACCTGCACAAGATCGACGCACGCTATTGCTGCCGCTTTTCTCACCATTGAGGAGTCGTCCTGAATGAGAGTCTTAAAGTTGTTCCTCAACTCCGCTTTTCTCGTTTGGCCCAGCCTTGGATACAACGGCTGAAGAAGTGGTTGAAGTTGCGCACTTACCGGGACAGTTATAACTGGGGGACTTACCGAAAACATCATAACTGCCGAGCATTTGCTGGTAAACCAGTCGTTTTTCGTCAGCGCATTGATAACCGGCAGTAAAAGATCCTCAATTTGTTGGCGGCTCATGGTTTGCTGCAGAGCGATTATGGTGCAAACCGCTCGTTCTCGCACGATATTTTCATCGGTCAGGCACAGCTTTTGCAGGATGTTGAAGATGACCTCCGCATGCTCGAAGCCGCCAACCAGAGGCACAAAGTGGAGCAACTCTTCGGCCAAATTCAGCAGGACTTCGTCGTGGAATTCCCCATAGTTAAAGGCGATGAAAGGCAGCAGGTCCTCTCGGGTTGCCTCCTCTCCAAGCGCTTTGGCCAGCGGCTGCAGCTTTAAGATACTCAACACTTGTTGCTGCCGAAAGACAAAGTTTCACTTATATATTCGAAACAACAACGTTGATTTATGCTGCTTG
>NW_026018715.1:14877349-14877464 GCF_020466585.1 Dendroctonus ponderosae
TGCACAATGGATGTTAACAATAAAAGGGTTGAAAAAAGTTTTCCATTTTGAACTCGCAAAGCTGTGAAAGCTTTTCCAGGCTTCGTTGGCCCTCCATTTGGAAACATTAATGCCC
>NW_026018715.1:14877784-14879871 GCF_020466585.1 Dendroctonus ponderosae
GTCTTATCTTATCTGCAATTTTAAACAATGAGCTTTTGAGGAATTAGAATTATCACTTTAACTAGCGTAGTCGGGCGTAGAAATCCCATATAAATTAGTAGGAGATCGGAGTTCGATTGAAAAAAACACAGTCGGTACGATTTTGACTCGTTTGAAATTGCTATTTCTTAAGCGATGGAGGTGCCAATTTCGAACGCAGCAGGGCGTAAGCCATCTTGCCTCTCGCACCGACGCTTATGCGTGCGAGCGAGACATCCGATGAAATGCGGCACATTCGACGTTCCCGAATGGCAAAATTAGTTTCAATGATTTGGAGCAAAGAGTTGGCCTTTGCAGCGAAGCACGCCTCTGAAGATGCCAACGGTGCATGCTAGCGAAACATCAGGATCAAATCCAAAAAATTATCAATTGCCGAACTTGAGAATGTAAGAACGGTTCAATTCGATTTTGAATTCTATTTCTGTAGATGTACGCTCGCTTCGTGAAAACGCGGGGGTTTCCCGATGGAAAACTGTCTATTCCAACAATAAAAATAATAATGAACTCACAGTCCACAGTAATGTTTTGGCTAAAAGTTGCATAATTTTTTATTCGACTTTCACGATTGTGATCGTTTGTACGATGAGCTTTAGGACACTTTGTGCGCTCTGGACGATTGTTTCGGTGCCAAAAAAACGTTCAAAAGCCATCCACTGGTCAAGTGCTGAACTTTCATATCAAGGGAAATTTCTGGCAACAGTTTGGCCGGCAGTTTTGCCAATTTTCAACATTTCCATCCTGTCGACTGCACTGGAACTCCGACATGTAAATATAGGAATGAAATGGGAGACTAAAGCGGAAGAATTACGTCATAGCTGGCGTGTTTTAGCCCATTTCCTCTGCGATCGCGTGCTGAAGGAACAATTTGGAAAGTCGAATTTTTTCACCGAGAAACTTCCATGTTCTCGACCAGCGTTTTTTCGCCAGTTTTCCACCGAACTTGCCTGGTATTTATCAGTATTAATCAAAGCCAATTAAGTTAGAAATGAGCCACATTTAACAGTCTTGTAAAAATTATCACCTGTTAATGCGTCTCATGGTCAGCCAGAGGCATTTGTAATGGTGTTGAGCTACATATGTCGAAATAAATTGCTGAAATTATCGCATTTATGTCATCTATAAATGGCATAAAATTTCCAAGTTGGAAACAAATATCAGCAGCAGTAGCAGATGCTGTTGAAAACCCACTTCAGATACAAAAAAGCTCGCAGTTTCCACTCATTGAGGTGAATATCAGCTGTAATATATTTATTATAGGAACAATTGAAAGGAACTAAGAAACCTCTTTCTTTAAGTCGCAATTGGAACATGACACACTCTAGATGGGCAAGATTAGTGTCTGGACTTTTGTCGATCGATGCAAATTTGCAACAATGATGGGCAGTTTTGCATGGCCATTCTATTGATTTTGTTGCGATAAATGTGGTGATCTCATCAAACTGCGGGTGGGCATTCGGGCTTTACGGTCCTTGATTGCAAGAAAGTATTCTTGACCCACTAAACATCGCTAACTGGTCAAGTGGACATCATGAGTGCTGCAGAAAATCAGAAAAAAGTGGAGGAAATTTTTGTTTTTCTATCTTAACTAATGCTATTCCCAAATTCGATGGCTCATCGAGACTCATCCTGTTGATTTGTTATGGTTTCGCTAAGTGAAATGGACCCTGAGGTGTTGATTTGTTTTATTTGTCTAAAAACTATTTATTTTCTTAAAATGTTTGTTTTATTCCTATTGGCGTCTCTAGGCGTAATACGTCTGAATGCGGTTATTTTTGTTAAATCCTCCGAAGAGTATTTTAGTTCCGCATTAAAACCATTTTCCACAATTTTCAAATTTAAACTACTTTCATTTATTAGATATTATTTTATGATCGATTTGGAACCCATTTTTTCTCCGATTTTCACCCATTTCAAGTTCTCATTAGCAAATGAGCGGTCAAAAATTGCCTGATGATGACTTAAAATCGAAACTTTTTTCACATGTAGATCGTATTTTGCTTTACAACACACACTTGCAAGTACATCAGCAGCTTCACTGCTTTCTCAGA
>NW_026018715.1:14880870-14882859 GCF_020466585.1 Dendroctonus ponderosae
GAAACTTGCTCCACATATAGAAGCCACTTTGCCCTAAAAAACGCACTTAAAAGCGAATCTGTAGTTTCGCTGGCTTCTGGGAAAATAAATGCCAAACAGTAGCCAGCATAAACAACCGCAAAAGTCCATCGGAGGTTTGCAAAATCTGGAAAATAAAAAACAAACAACAAAAAACAAAAAAAAAACTTTCTGAAAGTTCCTGAATGAATAAATGCCAAACTTTGGCCTGCAAAAACAACTTTGTAAGCAAACCGGAACTTTGAAAAATTCTCAAAAACTACCAGATAATGGCTGAAATCCGAAACTTTCTGCGCTCATAAAAGCGACTTTGCCCTACAAAATGCAGCCAAAAACGAGTTTTAAAACTTGACAAATTCAGGAGAAAATAAATGGTAAACACCGGCCGGCAAAAACAACCACGAACACCAGACAAATTTTGAAAAATTCTTGAAAATTGCTTGATGATGACTGATAACTGAAACTTTTTTCGTTTATAGGGCAGACTACGCTCTACATACGTCACACAAAAGTGCCGCGATACCTTTGCAACTTTCTGTGCAAATAGATAAATGCCAAACTGCGGCTTGCAAAAAACAACCTAGAAAAGCAAACGCAATTTTGAAAAATCGGCAAAATATGACTGATGATGACGCAAAATCGGAACTTTCTCCACTGATATGGGCGACCTTTCTCTAAAAAATGCATCCAAAATTAACTTTCTCACTTCTTCTCACTCACACAGTGAGCGAGAAATGAAAAGTTAACTCGGGTCTGCAAAAACCACCCATGATTTGAAAAAATTCCTGAAAATTGCCTGATGATGACTGAAAATCGAAACATTTTCCACTTGTAGCCTTGACTTTGCCCTACGCAATGCATGCAAAAAATACTCTCTTACTTTACTGAGTTCTGAGAAAAAGAACGCTCGAAATAAGCAAACTTTTATGTGCGGATCTTTGACACCAAAACGCCACACTCTACAGCCCGGAAGTCTGAAGCACTCAATATTTTTCAATTGTGAATCTGTTTTTTCAACAAAATCATATAAACCGATTGATTCGTATGCATGTTGAGCGTTAATCAGATCACATGTGGCCATAAAAGTGTTTTCAAGGTACCGAGTGATGAAACAAGCACCTTGTTTGTGAACGTTTCACAATCAAACGAATAATATTTTTCAGTTTTTGATCAATGTTGGTTGATCCGAACGACTGCCACTCGCGGATTGTTTTGGAAGTTGATTATCTTTAATATTGTCTAAATAAAAATCAAATTATTTGGATGATGATCTAAGCGCGTCAGCAGTTTTGGAAACTGGGCGATAACGTCTAAAACCTACGATACTTGCGGCATTGTAAATTATTCAGGAAAAGATAAATGTTTGATGTTGGGTAATTATCTAATTTTAATGAAAATGATGTCAAAAACTGTAGGGTTTCGCCTTAAGATTAAGAGACGCTCAAAATCTACACTTTTGAAGATGATGGACACTTTTTGAATGAATATTTGAAGCCAATATTGAACTCGTTGTAGCAAGAAAAAACATTATTCTTCTGCTTCCTTAATCGCTAGTTCAGTATTTCCAAGTTCTCTTCACTTTTCTTCCATTTGTTTTCCGAAAGCGCCCTCAGCAGTCACGGAGTTTGATTGAACAACTAAAAATAAAAGCCAGCTTTTTCTCAATTGCCGACGTTTTGTCATGTTTATTTGAACATCCTCAGGGCAACGATATGCTTTTTTTGAAACATTTTTTAGCATCAAATGAGCGGAAGAAACAATTATTGCCACTAAAGTTTGACTCGAAAATTATTCCTAGCAAGTGCGTTTTTTAATCACTTTTGGCAACACAGCTAGAAATGTGATCAACAAATTCCATTCATATTTTATTTAGAGGCGCAAACGTTACCGTTTTTTTAGCATTAAACGACCGGAAGGAGCCACTAACTAAAGTTTGACTGTAAAATTATCTCTAGCAAGTGCGATTTTTAT
>NW_026018715.1:14883551-14891364 GCF_020466585.1 Dendroctonus ponderosae
CAGCTTGACATTTAATCAACAAATCCCATCCAAATTTCATTCAGGGGCGCAAACACTAACATTTTTTAGCATTAAATGAGCGGAAGAAGCAATTATTGTCACTAACGTTTGACTCGAAAATTATTCCTAGCAAGTGCGTTTTTTAATCACTTTTGGCAACACAGCTAGAAATGTAATCAACAAATTTCATTCATATTTTATTTAGAGGCGCAAAAGTTGCCATTTTTTGAGCATTAAAGTTGCCACTAAAGTTGCTTACAAAAATTATCCCGAAAGCGCCCTCAGCAGAGTTTGATTGAACAACTAAAAATAAAAGCCAGCTTTTTCTGAATTGCCGACGTTTTGTCATATTTATTTGCACATCCTCAGGGCAACGGTATGCTGGGACCCTGAGGGTGCCAAAATAAATGTGGCAAAACGTCGGCAGTTTTTCAAAAACTGTATTTCGTTTTTACTGGCTTTGCATGTTACAGAGAGAAAACAAGAGTTTAACTCGGGTCTGCAAAGACCGTCACACAATTTGGAAAAATTCTTGAAAATTGCTTGATGATGACTGAAACCTGAAACTTTTTCCCTTTATAGAGCAGACGTTGTCCTGCAAACTTGATAGAAAAGAGACTTGATATCTTTGCAGGTTCCGGCGCAAATAAAAAAATGCCCAGCTGCGGCCTACAAACACAAATTTTTGCAAAAATCGTCAAAAATTGCCTGATGATGATTGAAAATCGAAACTTTCTTCACTGATATACGGGGCTCTGCCCTACAAGACGCCTACAAAAGTCAACTTTCTCACTTTGGACGTTGCAGAGAAAACAAACGTTAAAACCTGGCCTGCCAAATCTACTGCGAAAAACGCACACGGTTTTGAAAAATTCGCGAAAATTGCCTGATGATGACTGGAAATCGGAACGCTTTCCATGTGTAGCACCGACTTTGTCTTACTAAATGCATAAAAAAATTGCCTCTAGGCCAGACGCCGGCCTGCCGAAATAAAGATGGCAAAACGTCGCCAATTTAAAAAACAGCCTTTCTGTCCCCGTTTGAACGTTTTTTTGCTTCCACACTTTTGCTGTAAAGAGAATTTCCCGAAAAACTCTGGCGGGTCTTTTAAAGTGGGCCTCTTGAGTGAGTTTCTCCCCCACATTTCGAACTGGACAAAATTCGCATTAAGAGGAGGACAAACGTATGGGAAACGTGGACGAAAAAGTCCTGCGTCGATCCGATCCCTCCATGGCTTTCCATCGACTTCTCCTTTCCACCACGTTCGCGTCGCTCTCCATTCCAGTATCGAACGGTACGCGAACGCGCTTGGAGAAACCCCGACACGCATTTCAATCGGCATCGTGGACAGATGCGACGTCGCCGACGATCTTCTCCCGTGACGATTCGATCGTGACAAGATGAGCGGGCCCCAAAAAAACGTGGGCGAGGGCCCCAAACGGCCCCCCGAATCGCCGCAAAGTCCAAAAACGCTCCGCGAAACTGTGAGTTTCTACGAAAAGGTGTGGACGGGCTCTGGATCGGCCGGCGTCCGAGCCGAGGGTGTCCAGGTGGACGTTGATCAACTGGAAAGTCGACTGGCCGAGGAAAAGGCCCGACATCAAGAGGCGGTTGCTTTGGAGGCGGTTTCTCTGCGACGAGCACCGACTTTGTCGCCCAGACATGATGTGCGACACACCAGCGGTTTTGGTCCAGACGGCAGTTTCCAGGCAGGAATTTCACCCAATTTTCTTCCCAAATGTTTTGCAATGAGATTGGCGCAGCCAAGCCATTAACTAAAGGAGTTTACTAGAAAATCGCTTATATAACAGCCAATGGTGAGGCTCGCAAGACAAAGCGTAGGCGCCCAAGCTCGGAAAGCCGGTTTGTCTTGGAGCTGGCAGGTCAGGGCAGGAACGACCGAAAGCTCAAACCAGATTCCCCATGTGCAATTAAACCAATTGGCCAATTTGCTGAGTTCTTCTAATAGCGGTGACATCAGCTGATGATCAATTCTAATTTATGCCGCAATTAAAATGGGGCGTCCAGTCCATAAATTAGTCCACCCCGAATATTGTTCACGTCTCTAACCGGCTTCCCTCAATACAAACTTTGACATTGTCCAGTTTACTGGCCTTATATTGATCTCCTTGGACCTTCAGTCACTGAGCAATGTGGGCTTTTATTAGGAAAATCTCCAGCCAACCTGGCAGTTTTATGCTAGCAGGGGAAGCTGAAACTCGGTTGAAACTGGGGAGTTTTTTGCGGCCGAAATTGTTTGTGACATTCGCAGTTGTGCAATTTTTTTTGCCTTTTACAAAACTTTTCATTCATCTTTATGCGACTAACCACTGAACAATTTAGGATTTTCACCACGATCAGATTACACTTTAATTACAGATTTATTAGCGTATAACCGACGATTTGCGGCATCGTAGGCCCTAATCTCCACGCGTCGGCATAGACGAGTTTTCGTAGCGGGCCTATAAGCCAATGCGGCCGTATTCGATCCCAAACTATCCTCTTCAGGGATTCTTTCTTCTTCCTTATTCTGCAATTTTTCACAAAAAGCTGACGAAAGTTTCAAATATTTCGATGAAACCAGAGTAAACGCGACTGAAAAGTGGAAAATACTGAACTAGACCGAATTTTTTCGGTTTTTCCGCTCTCCACTTTGTGTAAATTTACCTTAAATATTAAAATTAGCCTAATTGGCCACTTGGCCACTAATCGACCCACATTATTTTGAATGCATTTACACCAACAGCTGGGAAGTTGCAAGCGTTTATTTTGGACACTTGAATGGATAGCGTTTGAAGCCTAACGTGTCAATTATTCCTACTAAATCCACAGTTTCATCGCTATTGGCAACTGCGCTTGAAACTTTATCAACAAAACCCATTCAAATTTCATTCAGGGGCTCAAACGTACCCTTTTTTTAGCATTAAACGAGCGGAAGGAGCTACTAAAGTTTGACTCGAAAATTATTCCTAGCAACTGCGATTTAAAATTACTTTTGGCAACACAGCTTCAACCAAACAATTCACAAACTCCATTCATATTTTATTTAACAGCTCAAAATTTGCCATTTTTTGAGCATTAAATCAGTAAAACACGTAACTGCTGCCACTAAACTTCGATTCAAAAATTGTTCCTAACAATTGAGTTTTTTAATCGCATTTGGCAACACAGCTTGACGTTTAATCAAAAAATTTCATTCAACTGCGCAAACACTAAAATTTTTTAGTATCAAATGAGCGGAAGAAGCAATTATTGCCAGTAAAGTTTGACTCGAAAATTATTCCTAGCAAGTGCGATTTTTAATCACTTTTGACAACACCGCTTCAAACAAACAATCAACAAACTCCATTCATATTTTATTTAGCAGCTCAAAATTTGCCATTTTTTGAGCATTAAATCAGTAAAACACGTAACTGCTGCCACTAAAGTTCGATTCAAAAATTATTCCTACTAATTGAGTTTTTTCGTCACATTTGGCAACACAGCTTGACATTTAATCAACAAATCCCATTCAAGTTTCATTCAGGGTCGCAAACACTAACATTTTTTAGCATCAAATGAGCGGAAGATGCAATTATTGCCACTAAAGTTTGACTCGAAAATTATTCCTTGCAGGTGCGTTTTTTAATTACTTTTGGCAACACAGCTAGAAATGTAATCAACAAATTTCATTCATATTTTATTTAGAGGCGGAAATGTTACCGTTTTTTAGCATTAAACGCGCGGAAGGAGCCACTAACTAAAGTTTGACAGTAAAATTATCTTTAGCAAATGCGATTTTTATTCACTTTTGGCAACCTAGCTGCAACCAAACAATCCACAAACTCCATTCATATTTTATTTAGCAGCTCAAAATTTGTCATTTTTTGAGCATTAAATCAGGAAAACACGTAACTGCTGCCACTAAAATTCGAATCAAAAATTATTCCTACTAATTGAGTTTTTTCATCGCATTTGGCAACACAGCTTGACATTTAATCAACAAATCCCATTCAAGTTTCATTCAGAGGCGCAAACACTAACATGTTTTAGCATCAAATGAGCGGAAGAAGCAATTATTGCCACTAAAGTTTGACTCGAAAATGATTCCTAGCAAGTGCTTTTTTAAATCACTTTTGGCAACACAGCTAGAAATGTAATCAACAAATTTCATTCATATTTTATTTAGAGGCGCAAAAGTTGCCATTTTTTGAGCATTAAATGAGTGAGACGCGCAATTATTGCCACTAAAGTTGCGTACAAAAATTATTCCTTACAATTGGGTTTTTTCACCACTTTTGGCAACAAGGCTTGAAAATTAATCCGCAATTTATTAAGCAAAATCGCATTTTTTTGCAGAAGAACTCATCTGTTTGGGGTTTTAAACGAACAAAATATGCAATAACTACCACTCAGTATTAACTCGAGAAATATTCCTACCAATTCCGAAGTTTCATCATTATTGGCAACAGAGCTTCCAATTTAATAAACAATTTTAGTTGCAGTTTTCCCAGAAAATTCAAAAACTGCATTTTTCAGCTAATATACTCATCTGCTAGGGATTTAAACGAACATAACTGCCACTTATGTTTTGCCTGGCAGTTGCGGTTTTCCATAACATTTGGCAACAAAGCTTCGAAAAAATTCAGATTACATAGAAATGCGAAACCGGTTTGCATAAAACTCATTTGCCAAGGGTTGAAACGAACAAAAGCTTAATGGCAATTTTGCTACAAATTTAATATTTCATTACCCAACAGGTTTCGAGCGTAAAAACTATTTATCATCAGGCTTGGCGCCTTTCAATTCAAATTGTCATCTAGATGAGTTTTCCGCAAAAAATTGTTAAACGAAAAGCTGAATTTTTCATTAGTTTCAAGCTCTGTTGCCAGCAATGCCTGAACTTCGCATTTGCTGGGAATATTTGTTGCTTTCGGGTGGCAAATGCCAATTCATTGGACCGCAGTAGAAAATATTTGATTTAATAATTCGCACTGTTTCGGCTAAGTAAATTAGTGAAAACCAGGCGGTTTTGGCATAAAACAGTAGAGTCGAGCGCAATTTTTTCCTCTTGGACTATCGCTCGTTTATTTCCAATGATGCCAAATGAACTGTGGAGGAAATCGAGTTTTTCCTAAGAACTAACTGATCCTTTAGTGATCCTAGTGATCTTAGCATTCAAGAAAAAGCTGTTTCTATAGGAAAAATCTCTTTTTTAGCCTTCCCATCACACTTTCACCGTTTGATTAATCAATCTTTAGTGCGTCCAAAAAAAAGGACACGCATTTATACATTTCCGCTGCGAACTTAAGCCGACGAATTTTGAAAAATAGCATTCAACAGGTAGCTCAGACATGTTAAAATTAGTTGTTAACAATTGCATACACGTTCCACTATTTGCCAAAGTGGTTTGAATAGATGATAGGCGTTTGCTGCTAAATACAGGACAATGTGGCGTCTATATGTGACCGGCGTGTCACGGTTAAAATTAACTCCAATCAACCTTGAAATGCCGACTATTTGATCAGGTGAAAATTTAATGCAGGTTTTTACCATCAGTGAAAAATTAAGTGCAATTTTCCGACCCAAGTGCGATTCAGTCTGGTTGGCTGAGCATTTCTTTTGAGCCAATTAAGTCTTAAGCCTGTGTGTACGATGAAAGTGTTTCTATTGGTTGGAGATCTGTCAATTCGTACGACGGACGAATTGACAGATGATACGAAGGTACGAAAGTGTTTCTATTGGTTGGCGATCTGTCAATTCGCCCGCTGGCGGACGATCATCATCGTACCATCGTATGAACGAATGCATGAAACACGGGCTTTAAGCGCGCAAATTGTTCTAATTTCGTTGCATTTATCTAGAGTGTTTTTGATTTTTTAATTGCATTGTGTTTGAGTCTATCGACCACAGTTGACAAAAACGCTAAAAGCTTTCCTTTGAAGCGCCAGCAAAACCCCGAAAACTCAGGGCCTGACGGCCTTTCAAGCAACGATTCTGCGAATTGTAAAAAAAAGACTGTTTTTTTCTCCGTGTAGTCTGGCGCCCCGTTTTGAACTTTCGCTTTTCGACATTCATTCACGAATTAATTCAACATGTTTGTGACCTTCCAAATGGCCTGCAGCCCATTCTGTACACTGAAGTGTCTGAGTTGGGTAATTCCATTATGGGTTTCTAGGTTACAACAAATTAACCGGACGACTTTTGTTTATGTTGTCATTTGTTGCCCAATCCTAGATTCTCAGCCAGTGTTACGTAGATGTTTGCATTCGTTTCAATTCGTTCTAATCGGCAATTAGTTGTTTTTACGACCCTTATCGCCGCTTCCAATTAAACGCTCGTACAAGCCATTGGCATTGGGAAAAAGCTGCGAAAAACAATTCGCAAATCTTCTCAACTTATTAACGTCTGTGTTTCCAAACGCAAAAATCACTAAACCAACTGTAAATATAGCCCGCAAGTTATGCTTGATAACCTTTCAACAATGCGATAAGTGATAGCATGTAGGTACGTTCATACAGAACATGTTAAATTATCCAGGCTTTTGAAAATTCGTTTTTATTCCAACACTTCTTCGGTTAATGCAAGCGTCATGGAAGTCTTGCGCGTGCAGGAATTAATCTCAGGCACCACCAGGACCGGTTTCCAGCCCATAGGAGTCCAAAGATGCCGAAAGAGGCATATAAATCGCTCAAAGATTATGGATGTTTTTATTTAAATCCGTCCGCTCTTTAAAAATTCGCCTCTTCTAAACGAAAGCAAGTAGGAAAATGATCTTTGCACCCTCTATAGAAGATACTTGAATCTGAAGGTGACAAAAGCTTTATTCAAATTGAGCCTAATCCGGAATTTTTCCAACGTCGTCAACGTGGGACGCTAAATGGGTATTTTTACCCAAATGCTCCCGATTGTTTAAAAACCCGTACCTTCCAAACTGAAGCAACTAGGAATGCGAAATTGGGACGATCTATCGAAGATACTTGAATCTGAAGATTCCGAAAGTTTCATTAAAATCGAACATTATTCTGATTTTTACCGACGTCGTACATTTGGGCCTCAAATTGGATGTTTCTACTCAAATGCGCCATCTCGTTTAAAAATTTGGATTGTCCAAACGGAAGCAACTGGGAAGATGAAATTTTCGCCACCTATAGAAGATACTTGGATCCGAAGATGACAAAATATTTACTCAAATTGAGCTTAATCCGGATTTTTTCGAGCGTCGTAAACTTGGGTCGGAAAATTGGCATTTTTACCCCAATGCGCCCCATTTTTCAAAAATTCGTACCTTCCAAACTGAAGCAACTAGGAACGCGAAATTGGCACGATCTATCGAAGATACTTGAATCTGAAGATTCCGAAAGTTTTAATAAAATCGAAAATAATTCTGATTTTTACCGACGTCGTATAGATGGGTCTCAAATTGGATGTTTCTACTCAAATGCGCCATCTCGTTTAAAAATTTGGGTTTTTCAAACGGAAGCAACTGGGAAGATGAAATTTTCGCCACTTATAGAAGATACTTGGATCCGATGATGACAAAAGCTTTATTCAAATTGAGCTTAATCCGGAATTTTTCCAGCGTCGTCAACGTGGGACGCAAAATGGGCATTTTTACCCCAATGCGCCCCATTTTTTAAAAATTCGTACCTTCCAAACTGAAGCAAATAGGAATGCGAAATTCGCACGATCTATCGAAGATACTTATATCTGAAGATTCTGAAAGTTTCAATAAAATCGAAAATTATTCTGATTTTTACCGACGTCGTACATGTGGGTCTCAAATTGGATGTTTCCACTCAAATGCGCCATCTCGTTTAAAAATTTGGGTTTT
>NW_026018715.1:14891501-14891726 GCF_020466585.1 Dendroctonus ponderosae
CATTTTTAGCCAAATGCGCCTTATTTTTAAAAAATTCGTACCTTCCAAACTGAAGCAACTAGGAACGCGAAATTGGTACGATCTATCGAAGATACTTTAATCTGAAGATTCTGAAAGTTTCAATAAAATCGAAAATTATTCTGATTTTTACCGACGTCGTACATGTGGGTCTCAAATTGGATGTTTCCACTCAAATGCGCCATCTCGTTTAAAAATTTGGGTTTT
>NW_026018715.1:14891863-14895844 GCF_020466585.1 Dendroctonus ponderosae
CATTTTTAGCCAAATGCGCCTTATTTTTAAAAAATTCGTACCTTCCAAACTGAAGCAACTAGGAACGCGAAATTGGTACGATCTATCGAAGATACTTAAATCTGAAGATTCTGAAAGTTTCATTAAAATCGAAAATTATTCTGATTTTTACCGACTTCGTACATGTGGGTCTCAAATTGGATGTTTCCACTCAAATGCACCATCTCGTTTAAAAATTTGGGGTTTCTAAACGGAAGCAACTGGGATGATCAAATTTTCGCCACCTATAGAAGATACTTGGACCCGAAGATGACCAGATCTTTACTCAAATTCAGCTTAATCCGGATTTTTGCCAGCGTCGTAAACGTGGGACGCAAAATGGGCATTTTTAGCCCAATGCGCCCCATTTTTTAAAAATTCGTACCTTCCAAACTGAAGCAAATAGGAATGCGAAATTGGCACGATCTATCGAAGATACTTAAATCTGAAGATTCAGAAAGTTTCATTAAAATCGAGTATTATTCTGATTTTTAGCGGCGTCGTACATGTGGGTCTCAAATTGGATGTTTTTACTCAAATGTTCCCCCTCTGTTAAAAATTCGGTTCTTCCCAACTAAAAAAAGTAGCAAAATGCAATTTGTACCAACTAGAGCAAACACTGAAATCTGAAGATGCCGAAAATTTGCTTAAAATCGAGACTAATCCTGATTTTTTCCCGCTTCGTGAATGTGGAGTCTCAACATGAATGTTTTTCTCCAACCCTCTTTATTTGGCGCTCCGCGCTCGTCTAAAATACCTGCGCGAATGGTTTGGGAAGTGTTATTTTCAGGCAAAACCCCGCTGATGCGCTTGCCTGAGATTAACACTTTACGAAACCTGAACCTACGGACATCAGTAACTTTTGCCTGATAAAAAAGCCTCTGATAAAGCCAAAAGTTCAATTCCATCTTAAGCAGAGTAAAGCTGAATTAATACAAACAAGAACGCAAACACCAATAATACTAGAAATTACGCAAAATTCAAACCTCTTGAAGACAACGCTGTATTTCGAAACGTGACGATCATTCGCATTTTAATGGCTCATGCAACAGTCGCGGCTTGTAAAAGAATAAATAATTTGTTTGTTTCATCTGAAATGACATGAGTAGAAGCCGAAAATAAAAATGAGCCAGTTTTACGTTGTCTGATAAGGATCATGGTTATTTTTAAAGCATTTTCATTAAATTATTCATCACATGGACCCAGTGGCGTGTTATTGTTTGCCCACTGAATATCTCCTCCCGTCAATCTCATTGCAAATTTTTCCAAATCCCCTGGACCTGCTGCGATGGTTTTCCTATTGCAGGAATCATATACCAGTACCACTCAGGAGGACGATCCAATATCTGGGACGAAAACTGTAAAATTCGAGCAATCAACAGTGCGAAAGACTGTTAGATACATCAGCACGTCCACTAGTACTCATTCTCTTAAGAATGTGGCTTCGTCCTCGAGCCGGACGCCATCGGAAGAGAAAATTGATGATTCCGATTACCTCACTCAGTCCAATGGGAATTTGGCCTCAACCTCAAAAACCTCCAGCCAGTCCTCCCTGTCTGGCAGGTTCACATCGGATGAGAGCCTTGGAAGGCCACTTTCAAGGGAGGAATGCGATAGTCGATCGGCCAATTCGGGTTCCGAATGGGTGCAGGAGTTTAGCAAACGTTTCTATACGGGTACCAGTAAGTTGGAGTATGTGCGAAGCAAATCTCAGTACGAGGAACACATTCATCACATCAGAGGTACGCAATTGAGTCAATTGCGCAAATTGGTCCTAAAATTAATTGAAAACTACCTGTAGTTAACTATAATGATGGCGTTCAAGCATAAACGGGCAATTATTGGCGGACGTGTATGTTTACAGCATGATCTCATATTTACTTAATATGGGAGCATTTGGTTTTGCAAAAATAGCAATTTGCTTAATTTTATTCGGCATTGTTGAAATCCTTGAATCGAATCGACCGGAGTCGGTTCGAGGCATGCAAACTACGAGTTGTGAACGGAAAAATCACTCTACGAAGTACCATCGAAGAAAATCTTTGAGGATTGAGGATTTATGCAATTTTTTCCCTGATGTTTCGCCAGCACAAAAGACGCTTGTCTTATTAAAAGTAAAGTATTTTTCGCAACGCCCTAAAATGTCGCGAAGAAATCCGTTCTGCAAGAAAATCGCGAGCAAATTAATTGAGAAACCAGACAATCAATGAATGTACAAACAAAAAAATATGGAGAGGGATGAAGGGAAATTAATAAAGAAAACCAGAATAAAAAAATATACAGGGTGATCCGATCAGAAAAATTGCGCTCCATTGCATCTTTTTGAAGATCAGGCCTTTTGAGGGCAAGACGTAAATTCAGTTGCCACGCTAAGAAACCACTGGTTATTCCACTGGAAACACTTGCAGGTCTGTGCAGAGAGCAGAACATTGACTAATGAGTAAACGGAATGGAAATTGGAAAATTCAAGTTTTAGAAGTTGGTTAGTTAGCGACTGGACCTGAAAGAAAACATTCATATTTATGCCACCAACTGCAATTTAGTTTCGATTTTTGTTCCTACTTGTTAGTTATTAAACTCAGTTTCACAGCGATTTTATTGCATTTTAAAAATAACTTATTGGCATATAACGGACGATTTGCAATGTAGTAGGCCCTAATCTGCACGCGCAGACATAGGCGTGTTCTGTCAGCGCGCCTATAAGTCAACTCGGCCGGGAAGAATTTAATCGCGAACTGGACACCGAAGCCCCATTTTTGCCCTTGATTTATCCTCAAGCTCAAAGCGTCTTCCCAAAATGGGCCCAGTTTCGAATCAGAATGTATAAGTTTTGCAAATCATCGAAAAACATGTTGGAAGTTTCAGATCCAAAATAAAATAGAAATTTTCTGCACATTTTATGTTTTTTGAGCGTTTTTTATTTTTATTCGATATACATTTGACGATGCGTAGAAACCGACTGAAAGCGGTGAAAATTGCGTGCTTGAAGCCCATTTACTATCCATATTTGATTCACTATTTGGAAAACCACATCGATGTGTACTTATGCATGAAATCGATAGATTCCTGGAGACACGCACTTCTGTCCCGATGGAATTTCGTTAAAAATAACCGACTTCTCTAGCGATCGAAACCAGATCATCAACCTGCAGGAAAAATGACAAGTTTCCTCTGGAATTGTCTGCAAATTTCCCATTTGCCCTCGACAATTTGTTAGCAAACAATGCAAACTTAACGAACTGTGCCTTGTTTGCAGGCGCCGAATTAAATAATGACCTCAAAAGTGTTGCTTGGCTCGTTATTGCCATCATAATTGTTGGAGTTCGTGGTTTTATGCGCTGTCCTTTCCTATGTGGATTAACTAGGACAATACGTAAATTGATATGTTGGCTTACAGGACAGGCGTAGCGAATGCGATTGAAATCGAGCAAAATTGATTTTATGAGCTTTTGAAGCCGATAACTAAGGTTTTTTCAAAAAACCCTCTGATTTCCAGAAGAATAACCGGGATGCAGACATCGGTGTTTTGTCAGCCGCAAAACGCAAAGCAGGAAAACGACCTCAACTAATCCGTTTTTTTCTATTGCAGATGAACAAGAGCGAGTGCAAAAAAAGACGTTTGTCAACTGGATAAACTCCTACTTAGTAAAGGTGAGTTTGCAACCGTCCCGATCCTGTGGGAATTGGGGGGACATTAAAAATCCCATAACTTATGACATTTGAGGAACAAATAGCCATCGATTCTGGAGTCACGGCATGCTGTCAGCCCTGATGGGGGCGGATTGGAGGGAATTTGAAATGCCGAGTGGTACCAACAGCTCCGTGCCTAAAACACATCAAGCTCATTCCACTCATTAATTGCTTGCGCTGTTAAGGGTTTCGAATTGAAAAACTATGCATCGAGCACACAGATAAATTTACCCGCTGACATTTCCAAATTAATTATCGCTTATACTGTTCGAC
>NW_026018715.1:14896843-14898568 GCF_020466585.1 Dendroctonus ponderosae
AAAAATTTGTCGAAAATTTTTTTAGGTGAATGTCGGTCGAAAAAATCAAATTTCCCCAATTGCCCAAAACACCGTAGATTTCCTAGAAAATTTAATTCCCCGCTCCACTGGAGTCTATGGACACCCACTGGAGAAAGTGTTTTTATCATCACACTCAAAACTCAACTTAATTAGTTTGGCATTAAAGAAAAATTCCGATGCTCCAGAAAGGCCCTAAAAAGATTTTTGAATGTACGCGTGCCTCAAAACGGGCGGGCTCTCATCTTATATCAACCCATGCGTTGTTATGGACCAATATCGAGTTCCCCCAAAAAAATAGTGGATTTTGGGCAAAAAAATCTACTGATTTCTTTGTTGCTGATCGCTTTTTCCATTTTCAGCGTATTCCACCGCTGAAAATCGAAAACCTAATCGAAGACCTTAAAGATGGAACGCGACTTCTGGCTTTGCTCGAAGTGTTGTCTGGTGAAAGACTGGTAAGTCACTCATTTGCTTAAAAAATTGAAGAAATTGTTCTGAAAATTCTCAGCCAGAATTGCCTTGATTGTTTAAAAATATTCCCTTGGTTTTTTCAAAAGCGACCAATTGCGAATGAAACGACCATTAGTTTGAACGAAACCACACTGGTCGAGCGCAAATTTACTTTGCTGTATCGTTGGGACACCCTGTAAGGTTACATAATAAGCATTTCTGGCTGAAACCCATTAATGAACAAAGCAACTTCTCTTGTTCCTGGCAAAAACAAAGCTATAAGTGGATACTTGCACAATAACTGACTTGGTTCATGTGTCTTTGTTCAGCCCGTGGAGAGGGGCCGAGTTCTTCGTCGACCGCACTTCCTCAGCAACGCCAACACAGCTCTTCAGTTCCTGCAGGGGAAACGCATCAAGCTGGTCAACATTAACGCCAGCGACTTGGTGGATGGGAGACCGCCAGTCGTTTTGGGGCTAATCTGGACCATCATCCTGTATTTCCAAGTAAGTGCCATCGACTTCTTTGCCCAGCCAATTGTCATTATTCTACTCTGCGTTGTGATCGACTAATTTTCCTCTAATTTTTCAAAAGCTTCGAAAGGATCGGGGATATTTTTGGGTAAGTGACTGGGCGTTGGGCCTCAGTAGGGGTTGATGGGCTTTTAGAAGTTTTCTTGAAATCGCGCTGCGATTTAACGTAAAATTTCATATACAGTGTGAGTCCCAGAAGAAATGGCTAAATTTATTTGAAATTTAGCAAAACTGACATACACCGAGGGAGGATACACAAGGGAGTGACACTCCCATATAACCAAAGTTCAAAGCGGATTTTGAAAAAAGACTAAGTAGTTGGTTTCTCACTAGTAAAATGTAGTTCTAAGTTTGAAATTTCTCTTCTGCAGCACAAATTGAGACAAAAACTTCGGGAAAACTTCTCTGGAAAGGCCAAAGTTTCTTTTATAAGTTACAGAAATTTCACTTTCGTAGTCAGAGAAGTCGTCGCAGAAAATTTTCAAAACTAGTGGGTTTCTCACTAGTAAAATGTCGATTAAGTCTGAAACCTCTCATCTCCAGCACAAATTTATAGGGAAACTGTGCGAGAACTTGACGGGAAAGAGCAAAGTTTCTTTTATAAGGTTTTTAAGAGAAATTTCACTTTGCCACCGCAGTCAGATATTTCTGAGTTAATTTTCGAAACTACCTGGTTTTTCACTAGTAAAATGTTGGTCTAAATTTGAAATTTCTCATCTTC
>NW_026018715.1:14899567-14902187 GCF_020466585.1 Dendroctonus ponderosae
CTCTATTATCGCCATTAGAAACTTCTGAGTAAATTTTCGAAACTACTTGGTTTCTCGCTAGTAAATTGTCAATCTAAGCTTGAAATTTCTCGTCTCCAGCACACATTGAGTGGAAAACTTTGAGAAAACTTCGCTGGAAAAACCAAAGTTTCTTTTATAACTTCGAGAAATTTTACTCTGCCACCGGTATAACAGATTTGTGAGGAAATTTTCGAAGCTACTTGGTTTTTCACTAGTAAAATGGTCGATCTAAATTTGAAATTTCTCTTTTGAAAAATGAAAAACTTCGGAAAAACTTCGCTGGAAAGAGAAAAGTATTTTTTATAATTTATGAATTATTGATAAGTCGAATCGTATGAAGTAAATTCAATGGAGAATTCAAAATTCAAATAAAAAATGGGCGCTTTGATTTGAAAAAGTGAATCTTATCGCCCGGTGGAATAAAATTGGTTGAAAAAAATGGCGTTAATTTAAATTAACTTGAACATTTCTTTTGGGATTCACTGCCGAAAGTTTAAACCGCGAAGCCTTCCAGCTTGGGCAAAAGTAAAATAATGAAAATTCGCTCTAGCTGTTAAAAACATTGGCTGAAAGTGAAGCTTTTGCCCCGACTTATTCCAGATTGAGGAAAACACACGCAACCTGGAGTACTTGGGACAGTGGGGCAGTTCCAGCAGCTTGGAGAGTGCTGGAACCACCTCGTCCAAGGACAGATGGAAGCAAAGTGCCCGAAAAACGCTTCTAAACTGGGTGTCCAATGCACTTCCTGCAGATTCAGGCATTGAGGTGAGGGATTTCGGCGCCAGCTGGAGAGATGGTGTTGCGTTCCTGGCAATCATCGACGCCCTGAAGAAGAATCTCGTCAATATTGCCGAGTTGAAGAAAGCGTCGAACAAAGCGCGTCTGGAAACCGCCTTTGATGTGGCCGAATCCGAGCTGGGGATACCGAAAATCCTCGATCCGGTCGATGTGGACGTCCCCAAACCGGACGAAAAATCCATCATGACTTACGTGGCTCAGTTTCTACACAGGTGAGCAAACCAGTTATATTTTCGCTAAACGAGCTACAAAACACTCTTGCTCTGCCTATCGTTGCCCTCATGCCACTCCTCCTCTTTCCAGATATCCTGAGCCCAAATCAACCGGGCCGGACGTTCTGCAAGAACAATACAGTGAACTACTGGCATGGTTGGCGAGCAAAACCAGCCATCTGGAGCATCTGCAGCAGACGCGCGCTCTTCCGCGCAACTACTCAGAATATGCAGCCTCTAAAGCTGAAGTGGACTCTAAGGAGCGCATCTACAGCAAGCTGAAGCAACTGATGGAGTCGCCAAGCGCCATCTCCATCAGCAGAGACTCCTGGCCGGAATACAGCAGGCTGTGGGCCAAGCTGCAGCAGCAGCTGCTCTATTGGCTTTGGTTCCTGGACGCTCTGTTGCCCGGCGACTTTAAAGCTGTAGGCGAATGGCTGGCCAGAGCTGAGCAGCTGCTCTATTGGGACGAAATCCCTACGGCTATGAACGAGGAAACGGCCACGATTATTAGCAGGAAACTCGAAGAACACAAAGCGTTCTTTGCGGATTTGCCGGCGGTCCAGCAGAAGTTTGCGGCCGCCTGCCAGACCTCGCTTGCCGATGAAGTGCCTTCAGAACAGTTGAATAATTTGGCTGTAAGACTGAACGAAATTGGACCGAAAGCCGCTCAGAGACGAGTGAAACTGAAGTTCCTTGAACACAAAGTAAGTTGCTTTATTTGCGTTGTTTTGCCAGCGTCCACTCGACTCTACTGGCCCCAGTTCAAACAGAAAACATCGAAAACAAACCTGATTGTTCAGCCTGCGGCGCCAACTAATTGTTTATTAGAGTTATTAGCTGTTTGCTTCAGAAGTATCGGCTATTTATTTATGAATTGTCGTTTCAGTGTTGCCTTATTGCGTTTTTGCAACTGACTGAGTCCAAGCTGAAGTCCTGGACGGGAAAATATGGGCGGGCCGACGAAGTCGGCCAAATGCTGGACCAATACAGGAACTTTGTGACGAAAAACTACATTTTCCAAGAGCTGAACAAAGCCATCCGCGACATGCAGGCTGTTATTGAGGAGTACAAGCGGGATGGAAACATCAGTGAGTATTCTGTAAGCTGCTGGAACTTCTAACCGATCAACTTCTCATGTTGCAGGTAAAAAGGAAATGCTGGATCTTGATCGGTTCATGAGAGAAACTAGCGACCGATGGAATAGTGTGGCAACAGACTTGCGGTGCATTCAAAGTTTGCTCGAACAAGTGCTTTCTTATTGGAGGCTTTGGGACTCACTCGCCCCGGAATTTGGCGAATGGTTGGCCCAAGCGGAGAAAGCCATGCATTTGGAGGAGGAGGAGAAAATGGAATTTTTCCAGGATATTGCGGTTCAGAGGTACAGCGAAAATGCGATTTTTTGCTCAAAGCGTTGTGCACTCATTGAGTGATTGAGTGCGGTGACATAAACAAGCGAAAAATATTCAGCAAAACCGTTTTGATTTTTTTAAATTCGTTTTTAACTGGAAAAATTGCGTGCGCTGCTTTTTCCCTGGAAGGTTGCAAAAGTTAAATTTTTCCCGCAATCCACCGGATTTTATTTTTTT
>NW_026018715.1:14902237-14923791 GCF_020466585.1 Dendroctonus ponderosae
CGAATTTTCTTTTTTTACTCAAAAACCGAGCATTTGAGCGAAAATCCCCAAAAGCGCTTTTTTGTTTCCAAATGAATGTAGAACGGAAAAATAATTTTTCTTTGGCAAAAAGGCTCTGGCGTGCTCCACTTTTTCCTGGAATGTATCAAACGTTAAATTTTGCAAGCAATTCTGGGAGATGTTTGACCAAAAAGCTCATTTGACCAAATTCCAAAACGATTTTTAGGGTTTTTGTTGGTAAAATTGACAGCTTTTATGGCAGAAATAGAAACTGTCTGACTGTACCCGAAAAATAAAGCTGTGTTTTACATTTTCTTAAAAAAAAAACAGTGTTTGTCAATGGCTTTCGGCAAACTAAATTTATTTTTGGTTCTAGATTCAGTTGGGACTAAAAAATGTATTTTCAGTTTTTTTTTGCATAAATGCACACTTAAAGTTATTCAAAAGTTAGTCAAAAAACTTATTCTGTCGGGTGGTCGGAGAAAATCGCCGCAAATTTTTACATTGGATATATTTCAGAAGAAGAGAAGACCACGCCGGAGTCTTTTTGGGCAAACAAAAATGATGCTTCAGTTCTACAGAAAGTTGGGAACAGAAAAGCTCTTTTGGATATTTTCGCTGAAATGCACCGTTTTTGAGTAAAAAAGGAAAATTCGTCGGGTTGTCGGTGAACATTTGACGTTCTAGTTTCGGCAAACAAAAATTAATTTTCAGTTCTGCTTTTATTTGGGAAAAAAAGCTCTTTTGGATTTTTTTTGCATAAATGCACAGTTTTTGATGAAAAAAAATAAATCTGGCAAATCGTCACAGAAAATCACCGCAAATTTAAGCCGACGGATTGTCGGAGAAAATTTAACGTTTGATACAATCCAGGAAAAAAGTGGCGCACGCCAGAGTCTTTTTGCCAAAGAAAAATTATTTTTCAGTTCCACATTCATTTGGGAACAAAAAAGCGCTTTTGGGTGTTTTCGGTGAAATGCTCCGTTTTTGAGTAAAAAAGGAAAATTCGTCGGATTTTTGGAATGTCGGATTTAACTTTTGATCGAGCACGCCGGTGTTTCTTTCGCTAAAAAAATATTTTTTAGTGTTAATTTCATTTAGGAACAAAAAAACTCTTGGGYTTTTTTGCGGAAATGCACAGTTTTCGASTAAAAGAATTAAAATTCGGCGGATTRTCAAACATCTCCCGGAATTGCTTGCAACTCTGGGAGATGTTTGACCAAAAAGCTCATTTGACCAAATTCCAAAACGATTTTTAGGGTTTTTGTTGGTAAAATGGACAGTTTTTACTGCACAAATAGAAACTGTCTGACTGTACGCGGAAAATGAAGCTGTAAGCTTGTGAGTTTTTCCCGAGCAGGAGCGAGCCGAACGAATGCTGAATATTTTTCGCTTTGTTCGCAATTTCAGCAAATGTTAACAGCCTCGTTCAACATCGGCAAAATTTTCCAGGGATAAATTCCAACTGCTTGGAGACAAGGCGAACTTCCTGATACCCGCAGTGGAAGACACTATTGCAGGAGAACTGCGAGACACTTACCAAAGCATGACCGAACGATGGGGTCAAATCTACCCATACATTGAGAAATACAGCCACGCTGGCGAAACATTGAGGACTCAGAAAGACTTCCGAGCCGGCGTCGATGTTCTCAGAAACTGGCTCAGGAAGGCCGAGGAAGTGCTGGGCACGCCCCGGCTGGGCTCAATGGAGCTCATCAAGGGACACATCGACAATCTGCTGCTTCTGCAGTCTGAGGTCGAGGAAATTGAGAATCTGTTCAAAAACATCAGCAAAGCCTTCCAGACGTTGATCCAAGACCTGCGAAGGGACGAAGTGGACAAGATGATGAACACCTTGAAGCGGGAGAAGGAGGCGTTGGTGCGCGTTAGAGCCCTCATCCCCGCCCAAATTCACCTGTTCAACCAGCTGGTGATCCAGCAGGAGTCGCTGGAGGCCGGCCAGAAGGAAATTAACTCCTGGCTGGACAACGCGGAGACTCTCCTGTCCACTCTCAACCTGGCGGCCGATAAAGAGCAACTCAAAGACCAGCTGGACAAGGTCAAGCACTTCTTCACCAGAACGTTGTACTACAAATCGATGCTGGACAGCAAGAACAAGATCATGAACAACATAATGAAGTCGGTGGACAGCGCCAACAATCCGGGAGCGCTTCAAATGACCGAAGACATGGAGCGGCTCAACAGCCGGTTCGAGTATGTGAGCCAAAGTGCGCAGGAGTGGGAGCAAAGACTGCAAGAACTGATCAGATGTTGGCACAAGTATTCGGAAAGCGAGCGCGTCATCTCCAACTGGCTCAACCACGCGGAGAAATTGATAGCGGAGAAGCACATCGACAACAAAAGCACCGTGGAGGAGCACAAGAACTTCTTCGAGTCGGTCAACGAGCGCTGGATTCACGAATTCATCGAAGGCGCCAAGGACTTGTGCAGCAGTCTGCCCTCACAGTCCCACAGTCCAATTGCTGCTAGCGTCCATCGGCTCCAAAGCAAGTGGAAGGAGGTGCTGAGCTTCGCTCCTCTGCATCTCATGCGTCTGGAGTTCAGACTGGACGAAAACACATTCAACGACTACATCAAGGAGCTGGAGAAGGAGATCCAGAGCGAGCACTTGTCGATCAGCCGCAACGAAAACATCGACACAGTCATAATCAGGCACAAGCAGTACTTTGGCTCTGGCAAAGGCCCGCTGCTGGACACCAAGCAGCGACTCAGCAACTTGCAAGGGCTGGCGCAAGTTTACTCGCAGAACTGCCCGGAGGATCAGAGCTTGCGCGAGGCCGTGGAAAAGGCCGAACAGCAATGGAAGAACGTAAACATCAAGATCGACACCGTTCAGCAGCAACTGGAGCGCATTCCTCAGAGGTGGGATCAGTACAGGTCAAAGTTCAGCGAAATGGCCAGCTGGATGGACCAAGTGGACGCCGCCTTGCAGAACATCCTAACAGACGTCAGCACCCCTGAAGAGTTCGATAGGGAAATTGCGGCTTTTAAGGTAAGCGATCCAGCCCCCTTTTGTCGCCCCATTAACCCTGTTGTATATACTACATTTTTTAGCATCTAATGAGCGGAAGAAGCCATTATTGCCACTAACAACAAACAAAAATTGTACCTACCAATTGAGTTTTTTTATCGCATTTGGCAACACAGCTTGACGTTTAATCAACAAATTTCATTCAAGGGCGCAAACACTAAAATTTTTTAGTATCAAATGAGCGGAAGAAGCAATTATTGCCAGTAAAGTTTGACTCGAAAATTATTACGAGCAAGTGCGATTTTTAATCACTTTTGGCAACACAGCTTCAACCAAACGATCAGCAAACTCCATTCATATTTTATTTAGCAGCTCAAAATTGGTCATTTTTTGAGCATTCAATCACTAAAACACGTAACTGCTGCCACTAAACTTCGATTCAAAAATTGTTCCTACCAATCGAGTTTTTTAATCGCATCTGGCAACGCAGCTTGACATTTAATCAACAAATCCCATCCAAATTTCATTCAGGGGCGCAAACACTAACATTTTTTAGCATTAAATGAGCGGAAGAAGCAATTATTGCCACTAACGTTTGACTCGAAAATTATTCCTAGCAAGTGCGTTTTTTAATGACTTTTGGCAACACAGCTAGAAATGTAATCAACAAATTCCATTCATATTTTATTTAGAGGCGCAAAAGTTGCCATTTTTTGAGCATTAAATGAGTGAGACGCGCAATTATTGCCACTAAAGTTGCGTACAAAAATTATCCCGAAAGCGCCCTCAGCAGAGTTTCATTGATCAACTAAAAATAAAAGCCAGCTTTTTCTCAATTGCCGACGTTTTTTCATATTTATTTGCACATCCTCAGGGCAACGGTGTGCTGGGTCCCTGAAGGTGCCAAAATAAATGTGGCAAAACGTCGGCAGTTTTTTAAAAACTGTATTTCGTTTTTACTGGCTTTGCATGTTACAGAGAGAAAACAAGAGTTAAACTCGGGTCTGCAAAGACCGTCACACAATTTGGAAAAATTCTTGAAAATTGCTTGATGATGACTGAAACCTGAAACTTTTTCCCCTTATAGAGCAGACGTTGTCCTGTAAACTTACAGTACTTACTTGTAAATCAGTAAAACACGTAAGTGCTGCTACTAAACTTGGAATCAAAAATTGTTCCAATCAATTGAGTTTTTAATCGCATCTGGCAACACAGCTTAACGTTTAATCAACAAATTTCATTCAACAGCGCAAACACTAAAATTTTTTAGTATCAAATGAGCGGAAGAAGCAATTATTGCCACTAACGTTTGACTCGAAAATTATTCCTAGCAAGTGCGTTTTTTAATCACTTTTGGCAACACAGCTAGAAATGTAATCAACAAATTCCATTCATATTTTATTTAGATGCGCAAACGTTACCGTTTTTTTAGCATTAAACGACCGGAAGGAGCCACTAACTAAAGTTTGACTGTAAAATTATCTCTAGCAAGTGCGATTTTTATGCACTTTTGGCAACACAGCTTCAACCAAACAATCCACAAACTCCATTCATATTTTATTTAGCAGCTCAAAATTTGTAATTTTTTGAGCATTAAATCAGTAAAACACGTAACTCATACGTATATCATACCTTAATTAAATGAAATAAACATAGAATATTAACTAACACCCGTTATATTGAAGAATTTTGCAAACCAAAAATAATATTCTCAGAATCCAAAGAAAAATAGCTGAAAGTAAAACAATATTTTATTCGCTTTGTGTCCAAAATGGACAAAATGAATACTCAAAATGTATGCCAAGGCTTAAAGCAGCAACAACGCTACACGTGTAAATAAAAATATTTAAGTATGTGAATAAAAAATTCTAGTCTTTTCCCAAATCTGATTGTCCTGACTAATCACCTGTTAAGCCTAATCAATTTTAGAATGTTTCAAAGTGTTGCAATGTATGATATGATGAGGCTGTTGACGAACTGTGATTTTAGAAAACTGACGATGGTGGAAAAATACACCGAAACGTATTCTAATTGAAAAATAAAGACAATAGATGACTGAAACCCAGGCATTAATTTTGATTTGGGATTAACACCATTGTCCTTTCAGACCATTTGCCAAGAGGCGGACAACAGACGCGAGGACATGAAATGGCTGGTCCAGACCCTGGACAATCTGGTCTCCCACTGTCCAGAACAGCAGGCGATCGACGAGCAGAAAACCCTGGAAGCTTTGATCATGCGATACAAAAATCTGATCCCATCGCTGGAGATCACGATGACCAAGACGGAGACGATGTCGAAGTGCTACACATACCGACGGGAGGTGCGCCAAATTTGCGAGCTGCTGCGCCAAGTGCGGCAGCATTCCACCCAGCAGCCGCAGAATCTGGAGAAAATCGACGAAAACATCCGCCAGCAGGAGGTGACAGTGTCGCACCTGGATGAGCAAAGGCCGCTCGTCATGACGATGCTGCAGAAAGGCAAAGAGCTGACCAGAAACGTGCATGCGCCCAGCTTTGTGGCCGACGAAGTGAAAACTCTGGAGTCCAGCTGGACGGAGACCTACAGTGAGAGCGTAACCAGACTGCAGCAGCTGATCAGCACCCAGCAAACGTATCGCACCTACAAAGAACACAAAAGGGACCTCAGCAACTTGCTCGACAGAGTCGAGCAAAACTTGACCAGCTCCAAGCAGCTGAGCATCCAAAGCGCCCCCAGCGACCTGCTAGCCAAGCAGCAGCTGGTCAGGAACCTGCAAGAGGCCCACGACGACATCCTGCCGCTCAGAGAACTCACCCTGAAACTATCGCAGGAAACCACGGGGGCTCAGAAGGCGCAGCTGGAAAAGGACGTGAGCGATGTGGAGCATCGCCTGCAGACCACCACCACCAACATCCAAGAGCAAATCGCTCTGCTCCAGCAGTACAAAACCCAGTGGAGCGGGCTCCAGTCGCGTTTGGTGCAGCTCAAGGACTGGTCGGTGCAGGAGGCGCCCCACCTCCTCTCCTCCGTCAACGACTGCAACACCACCCCCGAAGAGAGAGTGCAAAGAACGCAAAAGCTCCAATCGGACATCGCCCAGAAGGTCGACTTCCTGCACACCTTGAAGCAGGAGGCCTCCAAAGCTCTATCCCAAGACTCGCCCGATGGCCAAGCCCTAAGGTCCGACATACTAGCAGTGGAGGAGCGGGTCACCTCCATAAAATCCTCGGTGGCAGGCCAAGCTGCCTTAGTATCCAAAGACCTGGAGAACTGGAAAAGCTACAAGGCAAGCCTGGAGAAGGTTGCCCCAGTCGTCCAGCAGGCCGAGCTGAAGGTGCAATCGGGCGTTCCTAAGCCCGCCACCTTAGAGCAGGCGGTGAAGGCCCAAAGCGACACGCAAAGGTTTTCGCAGGAGTGCCAAACGCACCTTCAGAAACTCGCAGAAATCCAGACGCTGGGCCAGAAAATCAGCAGCAAAGCTGACGCGCCCGACGAAGTGGACTCGGTTCGCACCCGCCTGCTCAACGTGCAGGAAACCGCCACGCAGTGGCGCCAGAAGCTGGATCGACTAGTCACCAATTGGGTGGACCTGGACAAGAGCGTGCAGCACCTGGACAACTGGGTAACCAGCAACGAGAGGGCCCTAAGGGAGAAACCCATCAACACCCTCACCCCCAATGTGGACAAGCTGGAAAAGGACCTGATCCGCCTCAAGCAGTTCAACAACGAAATCTCCGAACAGCAAGCGAAGCTGATCAGCATGACCCAAAGCTCGGACAGTCTGAGCTACCAAATCGCCCCCGAAGGGGCCAGCGTGGTCAAAGACCAGGTGAAGGCGCTGAAGGCCAAAGTGGCCAACCTGGCAGAAGCAGTGCGCGCTAAAATCAACGAAGTCTCTGACGCCATCCTGGCTAGGCACGACTTCCAGACGGAAGTTGCCGATTACTCCAACTGGCTGGACTCCATCAGCGCCAACGTGGCCCAACTGGACGAGATCCCCGCCAACAAAATTGATGCAGCCGTGGAGAACATCCACGCCCTCCTGCAGGAGCATTCAGAGAAGCAGCCCCTGCTCCACAAGATCTACAGCGAGGTCAAGGAAATCACCCTGCAGTCGACCAAGCAGGAAGGCGAGCCGCTCAATGCAGAGTACTCGCACCTGGTGCAAGTCAATCAGGACATCGACAGCAAATTGCGAAGCAAAATGTCCTCGCTGCAAAAATGGAGCGAGCTGCTCAACTGGCACACCGACACCATCAACCAGTTGAACCACATGAAATACCAACTGGAAAACGAGAATTGCGCCCCAGAGACGCTGCGCCAGCTCATAGGAGAATCCGATAGGACAGTGGAGAAGATCATCCACTGGAAGCAGCAGGCGCCGAAAATCGACGCCGACCAAGCGGTGGTTATCCTGGACAAGCACACAGCCCTGCCCAGGACAGCGGACAACATCGTGCGCGAGGTCGAAGTCCAGGCCATTAACCTGAAGTCGAAGCTCGCCAGCAACTTGGAGGAAAAGCAGAAGGTCAAGCTGCATTGGAACGACTTCGCCAACCTGCAGCAGAAACTCCTGGCTGACTTGACCAGCACCGCCACCCAACTGAACGCCATCAGAAACACAGTGAAACACTCCAGCGACTTGCCGCATGCAGTCGAAGACCTGAACAAACTCCTGGAGGCCCAGCAGGCGAAAGCCGCCGCCAAAGAGGAGCTGCGGAGGGACGCGCTGCAGCTGATGAAGGAAGACGCCCAGCAGGTGGGCACCATCCAAAACACCGTGTCGCAAATCGAGAGCAAATGGAACAAAGTCAACGAGGACATCAAGGAGGAAAAGCTCCACCTGGCCGACATCATCCACGCATGGAACGAGTTCCAGGAGTCCAAAGACCAGATCGTGACCGAGCTGGGAAAGATCGATAAATCAGTGGAGAGCTTCCAGCTCCCAGCCGACCTCATCCAGGCAACTGCCAACGCAGACAAGGCCAAGAAGGCGCTGGACGCCATCCGCAAAACCAAGTCCCTACTGGACAGAGTGGACAACAAGGGCCAGGCCATCATCAGGAAAACCGAAAAAATCCCGGGAGTCGAGTCGGAAGTGAAACGCGACCTGCAGATAATCAACGACGTCTGGTCGAAGATCTACGAAAAAATCGTCAAGAGCGTGAACTCCACAGAGTCCCAGTCCACCATCTGGAGACACATCGAGGACACCAAAGCCACCTTGATCCAGTGGCTGAGCAATCAGAACGCTGCCATAGTGGCAGCGGCAGAAAAGCCCAACGAAACTGAGGTGGCAGCTGCCACACTGTCCAAATACAAAGAAGAGCTGCCTGCCCATCAGCGCCTCTACCAGAGCGTCCCTCACAAGTACACGCAGCTGGTGAAGTTCCTGGACGGCCGGGACATCCCCACTCTACAAACGCTGATCCAGGTGTTGGACGAGCAATTTTCCACGGTGGCCAGCAACGTTGCCAGCCTGGAAAAGGCCACAGCCACGTTCGGAGAACAGGAAAAGACCATCAGGGATGACATCAAGACTGTGGGCGCCACGCTGTCCGCGTTGAGGGAGGACATCATCAAATGCGAGGACCTCTCAGGGGACAACTTGCGCATCTTGGAACGACTGTTGAACATCAAAGTGCTGCTCAAAGACCTGGAGAACCAACAGCCCAACCTGGTGATCATCGACGAAAACATCAAGAAAATGTCCCAAACCTATCCGAACTTCGGGGAAAGCTCCACGATCAAGGAGCAGGAGGCCTTGAAGAAGCGCTACAAGAGCACCTTGGCGCAGGCCAATAAAATTGACACCTCCCTATCAGCCTTCCTGAAGAAGTTCCACAACGATAAATACGCAGCCTTGCAGCGCATCATCACAGCCCAAAGGGAGAAGATCCAGTGGTGCATGCCGGACACCACGAGCGACAAGTACAATCTGCAAGTCAAGCTCGGATCGTTGAACGCAATCGACACCGCTATAGAGGAGTGCAAGGAGCGCATGCAGGAGCTGGAGAACAGCCTCCAAATGCTGTCGCAGGTCGAATCTCCGGAGTCAGTCAAGCTGCTGACCGCAGAAAAGGACTACTTGTTGCAGGAGCTCAACAATCTGCAACGCGAGTTTTCGCAAACCAAGCAACTGCTGAGCACGAACATCGACATCCAAACCCAATACGAGGACCTGGCCGACAAGATTGCCAACTGGCTAAAAGAGATGGAGAACAAAGTGAAGGCAGAAGGAACCGTGCAGATGGACCTGGAGACTTTGGCGCAGAAAAGGGAGGGCATTCAGCGACTGTTCGAGCAAGTTCGCACCTTCCAGCCGGAGATCGCCCAACTGGCCGCTGTGAGCGATAAGCTGATCGAAAATGCCCCGGACACGCGCGTTCCCCAGTACGTCCAGCACTTGAACTCCCGATATCAATCCCTGAACAAATTCCTGCAAAACTACTTAAGCAAGCTGGACGAGCTGGACAAGTATAAGCAGGTCTACAGGAACAGTGTGCAGGACCTGGAGAACTGGCTGGACCAAGCCGGCCAGAAAGTCAAGGGCTTCTCGAAGACCTCCCAAAGGCCCAGCCAAGCCATGCTGGAGGAGCTGAGGAAGTTTGGCACCGAGAAGGAGAAAGGCCAGGAGCTGCTGGGGAAGGCGGTCACGCATGGGGAGGCCCTGTTCAGCGGCATCACCCCGGAAAATCGGGACTCGATCAGAACAGAGCTGCGCTCCTTGAGGACCAGATCAGAGGACCTCATCGGGCAAGTCAACCAGATCTACAAGAACGTCGAAAACTCCCTAACACAACGGCACTCGTTCGATGACAGCCTGCAGCAAGTCACCCTGTGGCTGAACGAAGTCACCTTGAAGCTGACCGAGCCTCAACTGGACGCCACCCTGTCGGAGAAGAAGCAGACGCTGTACAACTACAAGGTGATTTCGCAGGACATCAACCTGCATAAGAGCGTTCTGGAGCAGCTTCGAGAGAAGCTGGTTAATATCTCCGACTCTGATGCAGACACCCAGCTGAAGAACAACCTGAAGGCTGTGAACGCCCTTCTGGCCGATGTGACTAAACGCGTTGAACTCTCCGAAGACTACGTGAGCAACCACGAGGCATTCAACCAGACCATAGAAAAGTGCCACGATTGGCTGAGCGCCCTCACTGCTGAGGCCGCCCTTTTAGTGGACGAATCCTCGAGCGAACCGACCGAAAGCAAGCTGACCATAGTGGAAAACCTTCTGGCCCAAAAGGACGAGGGCGACAAAATCATTGGCAGCTGCAAAGTGCAGCTGAAAAGCGTCCTCGTCCAAACAGCCGCAGAGGGTCACCCGCCCCTGATCAACAGCTTCCAGGATCAGCAGAACGCCTGGCTAATGTTCCTCGAGCTGTGCACTGAGGCTAGAGAGAGGCTGCAGATCATCTCTAGTCGGTTTGCCGAAGTTGGCCGCATGGTGGACACCTTGGACAGCTGGTTGAAGTCCAAGGAGAACCAAGTCAAAGACCAAAGTCTGCGGAACACCGAGGAAGCCAAACGGACCTACTTGGACAAGCTGAAAGCCCTGGAGAGGGAAATCGTGGCTAAGGAGCCGGAATTCTCCAACTTCACGGAGGTGATCAAGACCATTGAAACCGACTCCAGAGTGTCCCAGCTGAACACGCGCTATCAGTCGCTGAAGAACGCCATCAAGGAGAACATCAGCCGCTATGAGAGCTTCGCCAAAGACCACGCGGAGTTCAACTCAGAGTACAGTGCGTTCCTGCAATGGCTCTCAGACAAGGAGGAGAAGCTCCAAGAGCTCTGCCACATCGTCGGAGACCTGAACGTTCTCCAAAGGCGTCAAGTGGAAGTTCGCAATTTGCTGGACGAGAAGAACCGGCGAAGCGCCGACTTCGAAAACCTGGTCGAAAAGGGGGAGAAGCTTTACGTGCACACTTCTCCGGATGGACGCGAAATAATCCGCCAGCAACTCAGAAACATCCGCACCATTTGGGACACCCTCGGAGACGACCTGCAGCTGGCCACCAATAAGCTCGACCAGTGCATTCTGCAATTCTCAGACTTCGCCGCCACGCAAGAGCAGCTGACCAAGTGGCTCAGAGACGTGGAAAAGGGCATGAAGCAGCACACCGAGCTGAAATCCACTCTGCAGGAAAAGCGGGCGCAGCTGCAGAACCACAAGATCATGCACCAAGAAATCATGTCCCATCAGCAACTGGTTGAAACTGTCTGCGACCGCGCTCAGCACCTGGTCGACCAAACGCAGGACAAATCGCTCAATTTATACCTGCAGTCCATCAAGCAGCTCTTCTTGGGCATCGTGGCCAAGTCGGAGGAACTGTTGAACAACCTGGAGGACTGTGTGGACAAGCACCAGGCCTACAACCTGCAAGTGGACGCCTTCAAGGACTGGCTGGCGGAGCAGAACCAGAAGCTGAGCCAGTTTGAAGACAAGGGAGGCGACAGGAGTGAGATTGCGAAGAGGATCGACAGTCTGAATGCCCTTAAAGCCCACAGCCAACAGGAGGGCGCCAAACTGCTGGAGGCGCTGAAGAACTCTCTCATAGTGGTTGGCAAAAGCACTGCGGCTAAAGGGGTGGACTTGCTTAAAGCCGATTTGCTTGAAAGTCAGCGCCTATTGCAACAACACCTATCTGAAATTGGTGAGTGCCTACCGGCAACGTTTTATCAGGTTGTTCATGTGGGGACATTTTGCAGATGCTTTGGTCGAGCAGCAAGATGCAGCCAAGGCCAAGTGGGACGACTACGAGAAGACCTTGGAGGACCTCAACCAGTGGATTCAGCAGTACGAGACAACACTCAGAAACCAAGCGCTGCAAGCCACTTTGCCCGAGAAACAGGCTCAACTGGCCCAGTACCAGCAGAAGCGCCAAGAAGTGGAGGCCAAGGAGAAGGACATTGACCAATTCATCGACCAGACTCATGCGCTGCTCCATGCCAGCGGTGTCCAGAAAATCAAGCCCGTATTGTCCCAGTTCAGCCTCAGGTCAGTTGCCCAACTCCACCCGTTTCCTCAGAAGTATCAGACATCCTTCACCCTCATGCAGATACCAAAACCTCCATGGCGCCTCGAAAGACGCCATCGATCGCTGGGAAGCCATTGCGGATGACCACCAAAAGTACCAGCAGAAGCTGGAGGACACCTTGAGGTGGCTCCAACCGCTGGAGGACCAACTGGCGGCCTTGCAAAGAGGCGACGTGGCCGATAGTCCTCAGGCGGTCACCCAGAGGATGCAGATTCTCCTATCGGAGAAGGAACAGGGAGAGCATCGAGTCAACTCCTTGACCTTGATGGGGGAGCGGATTTTGCCCGATACTGCAATGAATGGAAGGGAGATCGTCCGCAATGAAATCAGGGACGTTCGGGAACGATGGGAAAAACTGGCTGATGGTAAGTTTGCGTGGTGTTCCAGTGGAGGCTTGTTGGTCACAAAGTTCTACCCTAGGTGTTGTAACGCAGCAAAAGCTGCAGGAAGCGCAGACTCTGCAACTGTCCAACTACCAGGAAATGCTTCAGCATGCTCTAGCCTGGCTGGACACCATGGAGAAACAGGTGAAACTGGACACCACGTCCTGGTCGTCCATCCAAGACGTGCGAGGAAAACTGCTGAAGCAGAAAACCACGCTGCAAGAAATCATTCCCTATAAAAGAATACTTGATGGTCTGTACTTCCGCACAAATCAATCAGCAGCATCAAATAACGCGTTTTTCCAGGCATCAACGAAAAGTCGTCATCGCTCATCAAGCTGACCAGCAACCAGGAAAAAGTGATGGACATAGAGAATAACGTCAAGTCCATTAACGACCGCTACGAAAACCTTCTGCAAACCGCCCAGAAGAACATCAAGCAGCTGGAGAACTGCTTGGACTCCTATCAGCAGTTCTACGAACTGCTGAAAGTCCAGCAGGACAACCAGAAGCAGCTCTGGGACACCCTGAACTGCCATGTGGACTACAGCGGCAATAAGCCGCTCATCGAGCAACGACTGAGCAAAGTGGGCGAAATCGAGGACACTCTTCCAGAAAACACCATCAAACTGAATGAGCTGGAGAATCACATCAAGAACAACATATCGATGCTGCCGGCGCGAGCTCAGGAGACCATGCAAAGAGACGTGGCCAACCTGAAGGCCGACAGGGACAAGTTCAATGGAACCTTGGCGGATGTGAAGTCTGGACTGGAGAATCGATTGAAGCAATGGTCGGACTATGAGACTGCCATGGAGCGCTTGTTGGCGTTTTTGACCGAATCGGAGCAAGCCTTGAAGGACTACACTCCGAAGTCGACGGAGGAGGAAAAGAAGGAGGAGCTGGCCAAATATCAGGTGGGTGTTCTGAGGCGTTTCGAACGAAACTAACTCGGGTGATAATCTGACGATTTGTCTTTAGATCTTATTAAAATCGGTCGAGACATTTACGCAGGAACTCAAGCAGTTGATCCGCATCGGGGATCATCTGGAGCAAGTAAGAACCACTACGTCTTCACTCTTGGTAACTCCAAATCTAAATTAATTCCTGGGTTTTATTGTCTTTATTTATCAATTAAAATACGTTTCGGTGTATTTTTCCAGCATCATCAGTTTTCATGTGTAGCGTTGTTGCTACTTCAGGCCTTGCAATACATTTCAAATGAATATGAATGTGTATTTTAGCTTTATTACGATTATTGTTACTAGTTATGCAAATGTCTCCCCATTTTTATTAGGCTCGCTCGTATCTTCTAGACTAGGGAGTTTGTTCTTAGTTGACTAACTCGTTTGCACCCCCAAAAGTTACCACTAATTTCACTAATCTGTAATTAGGGATTGAGCTAATATACCCCACTACTTTGAGCATGTCTTCCAAGCTTCTCAGTCACAATAAAGAAAATACTTTACTCTCTTAATTATATCGAGAGCATTTCCTGTAAAGTATTGAAGTTCCGTATGTAGCAACGTGATAACATTAAAGTCATGGGATTTTCTTAGTGTTTTTACACGTTTTACTACTGCTAAAACGATTTAGCTGCGAAACAATCATGGTAATTAAATTATGAATGGAAATTGCCAACTCGAAACACACTCGTTTTTATGTATGTACACGAGACATTTTTGTGCAAAACTTAACAAAAAATTTCGGACATCTTCAAATTGAATGAACCTAAAACTACGCGAGCAATTAGAAGAGTGGTTGATTTAGCAAACCTTAATTTGCTCCCTGTTCAGCAACAAAAACTAATCTAGTTAATGTAAGGCGTTGTTGTCTGTTGTTGTTAAATAGTTTATATGATGATATAGATGCTGATTCTGGTCACACAGAAAAATACACCGAAACGTATTTTAATTGATAAATAAAGACAATAAATGACCGAAACCCAGGAATTAACTTTGATTTGGGATAGAAACACAGTCAGGAAAGCATGTACAACTCTTTGTAACGCTGTTCTCGCCTTGTCTTCTCTCACTCAACACAGTTTCCTTGGCATTCTTCATTATTTCTCTTCCTCTGGTGTTGGGTGTAACTGTATGTCGTCCGCGTGAAGTGTGAATGTGTTGTCCACTTCAACGCTTCTTCTCGGTGATGGCTTACTATGCTAAGGGAAACCTCGTCCATCGCTGCTTCAAACTGCACTCAACTGGGCATGTTTTCTAGGCTCTGGTCTCCAACCTGAAGCAGAACGAGCGCGACTTCGACAAAATCTCAGACGACTCCACTGAACTGGTGCAAACCAGCGGAGACACCAGGATCTCCCTCAACATCCAGCAGATCACCTCCAGGTTCCAGTCCGTGCAAGTGACTGCAAAGGAGATCGTGAAAAAGTGCGAGCAGGCCTACATGGACCACAAAGCCTACAACGACAAGTACCGCCAGTGCTCAGAATGGCTAGCGGCAGCCTTGACCAAGTAAGCCAACAACCCCAGTGAATGCTGAAGCCTTACAGGAGCCTTCTAGGTTCGACACCAGCAAGGCCTTAATGCGCAGCAGCGCCCAATCAGTGCTGGCAGACCAAGCAAAGGTGCTCGAGGAGCTGCTGGCTCAGAAAACCAGCTCGTCGCTGCTGCTGAACGCCACCATCGAAACCGGGGAAAAACTCTACCCATCCACATCCCCAGAGGGCCGCGAGATCATCAGAGCCCAACTGGAGCAACTGCAGCAGGCCTTCGACTCCATATTCGATGACATCAGCGTGGCTGATCGGGACTTGAAGTCGAAGCTGCTCGTTTGGTCTGAGTTCGACAACAGCCTGCAGAGCATCCAGCGCTGGTCCAAGGAAGCGGAAAAGCTGCTCCCGACAGACATCGAGCTGAAGGCCACTCTGGAGGAGAAAAAGGCGCAGCTCCAAGTGTACAGGAACTTGCTGCACGACGTCTCCGGGCACCAGCAGAACATTGCGGATCTCCGGAACAAAGTGGCGCACCTCCCGGACCAGGACAGCCAGTTCGAGGGGCAGATCGCGACGGTTGCTGAGCAGCACGCCAAGCTTCAGAAGCGCGCCCAGAGCTTCGTTGAGCGCTACGAGAAGTTCGTGGCCGATCATCAGAAGTTCGACAAAGCCATGCAGGAGACCAGCGAATGGACTGAGGCCAAGCAGAGCTCTGTTGGCCTATGGGCCGACACCACTTTGGAACGAGTTTCCCTGCTGACCAACCTGGAGAGGCTCAAGGTATGTGGTGACTCCAATGAAAACTGCGCTAATTCTGTTCCCCCGTTCAGAAGCTGGCGGTGTCCATTGAGGAAGAGGAGTCCCGCCTGGCGGCGGTTAAAGCCCTGGGCGATGACGTAATTCCTGGGACAGTCGACCAAGGACAGTCGCACATTCGCAGCCAAGTGGAGACGACGCAACAGCAATGGGTGGCTCTGGTGTCCAACATCGACAAGGCCGTCGCAGAGCTGGAGGCGAAGCTGCAGAACTGGACGGAGTATGAGAGGCTGCGCGACGCCTGCTTGGCCTGGCTGAAGGACACCGACAACAAGCTCCACTCGGTCGACCTGCAGGCCACCGCCGATGAAAAGGAGAGACAGCTGGGCTCGCTTAAACAGCTCCAGGGCGAGGTCAAGGCCAAGGAGTTCGAGATCGACAAAGTGACTGAGCGCATCCAGCAGCTCAATCAGGGCCTCTCCAACCGGCCCTCGCAAATATCCGAGCTCGGCGTAAAGTACCAGCAAATCAACCAGAAGGTCAAGGAGCAGACGTCCAGGTGGCAGCAATACGTGAACGCCCACCACAACTTCAACGCCGAAGTGGAGCAGTGCGAGAGATGGCTGGAGGACTTGAGCTCCAAGCTTTTGTACTGTGCAGATGTGCAATCCGCCTCCCAGAAGCAACTGGAAAGCAAGCTGCAAACCATACAAGACCTGATCTTGAACAAGGAGGAGGGCTTCGCCACCATCCAGAGGCTAGTGGAGCTGGCTCAGAACGTGCTGGCCAACACAGCGCCCCATGGACACGATGCCATCAACCACACGCTGGCCAACCTGCAGAGCGAATGGTCCAACATCGCAACCAGCATGGTGGGGACCAAGTCTCTGATCGAGGACGCATTGCGCAAGTGGACAGGCCTCCTGGAGGAGATCAGCGCGCTGGACAAAAAAATCGAGAACCTGGAAAGCCAGTACAGTGAGCTGTGCGAGCTGCAAGCCACAGCTTCGGAGAAGAAGACGCAGCTGGACCGGATCAAAGCGCTGGAGGAACGGGTGCGATGCGAAAAAATCGAAGTGGACACCTTGAAGACCCAAGCGGCCGACATCCTCAAAAGCAGCAAAAGTGCAGAGGGCGCGGCCGACCAGGCGCGCCACATGCTCAACCGGTTCGACAGCATATTCAAGAAGGTCCAGGTGCTGCTGCATGAACGAGAGCAGCACTACAAGGACCACAAGGCCTACAAGGAGGCCTACGAAGAGGTGCAGGTGTGGATGACCCGCGCCCAGGAGAAAGTGCCGCAGCTCAAGCAAAGGCCCTTGGGCGACAAGCTGTCCATTGAGATGTTCTCAGGCCCGCTGGACCATCTGCTCAACAAGCAGGCGCAGGGGGAGGTTCTGCTTGAGAACCTCGAGCACACTGCTCAGGTGGTTCTCCCCAACACCAGCACTGCGGGCCAGGAGCCCATAAGGAACGAAATCAGAGCGTTGAGGGAGAGCTTCGAGAGGCTGTTCAAGGGTAAGTTTCGCATGTTTTACTTCTTTCTAGTGGATATATATATACAGGGTTAGTCACGCTTAGTCACGGAAGAGAAAAAGCTTAACGATTTACATACATAACGCGGCAAAAAACAAGTCACCGCCTGTCTTTCGCTCTCACTAATATAAACAACTCCGCACGATTGGTGTTGCTGAGCGTGGAAGTTCGTTATAAACGGAAAGTGAATATGCAACTAACCTAAGAAGTGATGGTTATTGTATATACCTTTGTTTGTTAGATCTGAAGCAGCAACGAGAACAACTGGAAGTGGTGCTGGTCCACTGGCGCGACTACAAAGACGAATACGAGAAAATCTCCGATTGGCTGCAGCAGATCTCCATCCTGATCAAGAACCAAAAAATCGCGCTTTCCCCCACACTGGAGGAGAAACGGAAGCAGGTGCAGGACGTGAAGGGGATTCTCCAGCGGCTTGTGGACGGCAGAGCCCAAATCGAGAAACTGAACGACTCGGCGAAGACGCTGCTCAAATCCCCATTGGAGACGCACGTGAACAACCAGCTGCAGCAGCTGAACTCGCGCTACCAAGTGGAGCTGAACGTGGCCAAAGACGTGCTGAAGAAGGTGGAAACCAACCACGAGCAGCACAAAGAGTACGCCTCCAATTTGGAGAAAACCCGCGATTGGATCGATCAAGCTCGCGACATTATCTCGCAGTGCTCGGAGGCGATTTCCAACAGCACCAAGGACAACCTGCAACAATATCTGGATCAGATCCAGGATCTGATAGAGCGGCGCGAGGTGGGGCAAAGTCTGGTGCACGCCACGGTCAACGGGGGCGAAAAGGTGCTCAGAAACACCCGCTCAGACGGCCGGGACGCCATCAACCACGAAATCAAAGAAGTCCAAACCGACTGGGAACGCATAGTCAAGAAAATGTCCACCGTTAAGGTCAATCTGGAGACCGCTCTGCTGCAATGGGCGGACTACGACAGCTCGTACCACCAGCTCCAGCAATGGATATCGGAGCGCGAAGCCAAGCTGCAGCAAGTGGTCGAACCCAAGGCAGTAAAGAGCAAAGGCCATGGAGGGCTCAGCGCCCTCCCCATCGGCGAGAGAAAGGCCACGCTAAGAGAAACGGGCAGCATCGTGCAGGACATCGTCTCATTCGAGCCGATGATCCAATCAGTCACCTCCAAGGCGGAAGACCTGAAGCAGGCGGCGCCGGCCTCCGAAATCTCCACCAAGTACGAAACCCTCAGCAAACAAGCTCAGGAGTTGTACGCCAAACAAAAAGCCACCGTGGAGCAGCACCAGGCGTTCGTTGATGCTGCCAACGAGTTCGTGCACTGGATTCGCCTAGCTAAGGAGAAGCTGGGGAAGTGCTCCGAACCCATGGGAGACAAGGAGGCTCTAGGCAGCAAACTCTCCCAAATCAAAATGCTCCATCAGGAATTGCCCACAGGCGAGCAGAAGCTGGAGGCTGCTCTGGACGAAGGCGACAAGGCCTGCCAAGTGGCCGACGAGATCGACAAAGAAGTGATCGAAGAGGAAGTCGCCCTGCTGCAGGACGAGTTCGACAGCTACGTGGAGCAGCTGAACAACATCAAGGCCCTGTTGGAAAAGGGCATAGTCAAGTGGACGGAGTACGAGGAGCAGTTCGAGGACGCCCTCCAGTGGCTCAGCCAGCAGGAGAAAGTCGTGCAGTCGTTCAACAAGCTCCAAGACAGTCTGGAGGAGAAGCGCGCCGTGTTGGAGCAGTTCCAGCTGCACCTGCAAACCCTCTTCGACTGGCAGTCCGACCTGGACCGCCTGAACATGAAAGCGCAGCTCCTGCTGGAAACCTGCGCTGACTCCAGAGTCAGCAACGCAATCATGCAGCTCTCCACCAAGTACAACACGATCCTGTCCATGGCCAAGGAGATCATGAGGCGACTGGAGCTCTACTACCAAGAGCACCAGCAGCACAGCGCTCTGCACCAGGAGTGCCAGGACTGGATAGACCGCACGCGCGACAAGCTCAATGGATGCGTCGACATCCCCAACAGCCTCTCCGAAATCAACAACAAGCTGCAAACAGTGAAGAACATCAGGACCTCCATCGAGCAAGGGCAGAACAAGCTGCGCTACATCAACGAGCTAAAGGAGCGCGTCATCATGAACACCGAACAATCGGGAGTGGCCAAAATCCACGAGGACACCGAGAACCTCAAACAGGAGATGGAGCGGCTGGTAGGCGACGTCAACGACTTGCGCAGCAAGCTGCAAGTCCGCGCCAACCAGCTGGACGAGGCGCAAAAGCTCCTAAGCCAGCTGCTGGACTGGCTGCAAGACCAGGAAAACCACATCCACTTTGACGAGCAGTTCTGCAACGAGCTCCCCGAGAAGAAGGCCAAGCTGGAGAAGTACAAGCAAGTCCAAAAGGAGATCTCCACCCAAAACAGCCTGGTGGAGAAAATCAAGGCCAAAAGCCAAGAGGACAACAGCATCCCAGAAGACCAAACGGAGCGAGTGGTCAGGCGATACGACGACCTCAAAGCGAAGCTGCACAGAGCAATCTCCGACCTGGAGGTGCAAGTGGACGACCACGACCAGTACAAAGCCTCCTACAACAAGGCGCTGGACTGGATCCGCAAGCTCCAAGTGGAAATTCAATCGTGCTCCAATCTCCAGGACGAACTGCCCCAAATCGTGGAGAAAGAGGCGAAAATCGGGCAAATATCCGGCACGTTAAGCGAGTGCGACGACCTAGTGAACAAGACCATCAAAATGAGCATCGAGGTGATGAAAACGACCGGCTCAGAAGGCAGAGACATCATTCGCGAGGAAATCGAGCAACTGAACTCCGACTGGGAAGGCCTGCAGTACATCTGCAGCGAAATCAAAAAGTCCCTAGGCAAATGCAAGGACGCCTGGAAGGAGTTTAGGAGCAGTTGCGATGCAGTGGAGAAGAGCATCGAGCAGTTCAACGGCCTGATTGCAGCTGAGCGGGAGCGCGAGAACAAGAAACCCGACGACCTGGAGCGGTGCAAGGAACTGCTGGAGAAAATCGAGGCTCTGAAGCCTCAGTTGGAGACCGTCTCCGACTCGTGCGAGGTTCTAATGGAGCTCAGCGCAGTGAATTGGGTGCGCGACAAATCAGTCCAGCTCCAATCAGCATATACAAATCTGCTAACAGACGCCCAAACCCTGGTGTCCAAAGTGGAGAAGAACCTGTCCGACCACACGGAGTTCCTCAATGGCAAAGCCGCTCTGGAAGCGTGGCTCACCTCCAAACACTCCACAGTGCAAGCGTGCATAGAAATCGGCAGCGAGAGCGACATCAGGAGGAAACTGGAAACCATCCAGAACGTGGCTGCCAACGTTGATGAAGGCCAGAAGTTGTTAACCGCGCTTCAGAACGCGTTCGCTAAAGTCATCAACACCGCCACTCCAGAACAGCAGAACGAGTTGCGCGAGAGCACGACGATTTTGAGGAACAGCTGGGACCAACTCAACATGGACCTCAAGTCGATTGAAGCGCAGCTGAAGGCGGCCTTGGCTCGATGGGCCGGATACAACGAAACAAGGAGCAACTTGAACCAATGGCTGGTGGGCGTGGAGAAAGCTGTGAAGGACAAACCGACCACTCGGGGGGAGCTGAGTGAGATGAAGACACTGCTGGAGCGCTACAAGATTCTGCGGGATGAAATCCTGAAGAAGCGCGAGGATCTGAACCGCTTGAGAGGCGAAGCCCATGAGCTGAGCGACTGGTCCAAGCAGCCGGAGGTTTTGGAGCAAGTAGCCGACTTGGAAGCGCGCTTTGAAGCAGTTTCCGGGGCCTGCAAGGCCCTGCAGGATTCCCTTGAGGAAGAACTGCTCGAGTACAACACCTACCAGCAAAAGCTGCAAGACACGGAAAAATGGCTGCTGCAAGTCTCCTTCCAGCTGATGGCTCACAACTCGCTTTACATCACCAACCGGGAGCAGACCGAGGAGCAAATTGCGCAGCACGAAGTCCTCTTCGCAGACATCCAAAACTACCAAACAGTGCTAAGCGATGTCAAAGACAAAGGCCACAGCTTGATCAGCAAGTACATTGCTGTTGCCCCGACCATCCAGGACAACATAGAAAGGCAACTGAACAACGTCCAGGACAGCTACAACTCGCTGCTGCAGACGGCCATGCAAATCAAGAACCGCCTGGAGGACTCCCTGGCCAAGTTCAGGCAATACGAGGACACCCTGGACAGCATCATCCGGAATCTGGACGAATACGAGCCGATCGTTGACGAAGAGCTGGACAGGCCGATCGATACTCTGAAGGAGGCCAACGAGGCTCTGGAAACCGCCAAGGTGGGTGCTGGGAGTCTGGAAAACTGCATACTAATGGACACGTTTTCAGAGCCTGCACTCCAAACTGCAGGCGGATAAATCCAGGCTGGCCATCGCTGTGCAGGCATGCG
>NW_026018715.1:14924468-14927783 GCF_020466585.1 Dendroctonus ponderosae
CAAACCCCAAAAGGTAGGTGAAAAAACTAGCTTGAGATGTTTGGATGGCCGCACCAAATGCTCGCAATGGAACACCCGAGCTCAGTTTGTTAACAGAGGTTTTCTCCTGCGGAGGAACTCGGCTGTTTCAGTGCGACTTGTCAAAGCAGTGGAACAGTTCACCATTTAAAAAACCCCTTAACTTCCTCCTCAACAGGTGCAAGCGCATCTGAGCAATTTATCATCGTCGGTCACCCAGTTGAAGGAAATGGAGAAGCAAAAGGCGACGCTGAAGACCTGGATGGAGGGCCAAGGCGACTCGATCAACGAATGGCGCAACCGACCGAACAAATTGCGAGCTGATGCAGCCAAGCAGGATTTGAGCAACATGAGCGACCTGCTCAGCGCCATCGCGCAGCGCCGCCACCATCTGACCACTGAGCTGTCTGGGCCTGGAGGAGCCGACGAGGAGCTCGCCAAAGGCCTGGACAAGCTGGAGAAAGACCTGCTGTCGGTGATAGCCGACAAGCAGAGCAAGCAGGCGATCATCGACCAATACAAGCAGCAGCTGCAGGCCATCAACACCTGGTTCGACAACCTGAACAAGAGGATCGATGTGGTGGACAAAGGCTCGGGCCTGAACTGCCAGCAGAAGCAAACAGCCATCGGGGACATTCAGGACGAATTCGATGAACTTCAGCCGCAACGGATGGAGGAGCTGAAGCGGCTGGCCGCTCGAGTGGTGGAGGTGGTCAACAATCTCGACTCGCAGCAGATCGAGGAGCAGGTGAAGTCCGCCGAGCGGCGCTGCAACGACATAAGCAAGAAGCTGCAGCGCAAGACGCAAGTCTTGGAGATGACCAGGAAGGGCATTGATGGCACCAAGAGCGAAATCGACGACGCCCGAAACTGGGTCAAAGACAAGCTGGCCGAGCTGCAGAAGGCCAAGCCGCTCAGCTGCGAGAGCGGCAAAGTGGAGGAGCGCCTCAACTCGCTCAGGGACCTCCTAAAGGACGCGGAGAACAAAGTGATCCTCAAGGACGCCCTGTTGAAGCGCCTCCACAACATGAGCAGCGAGCTGGAGCCGTCAGAGTTCAGCGAGCTGGACAGCGCGCTGAAGAACCTGGGCGCTGAGCAGGCCCAATTGGTCAGCAAGGCCAAGCAGGAAATTGCCCGCTTGAGCGCCGCAGCGGACACCCGCAGGACCTTTGAGGCCGACCTGGCCAAAGCCAAGGCGTGGCTGAAGAGCAAAAACGCCGAAGTGCGCAAGCTGAGCGGGTACCTGCCACTGCAGGCCCACCAAGTGGAAAAGGACATCGTCCAGCAAAAGGAGCACGATGGGCAGATCAAGGAGTTCAGCGAGGCTGACCTGAGGAGCGTCCTCAATGCAGGCAGCGGGATTTTGCGGGAATGCGACGAGGCCGACAGGGAGCGTTTGCAGCATCTCCTAGACGAGCTCAAAGAGGAGTACAGCGCCCTCACGCAGGAGTCCCAGCACAAAACGGCCGCCTTGAATGACCTGCTGCAGGGCCGCAAGCAGTTCGAGAGCGACATCGACCGCTGCGTCAATTGGCTGAAAGAAGCTGAAGTGGCCACGTCTACCGAACTGCGCCTCTCCAACCTGGAGGCGCTCAACGAGCAGCTGGCCAAGTATGAAAAACTCATCCAGGACTCGCAGAGGGTTGCGCAGGACATCGGCAAAATCTGCGAGCAGGGAAAGGCCATTCTGCCCACCATCAGCGAATCGGACAAAATCACCCTTAAGGAGACCCTCAATAACCTGAAGGACCGCCACAACAGAATCGACTCATTGATCAAGGAAAGGACTGACGACCTGAAGCGCACTATTCAGCAGATCAAGGACGCCCAAGCCCGGCTGGCTGAGAGCATGGCCTTCGTCAAGGAGGTCCAAAATCAGCTTCATGAGCTCAACAAGCCCATAGGGGCTCGCGTGGAGGACGTTCAAAACGTGCTCGGCGCCTACGAACGCATCCTCAAAGACATCAAGGCAGACAAATCGAAGCTCAGCAACGTAGCAGGGGCCAGTGCAGCTGAGCTGCAGAACGTGATGAGTATGCAGGACGAGCTGATTAAGTCTGTGGAGGACCAAATAGTCAAGCTCAAGCAGCTCCTGCTGCTGCGGGAGCAATACCTGGCCCTCATCACCGATATAATGACCTTCATAACCAAGTACACGGAGATCGTGCGCGATGTTGAAAAATCCGGGGGAACCGTCGAAGAAAAAATCAAGAAATACGACGATATCATCCAGAAGATCCAGGAATGTGAGGCGCTGCACGCCTCTGCCACCGATAAGGGCCTGCAGATCGCGCAGGACTGCACGGTGCAGGATCGAAACGAGATCACTGAACAGCTCCAGTCGCTCAAACAGTCCCTGAACAACCTGAGGAAGGCGGTGGAAAAGCAGCGACAAGAGCATGAAAACACCGCAGCTGAGTACCGGAAGCTGGCTGCCGAGCTGGAGGAAATCCTCGACTGGCTGCACACCAATGAAGGCAGCGCCAAGTCCAGACCGCTGCTAAACCGCGACATCAACAGTGTGGACAAGGAGATCAAGAAGCACCTGGACCTGGGCGAGAACATCAACAGCCACCTGGAGAAGCTGAAGAAGATCCAGGAAAGCGTGAAGCACGATGACGCCTTGCCAGGGTCGCTGCAAGAGCAGCTCTCTGAGGCCAGTTCGCTGATAAACTCCCTTCCCAGAGAGCTGCAGGAACAATCCGCCTATCTGGAGAGCAACAGGAAGTTCCGCGAAGAATACGAACAGCTCAAGGCGAAGCTGCACAGCTGGGTGAAAGAGGCGGAGATCCGGCTGAACCTGCACAAGGACGGCGTGGACTTCGAGAACATCTTCACTGACCTGGAGGAGCACAAGGTCTTCTTCAGCACCGAGGCGAACATCAAAGAGCTGGCGTTCCACGCGCTCCAGCAGGCCGCCGACAGGATCTGGCCGAGTTTGACGCCCTACGAGCAGGAGGAGTTGAGCAGGGAGCAGCAGCACCACACGCAGCTGCTGAAGAACACCCTCAATTCGGCCAAGTCGCAGAAGGCCCAACTGGAACAGGACGCCGAAGTCTGGAAGGACTATCTGCAGAGTCTGGACAAGGTGAAAACTGCAGTGGCCAGAACGAAGTTCACCGATGAGCCGGTTTCTACTTTGGCCGGGCTGCACTTCAACATCCAGAAGATTGCACACGCTCTCAATGATATCCAGGTGAGTTTTGCCTGGAAAGCTTGGGATCATTAATTAGCAAAAGTCGTTACTGTGTACAATTGTCGACGTTTCGCCTACATTTTTGCAAGCCTGGCCTTTGA
>NW_026018715.1:14928782-14930614 GCF_020466585.1 Dendroctonus ponderosae
AGAGAATTGAAAAGTCGATTCAGTCGTAACAACGTGAGTGAGGAAATTCGAGTAGTTTTGACCCAGAAAGCGAAATTTGAATATCAGACACTTCGCTGCAAGATTATGCCAAAATTCCATGTTTTCCGTCCCGTTTTTGCTCATATCTCGAAGGCAAAATGAGCAAGAACGCTCATTTGTACATCATTCCAGACAAAAATAAATGGCCTTTTTAGAAAGTGAACCACGGATAGGGAAATGTTGGCAGTTTTCTCTGAAACCCAAGAATTAATTTTGATTTGGAATTTATAGGAACCTCTGGTCTGTACCACGATCCAAAGTTCCTTTTTTCTACCTCAGATAATTTGCATATGAGAACGGTTTTAAACAAAGTTGAAAATTCGCCTGCGTGTTTTGCCGACTTGGTTTCGAAAAAATGTCCAAAAATTGCCCATTTTTTTGTGATCTTTACCCATATAGCAGGGGCGGATCCAGCTCTAAAGTCAGGGGGGGTTATGTAGAAAAAATACACTTTTCTGTTGTCTATGAAATTAGAAAAATTATCGCCGTTTTGTGCAATGTTTCTCGGAAGCAAAATGAGTAAGAAAGCTCGTTTTTACATCATTTCAAAGATAACTAAATTCGAAATTTCTAAGAACCATTCGAGCCACAGAATTCGTTTTGGCATCGTTGGATAGAGAATTGAATCAATTTGAATTTGAAATTGATAGTCATCATTTTTGTTGTCTTTCCCGTACAAAATGGCTTAATATTTAAATAAATATTTCCAATCAGAGATCGGTTTGCTCGAGTACCCGGAATGTTATCAGAGCATTTACTTGAACTGGTCGCTCAAACTCGGGGTTTTATGCATTTGTAGGTACCCTTGCGACATAAATGAGCAGGTGTCCCAAAAAAAGGTCGGTTACAAATTGCAGTAGCGGCGCACGGTACCCGAGCCGGTACCATCGATGGGTACTTTCACCGTCCACAGTTCTGCTGTGTAGGCAATCGAAAAACACTAAAGGTGAACAACCAAGGTGGTGATGTCATTCCGTTTGTTTTTAAGTCTGATTAGGAGATTACCTCATTAAGTATACAGTCGTCCGATAAAGCAGATGCAATTCGTCGGTTACCCGATTGTTCGTTCCGCAGTTTATTCGCTTCCTCGTACATCGACAGTACAAAGTGATAAAACTTTTCGCCCAGTGCTCCTTTCAGTGCCTTTTCGTCTGCGTGAACAGACTATGAGGAAATTAGGCTGAAATGCCGGTTAGTGATAACAGTGCTGATAATGCGGCTTACGTCCATGTTATTGTAAGTGAATTGTTAATCTTGAATCGGGCTCAGGGCCCCAAATTTCTAACCGGCGATTTTGAGCATCGGCACAATACCCATATAGCAAGGGGCGTAAATTCTAGTTCAAGGAAACATTTGCCCAACTAACGCTATTTTAGAACTGTGAATGATCACGTAGACAAGCTGATGTCGAAACTGCAAAGTTCCAGACCAGTCTTTCTGCATCAGTTGGTTTATGGCCACTTGTAACTGTACTGGTGGCCTGCAGGAGTGACTAATTTTTCCATAAAATCCCATCATTTATGCAATAACTTTGGTGCCAAGCAGCGGCGGCAACCTTCATTTATGCACAATTATTCGCGGAAGGAGTCTAACTAACCTCCGTTCAGTTTTCCTGCTCGAGTTAACCAGACGAGAAGAAAACTGAATCGGACCTTTGAATGTGATTAGTTAAAAATGCAAAAGAAATTCCTGGGTTCCAGTCAATTTTATTGTTTACCATTTAAAATGTCACAAAAACGTTTCGGTGTTTTTCTCCACCATCATCAGTTTGT
>NW_026018715.1:14931613-14933963 GCF_020466585.1 Dendroctonus ponderosae
AATTTGGGATCTTTCAGATCCTAAGTGGCTGAGATTTTCCATTTTTCAGTTAAAATTGTCTGTTTCTGGTTGAAACTTCAACTTTAGAATGTTGCCCAGCTGTTCAAAGGCACAGTCACTTAAATAATTCAAAGTTTCTATGGACAAAAGTTTCAAAGTATGTACCACCCCCTGCCGTGGGCATTTCTCCATACAAACCGCCCACTTTTGCGCATTTTCCCATAACCAACCACGCGCTTAATTTAATTTCCCTTGATGTCCGCAACAGAATGACTGGAAAACAAGCGCCATTTAAACACAAATCAGTAATTTTGAAGTCTAAAATTAACAGTCTGGGTTCGCTTTTCGGATGATATTTTGGTCGACGTTCAAAAGCGGCTCCGTGAGGTCAAAACTTAAAAATAGCGGCCCACAAACTCACTTTAGTGTACTTTAAAAATGTTGTTCAGTCACGTTGAAGCACAAAAACACGTTGTTGAATTGCGCGCTTTAACACCGGTTCTCTCAATTTCTGTTGCAGGCTTTTGCAGAACCTGACGGAGAAACAAGATCGCATCGAAGCTGATCTCGCTGAAATCGACGAGGCGCTGAGCGCGATCACGCAGAAGAAGAGCGAATTGGTGGATCTGAAGAGCGAAATCATCAATTTCTACGTGTTTGACGAGAACGTGGTGCAAACCGAAGACGATTTGGGCAAACTTGGTTCGCAGGTGCGCAGCCGAATCAACGACGCCGCCCAACTTTCATCCGACCTCAGAAGCAAGTACCAAACAGCGCAGAATCTCGTACCGTCCGACTTGGCTCAGGAACTGAACCAGTTGGAGCTGCTCACTGAGGCTTTGGACACCGCAATGGAGGACAAGGAGAAGGAGTTCAAAAAGGCGAGAACCATCCGCACCGACTACCTGACCGACGTGGAGGAGTTGCAGATCTGGATCAAAGAGTCCGAGCTGCAGCTGCAAGATCGAGCGGCCACTCCTCAGCAGCTGCACGAGAAGCTGCAGCAGATCCATTCGGAAGTCAGCGCTGTTACGGATAAGCTGGACAGAGTGACGCGCAGCGGAAAAACCATCATTGAAAAATCGCGCAAACAAGACGAGAGGGACATAGTGCAATCTACCATCGACAATCTCACCGACCAGATCAACCAAGTCAAGGCCCTGCTGGAGGAAAAACGGGACCAAGTTGGGGACATCCTGGACGCCTGGCAACGTTTCCTCGCCCTGTACCAACAGGTCGTCCAATGGACCGAGGAGAAGAGGATTTTCCTGCTGGAGCCCCTCAATGTGGGCTCTTTGCAGGACGTCAAGCAGAGGCTGCACGACTACAACGTAAGACTTCCTCCGCCACCCAGCCACCATCTAATTGAGCGCATTTTCACAGAACGCAGTCAAGAGCTGCAAGGGAGCCACCAAGAGCCTGAGCGACATGGTAAAAGAGCTGGAATACATCGGCACAGTGACCACAGTGGGCGATTTACCGAAGAAAATGGAACATGCCGAAGAAGTGAAGACCGAGGCGGAAGCCCAGATTCTAGAACGGGTTTGTATTCGCCAACCGCCAGCGATGAGCTTGCACATAACTGGCCGAACATTTAGAACGCCCTGCTGCAAGAAACCTGCGAAGAATGGGAGCAATGCGAGAAGAAAATGAAGGAGACGAGGTCCTGGACGGAGAAGACGCGCGCCGCCCTCGAGTCCGCCCAGAACAAGAAGAAGCCCCTGCGGGACCAGCACGCTTTGCGCGAGAAAATGCTGGCCGACATCCAGGTGCAACGCACGAAAATCTCCTTATCAAGCGAAAAGCTCCAGGTAACTTTCCAGCCCCCTGAAGCCAGGCTGCTTCATCCAGACGCTTTTCCAGCTCCATTTTCGCTCCGGCATCAAGGCGGACACGACAATCACCGAGTCCGTCAGCGGCCTTCTGCAGGACCTTTCCAGCCTGGATGCGTCCATCAAAGCCCAGGTCGCCCAGCTGGAAAAGGCCATCGCTCAGGTCGAGGAGTATCAGCTGGAGGTGCAGCAGTTGCGCCAGCACATTGTTCAGGTATGGCAAAGAGCTTCCGATCGAGTTGGGGTTGATTTAGTTGCCTTTGGACGTTGCGAGTTTTGGTTGAAAAGCGGTTTTAGGAGTTAGTCGGGTTCAGAGGACTTTGGGAGAGGTTCGGGAGAATCGGTTATAAAGCGGGTTGGGGCATAAAAATTATAAACCAGTTTTGAACTTTGAAGAGATCAAGTGGAAGGTCGAAAATCGGGTATGAAGATGGAAAAATCGTCTACATGTAGAAATGTTTTTCGGGCTTTGAAGCCGTGGTCCATGGGAATTTCTTCCTGACGTTTCGTCCACAACT
>NW_026018715.1:14934962-14939749 GCF_020466585.1 Dendroctonus ponderosae
AACAGAGCAAGAACCTACCAGTGCTGTTGAAGTCACCAGCACCTACGAATCTTTGCCCACAAAAGAGCAAATCCTCTACTCCAACACAACAGCTGCTGAATATTCCTCCACCCTAACTGAAACTTTGGAGAATTATGTCCCTCTGGCATCAGAAAAAGTGCCTCCTCCATGCGAAACTTCGGGAAAACCTGTCCCTCATGAAGCAGAGCGAGAGCCTACCATTCGAGTTGATGATCAAGCAGAACCTTTGGCTGAAGAACTTGGCAAACCCGCGATCTCAACGGGAAAACTGTTGCTAGACGCCTTGAAATCGCAAGAAGATGCCCACATGCAATCATCCGCCTCTAAAATCAGTGAGGCAGTCGAACATGCCAAGGTGCTGATTGAGGAGACCAATAAGCTGCTTTTGGAGGAAATTGCAGCCTTGGGTAGATCGCAAACATCAACGAACCCTGAAGACAATTCAGGCTACATAATATTGCAAAAACCACCCGAAAGCAATGAAGCCAACTTAACTGTTGAGGATGTTATCCATGTCATTGATACTGTGCAGATTTCTGAGGATGTTAATGCGATCATTAATCCGGAGAGTGTGAATACTCAGAAGAACTTCCAAGACGAAGTTATATCTGAAGCTGATGCAAGACCCTTGGACGATGCAAAGGAAAATATCCCAGTTAGGCCCAAGAAGGCCAAACGCAAGAGCAAGAACAAAGAGAAACTCAATCAACCAGACCAACCGATTGCCATCGCTCTTGCAGAGTCCGAAACAAACGTCTGCTCTCAAACAACCACTAAAACGGAAAATGTCACAGTAACCACGTCCACTTCTTCCAGTGAGACAAATGCTTCACATAAAACCTCTCACCACATAAAGAAAGCTACCACTGAACCCTCAAGCGAAGAAACTGGTCGCGTTAAGCAGCAACAACGGGCTTCAGTTGAGCTCAAACCAACCAACAAGATTGTGTTTATTACGCATGAGGAAATCAAAATGAAGCCAGTCGTCTCGTTGAAGATGGAGTTCGTGGAGACGCCCGTGGAGGAGATCGAGCACATCGAGAAAGGACTCGTTGAAGAAGAGCGTGCGCTGAAGACGCAGGAAGTCATCAATCTGATTGCTTCTTCCGAAACCGTCATTGATAACACTGTGAAGAACACTGTTCACGAAGTGACCTCAGTTGAGCAAATTGAGGGCATTGCAGTCAACAAGAGCGAATCCTCCGAGGTGATCTCCCAGTTCCCCTCGGCGGAAAAGGGACTGGAGACACTCATTCAAACCGACTCCAAAGAGGAGGTCAAATCGCGCACAGAACAGCAGGGAGTAGTGCTGGAAAAGCAGAACGGAATTGAGGTGGAGGTCTCAACACCTTCTTCAGAAGTTGCTGTAGAAACCGTCATAGCCAACGGCCATTGTGAGGCTGTGACGTCAGACCTCCAGGAGGAAAAGAGCAGCACCACCAAACAAACCATACTTACAAACGAAACTGAAAAAACGCAAAGCTTTGTAGAGAAGTTCTTGGACCAAGAAAGGACTACTCACGCCCCAACCGAAGAAGACAAAAGAAGCACTCCTCTGCCTGATATAGACTATCTTCAACCAGAGCTCTCGCCATTTGAGTTGACAAAAGTCCCTAAAACGAACGAGGAACCCATCAGTTCAGTGCTGAGCCTACTCAAAGCGGAAACGTTGTCGAAATACCAACAGGAGACTGAGGCTCAGATCAGAGCCATCAAAGACAAGCCGGCCCGGATCATGCCAATACGCCCATATGAAGCAAGGCGAGAAATCAGAAAATCTGAGCCCATCATCGAGGTGGAACAGGCGATATTCGGCTCTGTCAAAGACCGTCATGGGAACAAAGAGAAACGGAAGGATCATCTGAGGAAGCTCGAGCTGAACGAGAGTTCTAAAGTGGACGCCAAAAGACACGCTCTTCAGCAATCGCCTCCTCCTCCTGAACCATTGCCACCCTGTACACCAGACGTCGCCAGAAGTGACTCCGTCATTGACAAAGAAATTGGTGACGTTGGGGAAATAATGGAAATATTAACAATAAAGAGCAAAGAAGGTAACGAGAAAGTTGAAACTGCAACCAGCAGTGCCACAGCGGAAGAAGCCACTGGCGAGAGTAACCGGAGCGCAGCTCAGGCGGACTCAACAAGGTCTTTCCAAGACGATCAACTGCGCGAAACCTCAAAATGCCCTCCATCTCCAATAACGCCATTGCCCGAGATCGAGTACTTGCAAGCGGACTCAAGTCAGTTTGAAATCAAAATTGTGAGCAAAAAGGAGGAAAACATCACGGACATTTTGCACCTGTTGAAGGCTGAAACCTTATCAAAGTACGAGCCAACGTGGAAAGAAGAAAGCAAACCCGCTGCTGATTTGCACAGACCGGAAAGGATCGCGGCTGAAGACACTGCGGTGAAAAACCGCAAAATCAAGAAGAAAAAGTCGGTTTCATTCGAAGACCATCCGCTAATCATCCCGCCGCCCAAAGAGCCCTTGGAAGGCAATCAAGCAACGGAGATAAAAGAAGAGGGCACCGAACTGGCAAGTGAATTCGAGTTCGTTGAGGAAAACGAGCTTGATGAGGTCAAAAAAGTGGTCACAACCGATCTGGACGATTTTGATGATCTGGAGTGGGAGCGGGTGGAAAAGCCGACTGCATCTGAACGCCTTGCAGAGCAAATATCAGAAGATTCCACTAAAACCACTGAAGAAGCCATTCAGGCGCTCAACACAGGCTCCATAGAAGCCCCAGCTGCAGCTCAGGAAGCAGTAAATGCGCCTGGATCCGCTCAACCAATTGCAGAAGAAATCCCAGCAGCAGACAAACCAAAGAAAAAGAAGGGCAAAGCTGGTAAGAAGAAAACCAGCGAAAGCGCTGCTTCAGAAAAACCCGAAACTCCAACCGAAAAAGACCCTGCTGACTCTAACGGTGTTGGCGATAGCAAACTGCTGCGAAGATGGGCCAGTGTGGTTGGCTCCACAGCCGACACCAAAGAAGAAATTGCGGAAGTTGTCGAAGAAACTCCAGCGCAAAAGGTTCAGGGTTCACAACCAGATGAACCGGTGAGAGCGAAAAAAAGCAAGAAGAATAAGAAAGCCAAAGAAGCAGTTGAAAACGGAAAACCACTAGAGCGCTGGCCAAGCATTGAAGATCTAAACGCTGATGAAAATGTGGAGCCTGAAGCAACAGAGTTGCTAATTATTGAAGACTCCGTGCAAAGTCCAGAGCTGGAAAACATTGAAACTGCTATTGAAGAGCAATTGAAGGACGCTCTGGTTGAGCCCACGGCTCCGGAGCAGAGTAAAAGCAAAAAGAAGAAACACAAGAAGAAATCAGGAAAGACAGTCACTCAGCTAATCGTTGAAAGCCCATGTGAGGACACTAAATCATCTCTTCGGGACAGTGAGCGATTGGAAGTTGCCAATAGTCCAGAAGAGTGGAATGTCGAGAGTCACTCAGCAGCTGTAGAAGAGCCGATCGAAACTGGCGCTGCTGCGGAAAGCTGGGCCAGCAAAGTACAATCTGAAGCAGAGCAAGTTCTTCATCAGCCTCAACCGGGCGAAGACCTTGCGTTGGAGCAATGCGTAGCCAAAGGAAGGCGCAGGAAACATCGCCATGCCAAGCCAAAACACCCACATGAAACTGAAAGCGAGAAACAACACCTCACTGCTGTATCTTCTGATCCAGTGGAATCTGCTATTAGTGCGACAGCTCAGAACAAAACATTGAGGAGGTGGGCTAGTGTGGTGGCCTCAGGCGCTGATGAGCCGGCAACTCCTACCGATAGCCAAAACATTGAGCTGCAAGAAAATGCAGCAGTTGAAGAAGTCACTCGTAAGGCACCAAAGAAAAAGACACTCAAAAGGAGCACAGAGGAGCAATCTAGTGAAGAACCTCAGGTCGCAGCTGAACCCCTAGCAAACCCAGTAGAACCCGCCCAGGTTACCCCCAGCTTGGAGAAGGGGAAGAAACTGCGCMGATGGGCCAGTTTGGTTGGTTCCAAACACCCGGAGGACGAACCGGAAATTACCCCGGAGGTGACCATATTGAAAGTGGGTCTAATCGAGGAAACCTTCCAGCAGGAAGAGCTCAAGCCCGCCCAAATTGAAAAACCCCAAACTCTTCGCTCAGTTACCCCTGAACCTCCTCAGGAGGTGATTAGGGAGCAGGAACTCCAAAGCCCTGAATATGGGGGAGTTAAACGCTGGGCCAGTGTGGTAGGTTCCAAGTCTGTCAAAGAAGGCGCACCTCTGCCCGGAGTTGAACCAACTCGAGCCATGGCAGAACCTCCCAAGCCTCGAATAGTCGAGGTACCAATCATAGCAAGACATAAAGCAAAAGCACCCAAAGCCATGCCTGTGTGGGACGATGAGGTGGAGGAACCAGCCAGCATTGAAGCCACCCCAAGAGCAGTGGAGGATTCGGATAAAGTTGAGTCCAGTCACGATGAATCAGCTCCCGACAAGAAAAAGTCGAAGAAGAAGAAGCACAAAAAGAAGCAACCGGAGCCAGAGAAGAAACCAGCGTTTATAATCACAGAGGAAATCAGAATTATCCCCGATGCTGAGGAGAAGGTTCCAGTGGTAGACTCTAAGCCTCCAAAAGCGAAAAAGAGCAAAAAGAAGCGCAAGGATGGAGTCGATCTGAGTAAAGCTGAGAAGTTGGAAATCCAACACAAGGAGGTTGAAGAACCAGCTGAAGTTTTGCAAGAAACTGCTACAGTTGGCCTGCAAGAAGTCACCAAACAGTCGACTGTCTCATATTCTTCAG
>NW_026018715.1:14940748-14942804 GCF_020466585.1 Dendroctonus ponderosae
TTGCCTTTGGACGATGCTTCAAATGCGTTTTTGGATATCTTAGACGATGCACCAGCATTCTCAGATGAAGAAACTGTGCCTCCTGATCCAGCGTCTGAAGCCACAGTGGAAACGGTTGAAGTTGTTACTCTAGACATTAATGAAGATAGCGAACAACGCATTGAGCCTCAGATACGTGACTCACGTGACACCCCAGTAGCAACTCCAGCTAAAGAAGATTTAATCCCCAAGGTTGAATACAAAGGCCTGCCCCTTGATGAAGCCTCGACAGCGTTTCTGGATATTTTGGATGGAGCGCCAGTATTTTCAGACGATGAAGATCAAGGGCCTTCTTCTATGATAGCTGAAGAACCGATAACGCCTAAAATAGTTGAATACAAAGGGGCCTTGGATGAAGCTACTTCTTTTGGAGATGCTGAAACCAAGGAAGAGACTTCAGTTGAACCTGAAGCTGTTAAAACTCCAACCCCAGTGGACATTGAGATGAAGCCGGAACGGCACCATTGGTCTTGGGAGGATGGATACAGTCTCGTTAAAGAATCGCCTCTGGATCGTATTTGCCAAGTTCTAACTGCTGAAGATCATGCGGCTTATTTCACTGAGGATGTAAACATGCGAGCAAATTATCCCCAAGAAGATGCCTCTGAGACGTTGATAACTCCTATGGTGCTTCCTGTGGTTGAAGATGAGGATGTGGCGGCTGAAAAGGACACCAGTTTGCCTGTGTGGGATTGGGAGGACGGGTTTGCTGGCGCCCCCCAAAGAGTGATCACTGAGGAAACTATTTTCACTCAAGAACTTGCTGATGAAGATGTCGTGGTAGTTAAAGAGGAAAACAGCCTACAGGAAAACCAGAGTCATCACGCTATTAAAGAGCCAGAAGAAGTGGTTGTGGCTGCAGATGTTCCTGAGCAAGATGGAGTTGCTCTGCAGGAACCGATTCCAGCAGTAGCACTTGCTCAATTTAAGGAGCTTGGTGTGACTTACGACATTGTATCTTTGGAAAATGCTGAAGTACTATGGGAAGAGCAACGCGCTCAAAAGCAGAAGAAAGCTGAACCCCTAACGGTTCCCCAGGCTGAACCAGAAGACTCTACACCGTTAAAAGAACCCACTTTGCAGGAGTGTCTTCTTCTAGAGCTACATCAGTACACGTGCTTATCCTACAGTCTTTCTTACTTGTTGGAGCAGGAAACTGTCTGGATTGAAGCACAAGTGAGGAAAGATCAAGAAATCGAACTAGAAAAAGCCCAAGCAGAAGAACCAGCTGTTACAGTTGATGTTCCAATAGAGGCAGTTGAACCAGCCAAAACTAAGCCGGACGTGACAGAGTTTATTGCAAAGGAAAAAGAGCAAATAGAGATAGAAGCAGTACAGCCCCAGCACCAAGTCAAAGATATTCCTAATGCAAAAGCCGAATATAAGGGTCTACCAGTCTCCGAATCATCAAACGCATTTTTGGACATACTGGATGGCCCATCAGTGTCTTCAGGTGAAGAAGTAGAGCGAGTTGTTAAAATTGAAGATACTGAAACATCAAAAGCGGCAACATCTACCATAGCTGAGACAACTGAAGAAATTAAAGTTGAATATAAAGGCTTGCCCATCGATGACACTTCGAGTGCATTTTTGGATATACTGGATGAGCCGCTGGTATTTTCAGATGAAGAAACTGAGGAGGAAGCCATCGCTACAAAACAGACTGATCAAATTAGCACAGAAGATATTGAAGTTACTGAATCATCTGAAACCGCCACTTTAGAACTGACAGCAACTGAAGCTCTTGTTTCTAAAGAGTCAGAAACTGTTGTGGTAAAAGAGACTAAGGTTGAGTACAAAGGTTTGCCCATTGATGAAGCATCAAGCGCGTTTTTGGATGTCCTCGAAGAACCACCAGTCTTTTCAGAAGACGAATATGAAGATCAGACCCTCGAGACTAAAGAAAGTGAACCTCAGGTTCAGAAAGAGCCGGAAACTGTTGTGGTAAAAGAGACTAAGGTTGAGTACAAAGGTTTGCCCATTGATGAAGCATCAAGCGCGTTTTTGGATGTCCTGG
>NW_026018715.1:14943803-14948494 GCF_020466585.1 Dendroctonus ponderosae
TTGTGGTAAAAGAGACTAAGGTTGAGTACAAAGGTTTGCCCATTGATGAAGCATCAAGCGCGTTTTTGGATGTACTTGATGATCCTCCAGAGTTTCCAGATGAAGACACTGAAGAAGCAAAGGAAGAAATAAAACCTCATGAATCACCTGAAGTGCCTACTTCTTCGTTAACGGAAATCGTCGTGGCGAAAGAACCCAAAGTTGAATACAAGGGTTTGCCGATCGAAGAAGCTTCGGATGCATTTTTGGACCTACTTGAAGACCCTCCTGTATTCTCAGATGAGGAAAGCATAGAAGAAAATAAACAGGAAGATGAAATAAAAGAGCCGGAAACAGTGGAACCGCAAGAAACCTCCCGCGAAGAAACCGAACTAAAAACTTTAGAAGAAAATGCGGAAACTTCCTTGAAAGAGCCCAACCTCTCACCTTCCTCCTTATCGCCTGAATCGCCCGAATTTGTGCCGCAAAACATCCCGAATATTACGCAGACGTTTATCACCGAAGAGTCGCGTAATATCGCGCTCGAAAATTCGGAATTCGAAAAAATCGTCGAAACTGTTCAAGAATTTATCCCCCGATCGGTTCTTTCAACGGACGCGGAAGAATTCGTGCCCCGATCGGAGCAATCGCGCTTAAATCCGGACGCAGCTGAATTCGTCCCTGTTGCCGAAGAAAGTCCCATTGATCCCGGATTTGAGCTCCAACAGCAAGAATTCCCGGAGCAGAAGATATACGAACCTGGCTGGAAATGCAAGGAAGTCTTCGTTTTGGTGGATGAAGATGACTCCAACTATGAAATCCCCCCAGATCATGCCAGCAATATGTGGGTAAACGAGATGCTGAAAGAGCCAACAGATAAACTGAGGCCAGAAGCGAGAAAAGTCCCAGAGCGCAAGAAGAGCTGCACCAAAGAGGAAAAGGAACGGCTCAATCTTCTCCCTAAGGAGGTTGTTTCGGAAATTCAAACAAGCAGCGCTTCAGAGATCGCAACTGTTAACACCTCAACTTGGGTCCCAGAACACGCGGCTCCTGAAGGGGCTAAAGAAGATGTTGCACCAACACCAACCCCTGCGACAAATCAAGAACCACCAGAAGAAGAAGCTGACTTGGAGCCCGAAAGCGAAGAACCAGTCAATGTCTGGCAGCAGCTGAAATCGGGAGGAAAAACCTACGCAGAAGTGGTGGCTTGTGAGTTACCGGAAGGAACACTTAGGGAAAGATCTCTGTCCAACCAACGCCACTTTACTCCTCCTCTCCCAGCTGTGTCAACCAATCAGGTGGTGAACATCACAATTGAACATGCGGAGAACGAAACCGGCGCGCAACAGTCCGAATCGATCCCAGACGGTTTTATTGAAGTTCCCAAAAAGGACAAAAGGGCCCGATCAACACCCAAAATCCAACCTGAACCGGAAAAGGTTCATTCAGTGACGGAAACTCTCGAAGAACCTGATCGCGCTGAACGGGAAACCCTAGAAAAACCCCCGAAGGGTTCAAGAAAGTCTAGAAAGCGCAACAAATCGCCTCGACCAAGCACTCCCCTGCCAGAGCAGGTTCAGGGGGTGGACGAAGAAGTGGTGGAAGAAGCCCAACCGGAACCGGTGCAGGAAGCAAAGCCTGAAGCTAAAGCCCAAATTCCCCCCAATGTAATCACTTGGGCTAAAATCGCGGCTTCCAGCAGGGAGAATTCTCCTTTGCCAAAAGTGGCCGGTAAACCGGAAGCTCCCAAGCCGGCATCCGCAGAAACTCCCCAGCAGGCAACCCAACCGAAACCAGTAGAACCAGAACAACCAAAAGAGGTTGACACTGTTAAAACCGGCCAGCCACCAAAGGAACAAGTTCCTCTGGAACCCCCGGAAGACGCAGACGTTCCAGATGGCCGAATAACCTACGCAAGCATAGCAAAAGTCCTGAAGAGTAGGGAAACTTCTCCAAAAGAAAAACCAATTGGGGCAACCTCGCAAGGTCCACCAGAGGAAAAGCCCAAGAAGCAACGCCAAGCTAAATCAAAGGACCCTAAAGAACCAAAAGAAGACCAACCCAGGCAAATTCCTCGACCAACTGAAGAACCTCCATCTCAGGAATTTATCCAGCAAGAAATTGCTGAAGCCTCAAAATCTGCAGGCGCTCACCACATAACCTATGCAGATATTGTTGCCTTGAATGCAGCCAAAACCGTGGTGGAACCCACCTCCAAACCTCCTTTGGTTCCTGACTCCCCAACTACCAGCCCTCAACGAGTAGCCCTTGCCTCTTCCGCGGTAGCTGGAGAACCCAAAGAACCAACCCGATTGGTTGAAACCCTCCAGGAGCCACAGGTGGAAGTGAAGAAAAAGCGAAAGAGGAGCCGGCACAGATCGCACTCCAAACAGCCAAGCGACCCTCAAGAGGAACCACCAATTGAACTGGGTAAAGATGAGGCGAAAGCTTCGTCTACAGCTAAATCATGGGCTTCAGTAGTCCAAGCTGGAGATGCCGATAAGGGGGAGAAAAAACCCCAGTCTTCTGAGGCTGCCACGGAGGAAGTTAAGGCTGAAGATCGCCCAGCAGAGCCTGCCGCGAAGCAGAAGTCGAAGAAGGACAAAAAGAATAAGAGCGAAAAACCCGGGATTATCAGCAGTATTATTTCTTCAGTGAAAAGTGTAGTAAGTGGCAAGAAGGCCCCAGAAGAAAAAGGTGAGGACGAGGCGGGAAAATCGAAGAAAAAGAGGAAGAAGGCAAAGGACAAGGCCAAAAACCACGACGCAATTCACCTGCCCAGTACAGTTGCCAGAGAAATTGTCCATGACGAACCCATTGAAGAACCCATCAAACTAAGCGAAGAACCCAACGAAAAGCAAATAACGGCGCAATTTTTAAGTGAAGAAACCGCATCTACTGAAGCAATCGAAGCTCAATCGCAACTAACACTTGACAAACCCTTGGAAGAGATTGAAGATGTACAAACCCTTCCATCTGCCGATGCAATTACAGACAATCCACTGGAAGTAGTTGGCGCAAAATCGAGTGAAGAAAAAGAGCCGGAAGAGGCCACATCAGAAGCACCTGAGGAAAGTCACGAACCAGCGACAGCAGAAGCAATTGATAGTGAATGGGAAGTCGTTGAAGTCTCAGAAGTAATTGAAGAACAGCAACCGGAAAAGGCAACTGAAGATCAATTACCAGCGGTAGAAGCGATTGATAGTCAATGGGAAATCATTGAAGAAAAACAACATGAGGAGACACCAGAAGTAGTTGAAGAAAAACAATTGTCCCCTGTGGAGGCAGCGTTAGAATTACCTGAAGACTATCAAAGGCATGACGCTGCTGAAGCAGCCTTGGAAGTAGTTGAAGAAATCACTAGTCCCACTGTAGCTGAAACTGCGCCAGATGGAGCCATGGAAAATCAAAGGAAACCGCTTGAGGAAACATCAGAAGAACTGGTGGGCAGTCAAGAAACAGTCAAAGACGCTCTTCAATTGGTAACGCCCCAAATAAGTGAACAGGAAACCATCAAAATAGCAACAAAGCAAATTGACGCCGAAGAAGCAACAAACTCCCAAAAATCCGCGATTGAGGACTTTATTTCAACAGAAAAACTTATCACTGAAAGTGACTATCCGGTGAAAGAAGCGAGCAAAAAGGATAGGAAAAAATTGCAGAAGCAAAGCTCAGAAGAAGCGAAAAAGCCCGGACTTATCCAGGCGGTGGTTAAGAAAATTTCTGATGTCTTCACCAAGAAGCCCAAACCGGAAGCTCTACTAGCGGGTAATTTGGGCCAGGAAGATGTTTGGCTTGCCAGGAACATCTATGAGGACGCAGAGGTGGCTTGGTATGAGCAGGTGAACCGGCCAGTGGAACAAGCGGTGGAAAATCCTCTTGAGGCGCTAAAAGAGAATCTGGTGCAAGACTCGTTCTGGCTCTTAAAACCCATTTACGACGAAGCAGAAGAATTGTGGATGGCGGAAAAGGAGCGAAGATCCAAAGCTGCTGCTGAGGAGAGTGTAAAACTCCCGGACGTTCCCGATAAAGACGACGACCACGACAATGGTTCAAGCGGAAAGAGTTCACCTAGACCTACTCATAGAGGACCTGGAGGTTCAGGAGAACCAACCTCTCCATACCTCATGTACAGTCTTCCGGGAGGAATCGCGGGTTGGAAGGAAACCAGCACATATCTTGCGGAACAAATCCCTGTCGATCAAACCGCGATTAACGGAAACGTTGACGACTTAGACGAATCGTTCCATTCCCTACCCGACCAAACACTTCCTCCTCTAGAGCCTCAAATGCAGCAACCAGCAAGTCCACCAGCCGAGGCCAGCCAGCAACGAAAGAAGGTGAAATACACTTGTGTTGTGTGTCTGAGCGTTCAGTCGTTTTGCATGCTTTCCACTAATGTAGCTTATTTACTCATTTGTATCGTTCTATTTCTACTCCTTTATATCATGTAAATATATTACGATTATATGCTTGTAATGGTGGTTTGGGTTTGAGGAGTTTGGAGAGTTGGAGGAATTTAAAAACCATTTCAGAATTCAGCATGTTCTTTCATAATTGTGTTAATTTCAGCATGAATGTTCTAATGTTTTTTGCCGTGATTATTAACCCAAGCAGTCCTCAAAGAGTCTTTTGCGAAAAAACCCACTTTGACGGCGATGTTGATTGCTGTTAATATTGATGTGTTCACAAGATGGTTTTTGGACAATCGT
>NW_026018715.1:14949493-14961089 GCF_020466585.1 Dendroctonus ponderosae
TCATGTATATTATCGGAATATTTGTTTTGAACATACTAGGTATATTCACCTGCACAAATACACAATATGTACATACCTGGCATGTTCATCTGCACATATATCCAATATGTACATATATGTACATACCTTTTATGAACTTTGATGAATATACATGCATGTATATTCCACGAACATTCATGTGAGGAATGTTCACCTATGTATATTCCCAGGATATTCCCGCAATGTTCTGTATATTTTTTGGGATATTCATAGAATATCAAATGCTATCTGGGTAGCTACGAACCAGATTTTCACGTTTGGACTGATTCAATGATCGAATTGTTGGCCGAACTCGAGCAAACGCACAAAATTACCGCAGAGTTGGCACAAAAGCCCAAGGCAAATTAATCTAACTACCTATTTATACATCAAGCACTCTCCAGTTTTACCTACGGTCCTCATTGATTTCAAAGATAAATTAAATATTTCTCGGCCATCCGCTTGATGGAGCCGGGTATTTTTAGCTGCTATTTTTGGACGATGCCCCATAGAAGAAAGCTTCACTAGAGTTACCGTCGCCTTATCACTAAGACTGCATTTCAGCCAGACGCAATTCTTCAGCATCTTATAGTCTATTGTTTAGTTCATAAGATTCTTTTCCTTATCATGCCAACCCAAGCTCACATTCATTCTCATCCTGTACTCGCTTTAATAAACTCGTTTTTAAAAACACGTTCTTTTGAAACCACATAGAAACTCTAGTGTTGATGTTTCAGAACGCCCAGGCGGTGCAGGCGAGGAAACAACAGCAGCTGCTGCACTACCAACTAGTGCTCGAGCAAATCGAGGTCTGGATCAGGTCGACCAGTGCGACTCTTCAGCTGTTTGTGCTTCCCACGAATAAGCCGGAGATTGACGACTACGTGAAGAAGTTCCAGAGACTTTCAAGCGAATTGGGCGAAAAGGAGAGAACTTTGGCCGACTTGACCAAGGCGCTGGACGAGTTCCGCAAGTACCCAGACTTGGCTGGACTAGTGAGCAGCCTGCTGGCGCAGCTGGGAACTCTAACGATCACTTTCGGGGAACAGAAGATCCTGATCGTCGACAGCATCAGGCTGCTGCAGGCGCAACTGGAGCGAGTCCAAGAGGACCAGCTCCACCCCATCCACACTCCAGATCTTTCCCTAGAGGCCACCTTGGACTCCACCTCTATGCCCATTGAGGAGCCCAAGCAGGAGCTCATCACTGCAGAAAAGGCCACTCAAGCGGTCGCAGACACTCAAACGCAAACAGGCCACAGCTTGTCCGACAGGGAACCAGCCACTTACCACCAGCCGGTAGATGCCCAGAACCAGACGCAACTTCCCGAAGATTGTCCCGCCCACACCCGCGAGACTCTCACCATATCGAAGCGCAGCTCGGGCGATCAGGACATCATCGAGATCGCCACCCGCCCAATGGCGGATCCAGAGCCGATCGTAGAGGAGCCGGACGACCTTCTAGTGGAGGCCAACTATCGAAAGCGGCCAGAGTCGGAGACGCGCATTGCCGAGCTGAACATCACCAACACGCAGCCCAACCAGCCCTTTGAAACCATCCTGGTGGAGCCCGACCAGACCACCACTGAAGTGATTGTAGACGCCGACGGAACCAAGCATATCGTCGTGAAGACGCGCCATCGCAAAATAGTCAAGCAGGAGCAGTCGGTGCGGCAGCACCACTCTTCCACCCTGCACACTGTGACTGAAGGCGGTGGCCCTCCAGTGGCCCAATCATTCTCGCAAATCACCCTCGAAGGTGAGCAGAGCAGCACCTCAGTGGCCACCGGCGATAGGAGGGAAACTGTGACCACGCAGCAGTATGCAGGCAAAGTGCTGTCTGGCACTCCCGGAGGCCAGGTGGATGTGCAGGAGTTCCAATCCGAGCCTCACGTCCACTACTCAGTGGAACACGCCCAACCTCCTCACTTTGAGGGCCTCAACCTGCGCCAAGGCGACGTCACCCTACTGGACAAGGAGCACCATCGCCTGGTGCCGTTCGATGAGGCGCAACTCACTCTGGACGCCGGCCAAGTGCACTCGTCCAGCTCGAGCGTCCGGGCGGTCGTCCAGCAAGTGACCAGAAGAGTCATCAAGCGAACGCGCCGCATCATCAGAAGAACCGTCATAATCGACGGCAAGGAGCATGTGACCGAAGAAGTCATTGAGGAACCGGAGGAGGTCGAAGTGACCGAGGAGGGCATACCGAGAGTGAGCATTAACGTCACCCGAACCGAGGACGGCAAGGTGGTGGAAGAGCAGCAGTTCGGCCCACCTCCGCCGCCCCCAGAGCAACCGACATTCACTCAAAAGACCACCACAGTAGTGCCCGAAGGCACAGTTGATTGCTCTAAAGAGCCCAACGGCAGCCCCCCTCAAAGGAAAGAGCAGCCAGACCCGAGGTACGTGCCAGAGCAACCTTTCATTCCCGAGCACGCTTCGTTGGCCATCACAAAAGTAGACGACTTTATCCAAAAAGAGAAAGTTTCGGGTAGTTTTCCCCCAGAGAGTAGTAGACTTGATGAAGCACCGCCATCCGCCCAGGCAAAAGCACCAGAACGTAAAAAGAAGCAGGCCAAGGGCAAAGCTCCGAAAGACGAGCCTTCCCCAACTCCGTGTGCAATTGAAGAAAGTGTCTCTGTTCCGCCAGCAGCGGAACCTCCCACTGAATCACCAATGGAACACCCTCTCCAAACACACAGCGAGGAAAAACCAGCAGCTGCAGTTAGTGCAGCCCTGTCGGAGCCCTCCACCACCCAGCCCACTCCATCGGCTCCTCCCTTTGCCCAAGTATGCGACTCCTACCTGTCCCCCTTAGTGGAGGACTTCATCAGAAGAGAACAGCGGCCAACAGAAATACCTTCCGAAGCAACTATTGAACCTGCCAGCACTTCCCCTTCTGCCGAGCAACAGCAGCCAATGGCATCAACCATCATACAACCAGCTGATGCTCTCGCTGCTGAAGACACCATAATATCCACTACAGTTCAACACCTTCCAGAAACCGAATTGACCAAGGTGAGCACAGTGCAGAAACCCTCAGAGAATCTCACCATCGCGCTCGCTCTTCAAGAGACTCGGGCTGAAGCCCCCAAAGCTGCGCTTCAAGTGTCGGATTTTCTGCAAACCGAACGGCAAAACGTTGAAGCTCCAGTCCTGCAGATCCTGCAAACTGACACCAAACCACCACAGACAGTCGAAGTCGCCTTAGAGCTAGAAGAGGCAGTAGTGGTGACCCCCAAGGCATCCCCAGCTAGTGAAGAAATCGAAGAATTATTTGCCAAAAACCTTAATGTGAAAACTGCTCCAGAGGAAATCCAGTTAGAAGCACCTCAGCCATCGGCCAGGTCCTCAAGTGAAGCTGTGACCACTCCAGTTCTGCAGGTCCAAGCCGTCCATGAGGAGGAGCCGACACCAAGTGACCTCGACCACGGAGGCAGAGGCAGCAAGCGCAAAAAGAAGCACAAGTCCAGCGAGAGCGCGGCAGAAGATGCAGAAAGCAAAGACGAATCTCTTGCAGAGTCCACGGAAATCGTTCTTCCCGACGACTCTGCGCCTTCGGAAGAATCCCCTAAACCGACCCTGCAGGAATTGGAGCAAACCGATAAAGACACCACCAGCGAAGCAGAAGCGCAGTCGGAGCCGAGCCGCGACACTGGATATGAAGCCGACAAAACGTTAGACGAAAGTGTTCCAGAGGCAGACCTGAAGAAGAAGCGGAAGCGCACGAAGAAGCGCGGGCAGCACGTCAAAGTGAAAGACTCTGAGGAGTCCAACATGCCTCAATCGGTCTACGAAACCACGCCTATCGGCGAATCGGAGCAGGAGGACGATTTCGCTGAAGCGGCCGCTGTTGAGGACGCCTCCAAGAAAGCGAAGAAAAAAGCGAAAGGCAAAAAGCGCAAAGGAAAAGACGAATCCTACAGCGAAGAACCAGTGGAGTCAACCGAGCCGGAGTCAGCGCCCCAGCTGGACTTAGCTGAAGCTCTGGAACAGTCCATAGTTTCACCGAACGACTCGGTCCACACCATGTCCACCCAGTCTGAGCCCGGGACAGTTAAAGTCGTTGAAGAAGCCATCCCCAGCAGGCCGGCGAGTGAATCTCCTCACTCCATAACTGCCCAAATAGTGAAAACTGTTCAAGTGATAGAAGCAGTACTCACTCAGGAAGGCCTATCGCAGACCACTCCTCCGGCTGAGGAGCCCAAGCAAGCATCCCAGCCTCATGAAGTGGTGGAAAGCGAGGCGCAAACCTCTCCTGAGCCTCTCACTGAAAAAGCCGAAGTTTCCACCCAACCCGACAAGACGGAAACTGCAGAAGTGCAAGTTTCAGCGCAGCCAGAAGTCGAGGACTCTTCAACGCAAGCGCTCACAGAAGTAGGAATCCGTGAAACCCAAACGTCTCCGAAGCAGGAAACTGTTGAAGTGGCCAAGTTGGAAACTGCGGATTCCTCCAACCAAACCTTCTCCCCTGAGAAGCTGGCGACTGCCGATGAAATCATCCAGACGCTCACTCCAGAGGATCAGACGCCGCTCAGAAGCGAATCGGCCGTCCAGACTGTAGTGGAAAGCACTGAAGTGCACGTCCAGACGCTTACTCCGGATGTTGCTGGGGAAGCTGCCACGCAAGCAACCCCATCAGTTGCTGATCTATCAATGCAAACCTCCCCAGATTCTCTGAAAATTGAGGAAACTCCCAGCAAACCAGTTGCCATCGACCACAACGCTCAAACTTCGCCAGAGAAAGTTGCCACAACATCAGAAAGCGTAGCCCAGACCAGCCCCGTGGTGGTTCTGAGCCCAGGGGACCAGCCCACACCCTCAAAGAGCACTAGTGAGGAATACGAAGTACACGTGCATGCCACTGTTTTAGTGCCGGGTGATACATCAGAAGCTGCTACTGTATCAGAACCTCCCAAGTCTACTGGCGAAGCTACTGATTCAGCAGCTGAAAACTCTTCGGGCGACTACGAGGTGGAAATCGCAGTCGCCGGGGGCGAGATTGGAGAACAAACTGTCACCTTTTTGGACTCCGAAAGGGGCGAGGAGAGGCGCCGAACTAGGAAAAAGCATGAAAGGCCCCACAGTGTCCAACCGGAGGAGCCTGAGCGCAAAGACCTGTTTTCGGTGTTCCACAGACAAGCTTCAGGAGTTGAGGTGCCTCAACATAAAGCCCTCTTTTCCGACATGGCCAAGTCGGGACTATCATTCAGGGAGCTGACCACGCAGATTGAGCAAAGCTCTCCATCGCCTGAGCGATCTGTGGAAGAAAGTGCGCCTATTGGAGACACTGAAGAACCAACTGCAACAGCTGGCGCAGATAGAGGGCAGGCTCCTGCTCAATCGAAGTTTGATGTGGTGATTAAAGACAGTGACTCCTTATTTTGTGAAGGAGCCAACCAAGCGAACACACTGCAAACTGCACAGGACCAACCCATTGAACTAACTAGTGATGTTGTGGACTGGGCTGAGGAGTTGCAGCCGGACAGTCAAACCGCTCAAGTAGCTGAGGTGTTCTCCAAAGTGGTGACCGACATCGACCAGGCAAAGATCAGGCAGTTGAAAGAGCTGCAGGAGGAGGCAAGTGCTGCAGCCCCAGAGGAACCACCAACCGACTATGAAGTTGCTGTAGAGCTGCAAGGGCCGGGCAAGTTCCCATCTGAGGTGGAGATTATCGCCCAGGATACCTTCACTGTTACTGAGGATGCAGCTGGATCAGCCCAGCCCCAAACCGCCACTTTTACCGTTGAATCGATACTGACAGAAACCGAGCTTAAGGATCAGGCGCCAGAGTTTCCAGGGGCGGAGCCACACCAGCCCCAGTTCACCTCCCAGGACTTCCTGGTGAAGGAGCGAGAGCATCAGAGCAGCTCCACCCGCCCTGCAGTGAACCCGGACGAAATAACCATCAACGACAAGCCAACGAAACTGGCAGATCTACCAGCAATCGCCTCAGAAGCCACGCAGCAACTGAAGCCCAGGCCGGTGGCAAAGGCCCGAACGAAAGGAAGATTTGCACCTCCGGTGACAATCGAAGAAATCGAGGGCCCGCGAATAATCACCGAAACTCCTCTGACGCCAGTCTCCGACTCTCCCCTATCACCGCCCGACTATGCGGTCGGCTCCTGGAGGCCCGCCTCTACACGTACAGCTGAAAGAGGCCCGGCCACCTTCAGTGAGGTGGACATCAGATGGACCCAAGCCCAGACGTTGGAGCGAATGAGGAACCTGCAAAACGCCCAGAAAACCACGCATCTGAGCAGCGTGCTTTACCTTGCCACTCTGAACGAGATCATTGTGGATGAGAGCGTCGAACAGCGGAAGATCAACGTTGAGGAGAACATCAGCAGCCTGAAGGAGGCTGTGCAAAGAGCCGACGTTAACATGATCCAGCAAAGCGTCATCACCACGGTGGAAACCATCACCACTTGGCTGGAAACCATCGAGTACCGCATCTACTTGAACAGGCTGCAAACGTCCGAAGGACCTTCGAAGGCGCGAGTGGAAGAGTTCGACGAATTGAAGCAGGAGATTGTGAACATCGAGGACAAAGTGGACGAGCTTCAGTACGTGCTTCAGGAAGCTGATAAGCTGTATAGTGAGGAGGACCGGAGCAGGATGCGCAGCTACATCGACTCCTTGCAGCAGCAAGTGAGGATCATTGAAGCTGTGACTGAGGAAAATGAGCAGTTGGCGTCAGGCGACTTGAAGCGATGGGAAGAGTTTGTGGCTGACATTGAAACAGTCACCAGGACAGTTGGAAGACTCAGGCGCCAGCTGAGCGATCTTAAAGAGTGCGACCACGCCCCTCAAACCAAGCTCAATGAGCTGGATGACATGGAGAATGAGAACCGCACCAACATGGTCAAGTCAGTTCACTTAATCGCCACCGCCAGGTCTTTGCTGCGGGACTTCCCGGGTAGGCAAGTGCCTGCGGAGGTCTACAGCAACCACGACCAAATCAAGCAGATGGAGCAGCAGATTTCCTTCGAAAGGGAAAAATCCCTGCAGTTCCTTTCGCTGGCCGACGACTACGAGCAGACCCTCAAAGAGTTTGGGCAGATTATTGAGATCGCCGAGGCCCTAGTGGAGAGCCCAGTATCAGTGAGGAACCTCGAGCATCTGGAGGACGAGATGCAAAACCACCGCAAGTTCTTCGTCAATCTCAGCCACTGCAGAGCCATCCTGGAGTCCTTGGAGGAGAACCTCGATTCGGAAACGCGCTCCAGCCACTCGCAGCTCCATCAAGACCTCTATGAGCGCGCCCGGGTGATCCTGGATAAGTCCACTGGGAGGTTCCAGATCATGTCGCTAGCCGCTTCCAGGTGGACGGTTCTGGAGCAGGGCACGCGAGAGGAGATGCGCTGGCTGCAGGTGGCGCAGCAGCGAATCCCCGACTTGAACAGCGTCACATCCTCCGACTACGACCGCTACATCGACCTGCACCACTCTTTAGCTGCTGACATCGACCACCATCATGCCAAGCTCATTCACCTCAATGAAGTGGCTCAGAAGCTGCAAGAGCTGGTGGTTTGCTCCGGCCTGGAGCAGGCCTACACCGAGTCTCTGGAAATCATCACCAAACTGCAGGGGGATGTGCAACGCAACCTCACTCGCTTACTGTCGTTTGGGGAGTCGTGGACCAGCTACAACACCCTCAGCGACAAAGTGGAGGCCTGGCTCAAAGATGCGCAGGTTCAGCTGAGGAAGATCGAAATTCCTTCTGGCCCTAGAGGACACATCAGACAATTCTGGGTAAGTCCTAAAACTGTCGTTCTCCGCCATAAACCCACATGTTCGGCTGGTTGCAGGAGCTGAAAGCTAAGCACGAGGTGAACAACACCGCCCGCCAAAACGCCACCAGATCCCTGGAGAAGTCGTTCCAAATAGTGCCGATCTCCGACGAGATGCTCCAGAGGAAGTTCCACTCGGAACTGCAAAGCCAGTGGGCGAAAGTCACCGACCGAATCAACGAAATGCACTGCTCAATAATGAGCACTCTATCCGCTCCGGATGTGCCAGTGAATCAGAAGCTGGCGCTTCTGGAGCAGGAGCTGCAAGAGCTGAAGCAGGACATCGACAGTCTGGGCGGCGTGATCAAAACCGAAGAAGAGCTCAGTCTCTACATCGAGCGGCTGCAGATCATGTCCGAGAGGCTGGAGACCATTCAGAACGAGCTGGGCAAGCTGGGACTGCTGTCGGCTACAGAGTCGGACAAAGTGGGCAGTTTGCTTGCGCTGTCCAAACGATTGGACAACTTGGTGTCCGAAGAACTGGAGGGCGGCATTTTGGTGAGGGAGCGCCTGCAAGCCATCCAGACGGGCCTGAGCAGAGTGCGCAGGAAGCACTCAGAGCTGGACAAGACTCTGGATCAGTGCGAAGGCACGGAAAAGCTCGGCAGCGACTCCATAGAGAAGGCCATCAGCGAATGCTATGAAGTAGGAGAAGAACTAGTCACTCTGTGGCAGGATTTGATGAGTTCCAGACAACTTCTCCACACTCTCCCGATGCGGTTGCGAGCCACAGTGTCCCCAATCAAGGTGGAGAAGGAAATTTCGCAGCTCCAAGACGACCACGCGGCTCTGGAAAAGCGCTGCGGCAAAATCCTGGCTCTGTTGCGCAGCAGGCTGACTCTATGGCAGCGGTTCGAGCGGCAGCTGGAAATGGTGCAGCAGAGTGTGCAGGAAGCTGACTTTATGATCGAACTTTTGACCGTTCAAGGAACAGTTGACTATGAACGACTGCGGAAAGCTACCGAAAGACTAGAGGTAAGTCGATTTTTTTAAACAGTCTAAAGTTTTTTAAGGAAAAATCACCAGTCCGTATTGTATGAACAGAAATGCTTCCTGTTGATCGTTACGTTTTATGCTCTACAATGCAATAATTAACAGTTTTAATGAGCGTTTAACTATCTCAGCAGGCCCGTAGTGTAAACGCGCGCACTGCAGGAATAGAATTTTGAATTTCAGTCAGTGTTAATTCGAATGCTTCGGTGAGTGGAACCTCGGGTGTCCAAAGTAACGTTATCATTTCATTTAATTTGAATGAAACCGTTTAAATTAGCAACAAAAAGGATCGTTTGTTTAAATAGTGCGGTGACTGTTCGCGTTTTGTTCTTTTGCATCGGATTTGGCGTTAAATCGACTCGTCTGTAAGTAATATTTTTGGATTTTAAGGTTTTGAAGGCATCGCAAGAAGCAAGAGTGAAATTGGTAAATCTTTTTTGGGAGATTGATTGTTTTCCTTTGTCGACTGTTTTCTAACTAAATTTCTCTCATTCTGTGAATTTTCGTGGATTTTTGTTAAAGATTTAACTGTTTCGTTCGCTGTTTCCCTACCAGTTTTCTGAAAATTTTGATTGCTAAAATGGTGTTTATTTTCGAAGTTTTTGAAATAATTCAGTTGGTGCACCGCACTTTTGATCGTTTGTTTAAATAGTGCGGTGACTGTTCGCGTTTTTTCTTTTGCATTAATTTGGCGAAAAATCGATTCTCATGTAAGAAAGAGTTTGGGTTTTAAAGTTTTGAAGGCATCAAGACTGAAAATGGCAAATCTTTTTTGGGGGATTGATTTTTTTCTTTGTCGACTGTTTTCTAACTAAATTTCTCTCATTCTGTGAATTTTCGTGGATTTTTGTTAAATATTTAACTGTTTCGTTCGCTGTTTCCCCACCAGTTTTCTGTAATTTTTGAATGCTAAAATGGTGTTTATTTTCAAAGTTTTTGAAAAAATTCAGTTAGCGCATCGCACTTTTGATCGTCTGTTTAAATAGTGCGGTGACGCTTCGCGTTTTTTCTTTTGCATGGATTATCCGACAAATCGATTCTCATGTAAGAAAGAGTTTGGGTTTTAAAGTTTTGAAGGCATCAAGAGTGAAAATGGCAAATCTTTTTTGGGAGATTGATTTTTTTCTTTGTCGACTGTTTTCTAACTAAATTTCTTTCATTCTCTGAAATTTCGTGGATTTTTGTTAAAGATTTAACTGTTTCGTTCGCTGTTTCCCCACCAGTTTTCTGTAAATTTTGATTGCCAAAATGGTGTTTATTTTCGAAGTTTTTGAAAAAAGTCAGTTAGCGCACCGCACTTTTGATCGTCTGTTTAAATAGTGCGGTAACTGTTTTGTTTGCGTTTTGTTCTTTTGCATCGTATTTGACGCTAAATCGGTTTGTCTGTAAGTAGGATTTTTGGATTTTAAGGTTTTGAAGGCATCGCAAGAAGAAAGAGTGAAAATGGCAAATCCTTTTTGGGAGATTGATTTTTTTTCTTTGTCGACTGTTTTCTAACTAAATTTCTTTCATTCTCTGAATTTTCGTGGATTTTTGTTAAAGATTTAACTGTTTCGCCACCAGTTTTCTGTCAATTTTCATTGCCAAAATGGTGTTTATTTTCGAAGTTTTTGAAAAAAGTCAGTTAGCGCACCGCACTTTTGATCGTGTGTTTAAATAGTGCGGTGAGGCTTCGCGTTTTTTCTTTTGCATTGATTTGGCGAAAAATCGATTCTCATGCAAGAAAGAGTTTGGGTTTTTCCATTTTGAGCGCATCGCAAGAAGCAATAGTTAAATGTTTCTTCTGGCCAATTTTTTTTTTTGGAAATTAAATTTTTTCAATGTTTTTTAAACATTTCCATTAGTTGCACCGCACTTGGCATTTCATCACACTTAACTTTATTCCAATGAAAATCCTGCTCAACATCAGGGATTAACCAGTGTTTTCCTGCCGGCAGGTTATAACTGTTCCTTAGTGTTCATGTTCCTGATAATTTAGTGTAGTCACTTCCATGATAACTTTGAAAAACTGCCAATTAAAGTCTATCGACCCGGTGAAACCGACTGGCAAAACCCCAACTTTTTTTCCATTTAGTGGCGTAAAATCAACTAATTCAACACGTTTAGTGTATGGCTGGTATGTTGCAATTACACATTCAAAGCCAGCAAGAAGGTTCCTTACTTAATGCTGATAATGCTAATCTGCTGTTTGGTTTGCTAATTATTTAGTCAGCAGTATAATTAGATTCCCGTGAAATGAGCAAAAGTGGGATCGCGATTGCAATATTTAGTCCAGCAGTTGAACTACTTTTGAAGTGGTTATCAACAATCCCGACTGAATTCAATTAATTATAATTTCCCGTTCATTGACACATCGATTCCTGCTACCATAATGGTATTTCCTGCGCCATTTTAAGTGTGGACTAGACGAAGACGTTAAGCAAATAAATGTAAACACTAAATATAGAATGCCAAGGAGGAATTTCAAATAAACAGACGTCAACGTCCAGATGCAGACGATTTTAAATTTAATTCTCACACACACACACACACACACAGTGTTTCGATGATTTTTGTGGATTTTAGCCAATAAATCATAGATTTATTGAGATATTCTTACGCAGATTTTTTTGTGATCCAGGGCCTATCGGGCGATTTAGTGTCGCGCGAAACACTAGTGACCGAGCTGCGCGAAGCCTCAAAACCGCTGGCGCAAAGCTGTGCCCCCGAAGTTTCTGCCCGTGTAGAGGCTGCAGTAGACGAAGCAGTAACAGCCTACAACAGCACGTGCAGCAACCTGAAAGAGCTCTGCAG
>NW_026018715.1:14962088-14967373 GCF_020466585.1 Dendroctonus ponderosae
AAATTTCTTTCATTCTCTGAAATTTCGTGGATTTTTGTTAAAAATTTAACTGTTTCGTTCACTGTTTCCCCACCAGTTTTCTGCAAATTTTGATTGCCAAAATGGTGTTTATTTTCGAAGTTTTTGAAAAAAGTCAGTTAGCGCACCGCACTTTTGATCGTTTGTTTAAATAGTGCGGTAACTGTTCGCGTTTTGTTCTTTTGCATCGTATTTGACGCTAAATCGGTTTGGCAAAATGGCAAATCTTTTTGACTAAAACGGAAAGCACGGGAGATCACTTCGCCCACTGCCTCATCGCCTTTGAAAATGTCCAGCGCAGTTGTGGCCGAAACGTCAGGAAGAAATTCCGATAGACCAAAGCCTTCATAGTCTGATAAGTGCGTTCATGTTGGGGAAATTGGCCGTTTTCCGCTTGGGAGTAAACATGTTGTTGTGTGCTTTGATATGGAAATGTACCAGATAAGATAGGGAAGATCGTCAAATTCAGCTTTGAGATGATTGAGTCTTAATGGTCTGCAAGCAAACACAGTTGCGGCCTAATTGATTTAAAATGGCTTAATTCAAAGTTCAGTTTCTTCAGCAAAACTGTGCTCTTGGCCCTTTTCGAGCTAACTCAGATAACACAGTTGTATGCAGAATCCCTTTAAAGCCTCCCCTAAATTTTCACCCTCTTGCGTGTGAACCGGTTGGGCATTAGAGAGCTTCAGCTGAGCTCCTTTAACAGGGCCATTGCCAGTTAACTCTTGAACAACTTACACAGCAGGAATCCTGTTGCCTAAATTGCTCCGAAACTTCTCCAATAGTTGCTCTGAAAAGACCCCACTCTGAGAGCAACGATGATAGTGTGCTGTTTCGATAGGTGGCCTTATTTCAGCAGGAACGTTAAAAATAGCAGCGATTTTCGGCAGAACAATTCGGTGTTGTGCAAATCGTTATTAATAAACTTTCATCGGTTTTGCCAGCCGAATATTTCCGCATGTTAGTGACGCCGCGAGAAGTGCTTTGGAACAGTTAGTTCGAAAAATCCTGCAGTTTTGATGTGCTCTCCTAAGGATCCAAAGGTTTCAGAGTGATTTTCCGCAAAGTGGGCTTTCGATATTAGTTAAGCTGGGGAATATTTTCGATCGTTTCCAGTGCGGGAATCGAGAGTTCGGCTCAAAAGTGAGAAGGCGGTTTCATGTTGGATTTAAATGTTGCTAAGTTCGACCGAGCACGCAACCCTCAATGGATATCGCATAAAAATAATTCCACTTAAGGGACTTCTAAACTCTACAGTTAAATGCGCTCCTTTTCAAGCTCATATTGTACATTCTGGCCTCATTTGCGTGTTCCCGCAACACTGATAGGCTGACAGGACGTGATACGAATTAGTGGTTGAATGTTTCTCTTGGAGGATTTAAGGGGGAAAAGTGCACTGGTTGGGCCCTGAAACCCTCCAATTAACCTTGGCCCTTATTATGTCGTGATTTCAATTAATCCGAATGGAAATCGAAACAGCCGATAATGTCCATCGACACGCGAAACAATTCACTTTCATTAACCCCCCAGACGCAATTTGAATCCAGAAATCCCGCATGATGTACTGGGTGTTTTCCAACTAGTGTTTTTTCTCTTCATTGCTGGGGCTGACAATTCGGGTGTCTTAAACGGTTGGTGAGAAAACAGCCGCAGAAGATTCTGAAGCACAAAGAGAAAATTGCTCAAAAAAGTTCTAAATTTCAAAAATTTATTTCGAGGGAACCGCTTTCTCGAATGCAACCAAATTTGCACTACAAGTTAGCGGAAGCCTCTTCTTTCAATTGCTGGGACTGACACTCGAGTGTCTTAAGTTGTTCTTGAGAAACCTGCCCCAGAAGATCCTGATGCGCAAAGCGAAAATTGCTCAAAAAAGTTGCAAATTTCAAAAATTCTTTTCGAAGGAACCACTTTCTAGAATGGAACCAAATTTACACAACAAGTCAGCCGAAGCCTCTTCTCTCAGTTGCTGGGACTGACATTTAGGTGTCTTAAGTTGTTCTTGAGAAACCAGCTTCAGAAGATCCTGATGCGCAAACAAAAAATTGCCCAAAAAAGTTGCAACTTTCAAAAATTAATTTCGAAGGAACCACTTTCAAAAGTGGAACCGAATTTGCACTACAAGTCAGCTGAAGCCTCTTCTCTCAATTGCTGGGACTGACATTCGGGTGTCTTAAACTGTTGATGAGAAAACAGCCTCAGAAGATCCTGATGCGCAAACAAAAAATTGCTCCAAAAAGTTCCAAATTTCAAAAATTCGTTTCGAAGGAACCACTTTCTAGAATGAAAGCAAATTTGCACTACAAGTCAGCTGAAGCCTCTTCTCTCAATTGCTCTGACCGACATTCGGGTGTCTGAAACTGTTCTTGAGAAACTTCTGATGCGCAAACAAAAAAGTGGTCAAAAAAGTTGCAAATTTCAAAAACTGAATTTCAAAGGAACCACTTTCAAGAATGGAACCAAATTTGCACTACAAGTCAGCTGAAGGCTGTTCTCTCAATTGCTGGGCCTGACAGTTGGGTGTCTTAAGCTCTTCTCGAGAAACCAGCCTCAGAAGATCGTAGTGTGCAAAGAAAAAAGTTGCAAATTTCAAAAATTCATTTCGAATGAACCACTTTCTAGAATGGACCCAAATTTGCACTACAAGTCTGCTGAAGCCTCTTCTCTCAAGTACGGGCACTGAGATTCGGGTGTCTTAAACTGTTGATGAGAAAACAGCCTCAGAATATCCTGATGCGCAAACAAAAAATTGCTCAAAAAAGTTGCAAATTTAAAAAATTAATTTTGAAGGAACCATTTTCTAGAATGGAACCAAATTTGCACTACAAGTCAGCTCAAGCCTCTTCTCTCAATTGCTCTGACCCACATTCGGGTGTCTTGAGTTGTTCTTGAGAAACTAGCCTCAGAAGATCCTGATGCGCAAACAAAAAAGTTCCAAATTTAAAAAATTTATTTCGAAGGAACCACTTTCTAGAAAGAAAGCTAATTTGCACTACAAGGCAGTTGAAGACTCTTCTCTCAATTGATGGGACTGACATTCGAGTGTCTTTAGTTGTTCTTGAAAAACCAGCCCCAGAAGATCCTGATGCGCAAACAAAAAATGGCTCCAAAAAGTTGCAACTTTCAAAAATTAATTTCGCAGGAACCGCTTTCTCGAATGAAACCAAATTCGCACTACAAGTTAGCGGAAACCTCTTATTTCAATTGCTGGGACTGACACTCGAGTGTCTTAAGTTGTTCTTGAGAAACCTGCCCCAGAAGATCCTGATGCGTAAAGCGAAAATTGCTCAAAAAAGTTGCAAATTTCAAAAATTCTTTTCGAAGGAACCACTTTCTAGAATGGAACCAAATTTGCACTACAAGTCAGCTGAAGCCTCTTCTCTCAATTACTGGAACTGACATTCGGGTGTCTTAAGTTGCTCTTGAAAAATTAGCCTCAGAAGATCCTGATGCGCAAACAAAAAAATTGCTCAAAACAGTTGCTAATTTCAAAAATTCATTTCGAATGAACCACTTTCTAGAATGGAACCAAATTTGCACTACAAGTCAGCCGAAGCTTCTTCTCTCAACTACTAGGCTTGACATTCGGGTGTCTTAAATAGTCCTGCAGAAACGCGCCTCAGAACATCATGATGCGCAAATGATAATCTGCATCTCTTAGTCATGACAGGGAAGTGGATTAAAGCTGTTTTCCTGTTCAATTTCAGATCTGCGAAGAAACGCTGTCGAACCACACCAAACGCTTAGCGGAACTGCAGCAGCTTGTTTCCGGAATCGCGTCAGCCGTCGGTCTGGACGCCCAACAGCTTTTAGGGGGCGAGGTGGAAGCCCTGGGCAAGCGGCTGGAAGATGTGCGCAGCAGCCTCACCACCCTTGCAGATGTGGCCGAAGCCAAGGCGACAGCCAAGCTGGCTTCCCAGCAGGAAATCATCGGTACCAAGCAGTACCTCGACACAGTCCAACAGGTAACTCAGTCAAAACTGGTTTTTCGGTGAAAGATGTGAAACTCTTTTGGCTCCAGCCCCCCAAGGTTTCACCTAAGTTTTTCTGCACTTTTTCAGCAGTTTTTGAGACAGTTACCGTTTTCAGAGCGTCGATGAGATCCAAACAGGGAACCTGGACGCTGACGCGGAAGAAAAACTGCAGGACCTTAGGGAGCACTTGATCGCGCTGGGGAAGGCCGAAGGCCAGATCCAGAAGATCAAAGAGCAAACGCTCGAAACGTCGACACTCAGAACGGAGACGTCCGTGATCGAGATCCTCGAGCTCTGGCAGCAGGTGTTCAAAGAGACCTTCCAGCAGTACCATCGCCTGAGCAGCCGACTGGTCAAGAACGAAGACGGTGCTGCAGCGCTGCGCCTTTGGCAGGAGTACCTGCTCAATGTGCAGCAGTTCCTGCAGGACACCATTCCGGGCGACTACCAGAGCCTCTCCGAGCACCAGCACTTGTGCCAAGTGCACCACAACCTCCTCACCACTCAGCAGAACGTCTTGCGGCCTCTGGACAGAAAAGACCCGCAACTGGCAGGCGGACTGGTGGAGTCCAGTGTGATGGAGCAGTTCACCTCATTGACCAATCTGCACAACGAGACCTTAGCCCGGATCATGGAGAGACACGGCGAGGTGCAGAAGCGGCTGGACGCCTGGGAACAGTACCGAGTGGACCAAACCACGCTGCTCGATTGGCTCAAGAGCATTGAAAAGGAGCGCGAGCAAATGCAGCTGCGGTTCCTGCACGTGCGACGCATCCCCAAGCTGATGAGCCGCATCCAGTTCCTGCTGGACAAGGTCCCCCATGGGGAGCAGCAGGCGGACAGTCTGCAGGCGCAGCAGAACCTCATCTTGCAGTTTTGCGACGACGCCCTGGCCACCTCCATCCGCATGGAGCACGTGGCCATTAAGCAGAGACTCTCCAACATCCACGCCGGCCTGCACACATGGAAGCAATTCTTGGAGCGGATTTCCCACTTGGTGATCGCTCACGAGGACCGAGTCCAGGCCATGCAGAAGCTGTTCGACGGCGTGCAGGCCGTCATCAACGAGTCCCAAGCCCAACTCCCCACCTCCCATGCCGGCACAGCCAATCGGCTGGAAACCCTCCAAAGAACCAGGGAACGTCTGGCTGGCGCCGCCAAGGACTTGGACAGTCTGGGGCTCTCGCAGGAGCAGCTCAAGGAATGCCTCAGTCCAACCGACATCAAGACAGTCAACCAGAGAATGTGGCTGCTGTGGCATCAACACGGCGATCTGGACCATCAGCTGGCCACCAT
>NW_026018715.1:14968372-14973848 GCF_020466585.1 Dendroctonus ponderosae
ATTGACAGATCTCCAACCAATAGAAACACTTTCGTACCATCGTATCATCTGTCAATTCGTCCGTCGTCGTACGAATTGACAGATCTCCAACCAATAGAAACACTTTCGTACAAACGGATGCATGGGACACGGGCTTTATCCGTTCAGAGCAACTAGTGAAGGTAAACTATAGAAATTTCCGAATTTTTGATAAAGCTTTTTAGTTGCTCCACACTGTCGAAATCAGTAAAATGCAACCCCGTCAAGCGTTCTTTCGTTTGGAAAAACGTTAATAACATTTTTCTGTTCTAGTGGTGCTTCAGATGACTCAGAAATAAACACGTCCGTTCTGAGACGCGGTTATCGGTTCTTGGGTAGAGTGGTGCGAGCATCAGTGCCAATCCAAGCGCTGATGCTTCTGATGTTGGGCGCAGCCTCGCTAGTGCCTTACTCAGAAGACGACTACGCCTGTTCTCTAGTCAATTCGATTGCAAACAGTTTGACGCCGACTTTGAGGTACAATGAGGGCAATCCGCCGATTTAATCCGGCCCCCGTCGGGTGGCAGGCGGGAAATTCATTCCATTTCTTTGATACTTTGTTACTGGATGAGATTTTCGTTTAGATTGTTAATTTTTATAGACTTTTTGATATTTGTTGTTTTGTACCGGTGTTGTAAATAAGACAGTTGTGTTATTTGCCAATATTGAGTTTCTTGCCTCTGCAGGCGCTACCTACTTAGCATGTAGTTTTTTATATGAATAAGAGAATGTAAATGTCTTTATTTGTATATTGGGAAGTACGCACACGAATATATTACGAACTTAATATATATTTTATACTGTTGATTTATATGATGGTTGTGTAGTAGGAACACGCAGATGTTGATTAAGAATGTACCGCGATGAAAACGAGCTCTCCACGTTTTTGCGCAGTTTGTTCTCTACCTGAAAGCGAACAACTCTCCAGTTCGCTTCAGGGTTGTAGAGATGTGAAGCTCATTTTTGGAATATTCTACAGCCAACTCTCCAAAGCTGTAAAATAGCACGCATTAAATGCGAGCGGATTCTCCCATTTTCTCGCTGCTGATGCACCCAAAAGTGAGCTCCACAGAACTCTTATATAATATTAGCTTATTTGTTGCTTAATCCATTTTATATTCCGCTCTTAGAAAGCTTTTCGTTTTTGAGCTAAACTCACCCACGTATTTTAAAACGCGGATAAGTACTAACACTCCACTAAGTATATTAAGCGCTTTCAACTTGTTATCTTTATTTACTTGTAGGTACTTAAAAGCTGGATTGTTTTCTTAAGAATTGTACCCGATTAGTTATGTATCTTTATTTAAAATATATCATTGAAGAATTCGTTTGGGCTTTTATCCGACATAATTCTAAGAAAGATGGAAGAAAGGGCAAATAGTAGACAGTGGGAAACATTCAAAGTAAAGTGAATAGGCGATAAATAGCCTAAAATAATCATGAAAGCGCAACGATGAATGATGAATGAACAGAAAAAAGTACGATTTTTCCTCCTCCTGGACTGGGATTGAATAAATTCTATTGGTTTTTTTCGTCACTAATTTTCAAGAGAAAAATAATACTTTAAAAGAAATGCGAGATTTCTCGAGCGAACAACGCCACAAAAGGCCATGTTCGGTCGATTTCGCAATTTAAAAAGAACAGAAGACTAAAACTACTCTGGATCGGTTCTTCAGATGGGCTTCGTATTGAAGCCGCCCAAAATACTCCCAAAGTTCAATGGATATTTTTTGAGAGTTCACGATCTTTAACCGACGATTTCCGCCTTATTATTGACCCAAACGTTTTATAAATGCACATTTGTGACCTTCTTACGTCAAAAGGAATCGAATGAGCTCAAAAAACACGCATGTGAAATTTTGATTTTTGGCCGAAATTTTTCTAAGGGTGGGGGTCGATTTTTTGAAAAAATTGAAATTTTTCCAAAATGTCTTAAATTTTACATCATTTTCGTCTCCCGGACGCGAAGAATGCATCGAACTGATTAAAAAACATGCTAGAAGTTTCGGATCCGAAATAATAAACATTTTCGGCAAATTTTACTCGTTTTTTGATCGGTCGCGATCTTTAACCGACAATTTCTGCATTATTATTGACCCAAACGCTTTATAAATGCACATTTGTGACGTTCTTACGTCAAAAGGAATCGATTGAGCTCAAAAAACACGCATGTAAAATTTTGATTTTTGGCTGAAATTTTTCTAAGAGTGGGGGTGGGTTTTTGAAAAAAATTAAATTTTCCCAAAATGTCTTAATTGTACATCACTTTCATCTGACGGACCCGAAGAATGCTTCGAACTGATTAAAAAACATGCTAAAAGTTTCAGATCCGAAATAATCGATATTTTGGACAAATTTCAGGCGTTTTTCTTACCTTCTTACGTCAAAAGGAATCGATTGAGCTCAAAAAAACACAATTTTTCACCCTTAAATATGACGAGAAAAAATCCAAAAAACTTTTGCTGTGCGTCACAAACCGCCAAACCTGTCAAACTATTCCCTTGACGTACTTCCGTAAGACATATAGGGATCTTTCCATTCGCAAGTTCAAAAGTCAAAACGCCCACTGACTGCTAAGTTATGACTGCACCCTACTGGTAACCACAGATTACAGAGTGATCTGATTACCTCTGTGATCTGTGCTAGTAACATTTGGCACTTATTTTGATTAGATGTCATTGTGATTGGTTTGGTTTAGTGCTACTCGCCTTTTGCAAGCCTGTAAGTATTGTTTTACGTTTTAAACTTAAAAACAAACGTTGAAATAAGCGATGTCACCACTGTATTCGTGATTTTTGCGGTAACAATTGCCGGCGATGTTTACGTTTCGGCAGCTGAATTAACGAACATTTAGCGCGCACCAAAAATAATCCACTTCTTGATTGATTGAAGTTCAAACGACACTCACTTTCAAGTCTGCTAGATTTTCCCTGTATACCCAATTAAAATCACCGGTTTGTACAAAAACAATAGTGACGTAGGTGCGTTCAGGCTGGCCAACTTCACTTGCTCCACGGAGTGAGAAATGGCGGCAACTTCAAACTGGCAAAATCAAACAACTTGACTAGAAAAATCGGTCTTTATTATAAGAAATTAAAGCACGCTTGGTACAGCAATTTCTCTAGATCCACAATTATTGTAGAATGCTGCTGAAAGTGAAAAATTCAATGACAAAACAATCAGTTTCAAATATAATTCTAATTATCGCTGGAGGTGGTGGTGGGTGGTGTTTTTTGAGAGGGTGATATGATGAATTTACTTAACACAACAAAAATAAGTAGAAAAACAATGGCACTCATGGACCGAGCCATGGTAGATGGTTGATGTCACTAGTAACCTTTCTAAACATAATGATGCTAAAATACTCTGATCTGTAAGTAATCTACACTTATGGCATTCATTCAGTACTCCCAGTCGCTCGACTGCACACATTCATTCGCTGCGAGTTTCACCAACTAAATTATGGTTTTTTTCCCTCGCCCTCCAAACTAATACAACCCTGAGTGTTGGAAGTTGCAATGCCAAACTGGCAGGAAATCAGGCCGCTCCGAAGAGGCGCTCACATTCAACACTTGTAAGCGCCACTTTGGAGCCGCCCGCCGTGCGTTAAATGAATCACTGGGCACATGCAAGAACAATTGGGATTTCGTCGGACAAAGTCCTTAATAATTATTATTTGGGAAGATAAATTAATACAGCTGAGGATGGAACACCATGGGAAAATCGTGCTGCCAGCTTGTCATTTCTTTAGCCCCAGTTTGGATAAATTCAGGCGATACCTACACAAACCAGGTAGAAACAGTAACCTACGTTTTGAGCCACGTTAGAAAAATCTTTACAAAATATCCAAATACACGTAGGACTCGTAAAAATATAAATGGACTGTCAGTGCGTCAGTTTTTTTAGTTTCCGTATCTTCTCACTGAACTGAAAGCAGGTACGGCGGTCTACAGTCTATCAAGTGCGCCTAACTCGCACTGTCAGATGCTTACTTTTACTTATTATCACAAAATGTAGACTGGATTTGTCAATCTACCTCAACACATACAAAAGTATTAAAAAATCAAGCGCAGTATCTAACACTAGGCCTCGACTTGGACCATCTAAACGGCTGGGCAGACTTTTTTAACTGGACCTTTTCCATCGAATCTTAAACAGTTAAGACCCGATCGGAATTTCCAAAACTGTCCATTAAAACATACAAAAATCGAGCAAGAAGCATCTACTCTATCTGAATCAATCAGCGCTCGCGCTATAAATTCAATATGCAGACAGCTGTAGTGAAAAACCAACGAAGAAATTTAATTATAATGGTTTCTGCGACATTCCCCCATCGGCGTTTAGATGTTCCAGTCTTACATATAAAAATATATAAAAAAAGAAAACAAACTTCTTGTGCCGGGTAAAGCACCGGTTTTGCAAATGCAAATTGCACAGGAAAACCAAAAAAACATTATATCGAAAATTTGGGTGATGCAACCATTTAACAAACAATAATAGACTATCGAAGCAAGAAACAAATTAACATTTTTTGCATTAAATACGCCGACTGAACATACAGTTCAACCGGATGTTTGGCTCTTCGGGTAACGCAATAGTAACGGTTGACAATCGCATTGCACTGAGCTCCTCCGAGTCTTGAAAAAGACAAAAGGAGCGCGCTTTGAACACTATTGCTAAAATCCTAACGAGTGAGGACAGTTTTAATTTAACAGTTTAACGAGCATATAAAATAGTGCTTCTTGAAAACAGAGTTAGACTCTCAATTTACAATACCTATATTAACTGGACTAATTGTACAATTGCTTGCTCTGTTCGGGTTGTTTCCCCCAACTGTTACGCCGCTGATTTGCTGATATGCGCTTTTGCTTGGTGTCGAATCGACCCACTCATTAAAATTCCCCAGTGTTGCGCTTGAATCGTTTCATCACCCAAACCGTTCCGGAATTATTAGCGCCATTAACTGCCCCAGCAGCAGTACCCCCACCTTGAACAGCTGAAGTCGGAAGTTGGCTTAAAGGGCAACAGAGCCTCCATTGAAAATAACGCCGAAGATGGGATGATTCACTGCCAGCAGCAGTTTCTACCTCCGGCGGAATTGAAGATTCCCCTTGACTCTACAACAGCACTGATCTGGTTACCTTTTTCTGATTGTTTTTTTTTTGAAAGAGCTGCTGTTCGCCCCCAGCCTTAACAGCTGGGGCTTGAGATAGCGTTGGTAGCTGGATGAGGCTGCAGATACATCGAGCGGACTTTAACGCGGCGCTGCATCAAGTTGCTCTCGCTCGGTGGACTCAGACCGAACATGATGGCAGAGGAACACGTGGTCTTGTGAAGAGGTGTGGAACTGCCTTCCTGGATAAGAACACAATCATGCATTTTTCCTGCGGTGTTCACACATAAAATAATGGGCCACTTGCACGCATCGGTGTTTATTTGAATATGAATATATATATAT
>NW_026018715.1:14974847-14986270 GCF_020466585.1 Dendroctonus ponderosae
ATATATATATGGAAATGCAAAAAAACCGCTCTTAGCTATTGGCTCATATTTAGGGAACCGGTTGAGCTGTAAAGCGCCAGCTGCCATTGCCGAGTAGAGCATGAAATCGCGCAGTTTTTAATATAAAACTACTATTTAGGAAGTTTCTAGCTTTCTGGCAACAGGCAGCTCTGCGGGTGCGTTTTTTAACCTCCACTCCCGGAAATCTGACCATAGAAACCAGCGGGCAAGTAGGCCATTAACAGTAAAACTCCGTCGCAACTCACGTACTTTTGGGTAGATTTCGGGCCGCTCCATATAGTCCAGATTCATGCTGAAATGCTGCTGAACCACCCGATTAACCGCCATCGCCGATTCGGCGAATTGGGACAGTTCCCGAGCCGAATTGTTCTTCTTAATCACCGAAGGTGTGACCAATGGGGCCGCGTCGCTGGCGCATTTGAGCCACGGATGTTGCAGCACCTGAAACCCACCACTTAGAATCGCCCCAACAACTTTCCTCAGCAGCTGCTGTTCCTCACCTGCTGGGCACTCAAACGTTTGCGCGCATTTTTGATCAGTAGATTCGCAATTAAGTCCTTCGCTTCGGCCGAAATGCTGTCCCACTCTGGGCTGGGGAAATCGTACTGCCCCTCCTGGATGCTATGGAAGAGCAGCTCCTGGCAGGTGTTGCAATTCTCGCCTCTCTCCCACCCGCAGTCCTCGCCACACTTTCCATAGAATGGCGGATAGCCCGACAGCAGAATGTACGCGATCACGCCCAACGACCACAAGTCGCATCTCTTGTCGTATGCCTGAGTGTCTGAGTCTCCGATGAACGCTTCCACGATCTGGAATTCCGCTCAGAGTTCAGCTGTTTCTGCAGCACATGCAAGTGGAAACTCACCTCAGGAGCCATGAATTCCGCACTGCCCACTGGCGTTAAGAGTTGAGGCGTGGCCAGCGGACTGGCCACGCTAGTCTGGAACCGTATGCCAGAGCCCAAGTCAAAATCGCAGATTTTCACTGGACAGAGCCGGTCTTTGTTCACACAGAGGATGTTCTCCGGCTTCAAATCTCTGTGGGCGATGCCCTTAGCGTGCATGAAAGCTAGGGCGGAGGCCACTTCGCGGATTATTTCAGCCGCTGCAGCCTCACTGAAGTACTTGTACTCCTGGATCCTTCTTAGTAGTTGTCCTCCATTGATCTGAAATCGAACATGCCAGTTTTCACAAAGGATTTTTCACAGTTTTTTGATGAACCAACGCATTAACTCCCTTGACTCTAATCGCTCCACTCCACCACAAGCACTCTGGCCATTGAAAGTCGATGGGGGTACTTGCCTTTTCAAAAACCAAATAAAATTTTTCTTCATCTTCGAAAAATTCGGTCAGCTGAATGATGTTGGGATGGCCCTGGCAATAGTGAAAGGTCTCCACTTCCCTGAAGACGCGGGCGCGGGCATGGCCGGGTACTTTTTCAATTATCTTGACGGCAAACTCTTGCTCGGTGTAAATACTGACACATGTTTGTACACTGGCATATGCACCTTCTCCCAAAATTTCCCCTGTCATCTTGTAAAGATCTGGAAGAAAATTGCTCTGTTAAAAAACCAAATTACCGGATTTTGTAACAGCAAATGAAAAATTAACGCGGGTTTCCAAATCAAAAGCCCTTAAAATCACAGCCAAAAAACCCGACATCCACATTAAATCACCCGTTTAATTCATTATTGGTTCTGAGTAATTCCGGTCTTTATTTGTCCGAAGAGAGCAATTGGCAATTGATTTTTTCCCGGCCGCGGACACCTATAGGCCCGCTGACAGAACTGGCCTATGCCTGCGCGTGGCGATTAAGGCCCACTATACCGAAAATCGTCGGTTATACGCCAAAAACTGGTTTTTAACGTAATGTAACGGTTGCAAAAATGAGACAAAAATCCGTTTTACTACTTTGTTCAAGCAACTATAAAAAGTCCGGTTTTCCAGCAACCGAACTGAGTCCAAGGAAAGTCATAGAGTTTTCTTGTAAAATCGATCACTTAATTTTTGTGCATAAAAGACTCAGTTTGTCAGTATTTCACAGTAAAACGTTAGGAAAACGCGGTTTATCTGTTTAGACAGTTTTGTTTAGGAATATTGACCTAAGAGTGAAGAAACCCCAGTTTCCAAGAGTTTTCCAAATAAATGATTATAAACTTTGGCTTTTTCAGTTCGAGGAAGTATTTTTGGAAAWAGACCCAGAAAGAATTATTAGGGTTTTGTCCATAATTCAGATATGCAAAGTTTCCAAAGCGGTTAAGGAGGCGAGTGAAAATTTCTTATAATTTTTCACAGAAGACACCTGAAGATTGCCAGTATTTGATTAATAGAAACTTTGTTAAAACTGGAATGACCTGAAAATTTAAAGGAACTTTAGAAACCTTTTGCTTTCTGGTCGTTTTTTCATAATGATCCTAATTACTTTCGGTAAAAAATTGCATACAATTATTTGGTTTTTGTGCCAAATTCGACGACGAAATGGAGTTTCTAACGTTCCCTGCAAACTGATGAATGAGGCGAATTTTCTAGCAAAAATAATGTTATAATCTTTGGCTGAAAACACCCCATTATTGTCAAAAAAGCGGAAAATAATGCTTTTTGCGTTTTCGATTAAACACTAATATTCGATAAAAAGTTTTTGGGACGCCTTTGGGGGGGGGGGGGCAAACCTGCCAAATGTTAGCTCGATATCTTAAAAAAGCATGCCAAAAACGGTATTTTTTGCTCCGTTTTATTGTAATTTTCCGCTGAGGGCAACAGACAGAAATTTTCAAAAATGAGCCTATCAAAAGCTCTAAAGTCACAGCTAAACGAAACAACATCCACATTAAATCGCCATGGATTTCTCCATTCCTCTCATTATTAGTTCTGAGTAATTCCGGTCTTTATTTGTCCGAAGAGAGCAATTGGCAATTGAATTTTTCCCGGCCGCGGACACCTATAGGCCCGTTGACAGAACTGGCCTATGCCTGCGCGTGGCGATTAAGGCCTACTATACGGGAAATCGTCGGTTATAAACCATTAAATGATTTTTAACACTTGAAAAGTATTAGCAAAAACCAAAAATTGAATGAAAATTTGGTGCGTTTTTTGGGTAGAAAACGTTAACGTCAAGGAAAAACGATTTTTCACCACAGCGCAAAAAACCTCACAAGCTTCGATCCTAAAAAAGCATGATATCTAGCACGAGTTTAACAATTAGTATTCCTAATGAGACAATCAAATACTCATCGATAGAGGAAAAGTTGGTCAAATAAACAAAAAATCGCTTGTTTTCACGCAAAATGCGACAATCTGAACTTAACGCGGATTTCAAAACCGCTCTGAGCCTTTGACTCATTCTTAGAGAACCAGTTGAGCTGAAAAGCTCCCGTTGCCATTGGCAAACAGAGCATTAAAATGCGCACTTTTTTATCAAATCATCAATTTCGAAATGTTTCTAGTACAACAGAACAGAACTGGTTGAGCTGTAAGCTCCAATGAAACACTTAAAACACAAATTGACGAAAAAAATCCAGTCAATCGCATGATTTCTGCTTGGTTTCGATACAGAATGTTTTGTGTAAACATGCGTCACTCGACCAACGTCTCACAAGCAATTGATAACCGTAACTATCCAAGATATGTGTTAAAGCCAAACAATGTCCATAAACATTGGCAATCAACCTGCATTAAAATCCGGTTAATTATAACTGGGGATTTCGGTAAATAGCCGAGTTTAAATATAAGTTTTATAATATTTAATGCCGATAAAAACAAACTGGCCCGATCCAGTATGTTTTGATTTGGGATATTTTTACCTACGAATTGCGCATTTGGTCGAAGATTGAAGAACCCTAAATAAAACATGCGAATTTCGCAATTTTATTCCCGTAACGATTATCGGCCCCGTTCAGGTCATAACAATAACAACAGCAAAGTTCTGCGTAGTTTCATGTTTTCGTTCCAAAATGTTTCAGATTTATTATCTACTTTAAATTAAGGTGTTGATATCGACCTTGACATCCGTTATCTACTTAATGTAAATAGAATTTTATTTATATCAAATTGCCCCAGTTCTGAATCGTCGTTTTTTCGGATCATTTTCAACCAGCCGAATCCAACGCCACCAAAAAAATGAAAAAATCAGCTCATCGAATTGAGAATTCAACACGTCCATTTCCCATTCTATTGGGCTCAATAAATTTTGCAAGTAGCTTTTCGACAAACGTTGCAAAAAGCATTTCCTTGTACCAATGATTAATCATCAATTAAGGCGAATTTTCAAATATTGTTCTAAAAAAGTGGTAAAGTTTAATGGCATTTTGATTAGTTCCTGAATGGCAAAGGAATTGCAAGCAAGTAAACGGTAATTATTCTGGTTTCGTCATCTGATCAGGGATTTTTTAATAGGCGCTTTTAATGAGTGCGCTTCGTCGACCGCATTGAAATTAAACTAAAAAAAAATATTTGTTTTTCTCGTTTATTGGCAAATTGGACTGTTAACAAACGCCGGAGTTCCATAATTAAAACATTGGACCAACTTTACTATTTAGGCCAGTTTGAAGTGATTTGAGAGCATGGGAAAATTTTGAAAATTGTTGACCTCTCTTGGAACTGTGCAGGCTTTGATTCAAAAAGTTTTCAGTAAAGGGCTAAAGTTTTTTACAACAGCCCGTGGAGATTTCGGAAATTTTTCAAATTACGGGCAATTTTACTTCTCTTTGGGCGCTGTGCAGGCTCAGTTTGCGAACTTCCCCATTTGGCTCTTGCCACAGATAGAGCGCTGAAAATTTTGATGGGCATAGAGCAAACTCGACTCTACATCTGCTGCGAGTCGCAATTTTTTCAGCAGCCTGAGCAAATTTTCGGAATTATGCAAAAATCTTGGTGCAGATAGAGAGTTGGGTTTTTCTCTAGACATCAAGCAAGCCTAACTCTACCTCTGGTGCGAGTTTGAAGTTTTTGCAGAGCCTCAGCGAATTTTGCGAATTATTCACTGACATTCACAAAAACCGGGCAGAAACCATAAAAAAATGACCAATTAGAAGCAAATGGAAAGTTCATATCGTACATAATTTACATATGCGTAGTAGACAGCAAATAAATAAACACATTAGTCAATAGAAAAAATTACGCAATTAATGAATAATCAATGCAGTTCTTGGTCTGCACGCCCATTCGTATGCATCAGCCTTTATTTCCTGTTATTGTCCTTTTGTTTACTCCCAGTACGATCCGGCAACATTCCAATCCAACATGTTTGGCTGAATACCGAATGCGCAGATTTTGTGCGAAAAAAACCGTACTTTTTCATTAAAAATGAAACGCCACACTCGAAATAAGCAAAAGGTGATTCGAAGGTTAAAATTCCACTAAAAAACTTGCCCGACTAAAGTTCGGTTCGTTATATTTTACTAGTTTCTGAATGGGTTATTTGTTATGCAAAATTTGATGCAAATGCAGTGAAAGGAAATATTTAACCGTTTTCTCTTTGGCCAGCCAACTCACATTAGGGACGCGCATTAAAGTATGAAAAGTGCATTCTAGTTGACTTAAAAAAAAGACGCGGCTTAACTCAGTTCATTACCTAATACAAGTCCAATTGGCTTTCAAATGGCATTATTTAATCAACGAACACAACCATCAATTGCAATGTGCAAACTGTTCAATCAGCAAATCGTATTGTTGAAACATTCAGCACAAAACTGATAAATCAGCAGATAAGCGCGATTGGTTACAGATTTTTCGGAAAAAAACGCACTTAGAAACATTCCTAAAAACTTTTTTGACGACTACCTACTGCCTAAAACTGTGGAGTTTTTCGGGCTTTTCCTACGCAACAAATTATTCTCAACGTTTCGCAGGCTTGAGTGGTTTTGCTTAAACTGCAGTACACAGTTCAGGAGGAATTTTCAAAAATGAGCCTATCAAAAGCTCTAAAAAGTCACCGGTAAACGAAACAACATCCACATTAAATCGCCCTGTATTTCTCCATTTATTTCATTATTAGTTCTGAGTAATTCCGGTCTTTATTTGTCTGAAGTGAGCAATTGGCGATTGAATATTTTCCGGCCGAGTACACATATAGGCCCGTTGACAGAACTTGTCTATGCGCGCACGTGGAAATTTGGGCCTACTATACGGGAAATCGTCGGTTATAAACCACTAAATGATTTTTAACACTTGAAAAGTATTAGCAAAAACCAGAAATTGAATGAAAATTTGGTGCGTTTTTGGGGCTGAAAACGTCAAGAAAAAACCGATTTTCACCACAGCGTAAAAAACCTCACAAGCTTCGATCCTAAAAAAGCATATCTAGCGCGAGTTTAACAATTAGTATTCCTAATGAGACAATCAAATACTCATCGATAGAGGAAAAGTTGGTCAAATAAACAAAAAATCACGACACAGTTTGGACAGCTAGAAACATTTCGCAATGCATTTTCTGTGTCTTGCCCGAACACTTAATTATTCGAACCGGTAATAAATGTCCTGTTATCAAAGCAACCAAATTGGTAATTTTATAGGCATTTTTCGCATTTTTCCGGTGAACAATTGGTGAAATAACCGTCCAAACCCACAATAGTAATAATACTAGCGCGCAGTTATTGATATTTAAACTGGTAAACAGTGTAGCCTTGGATTGTCTCATTTCTGAAGAATTAATTTGAATCTGAATGATCGCGCTACCGGTCAGTGGCATACCGCTGTATTTTATTAGCCGAGAAAAATCGCTATTTAATTATTTATAGAAATTCATAAAATAGAACGGCTTTAGTTGCCCACTCATGTTACAAACTGGACAAGTGAACAATGCCCAGCTAAATAGGAGAATAATGGCGTCAACGTTCACTCTAGTGGGTTTTAGACTGGTAAACGTTTCGCTCGCAGTTGAAGCACCCGCAATCAAAGACCGCTGAAAATCCTTAGACCACGGGCTATTAAAAACGGAAATCAGTTTTATTCATGTATAACCCTGCTAACCTTTCACGCATTATCCTATGTATTCTAGCCACGCATTAGAGGCGCACCTTTATTATTATATGTACATTACATATTGTTGGGGCCAGCCTTTATTTAAGGCGATTGATTAGAGACTTTTTCACTCAACTTTCCAAGCTGATACTCGACAGGACCACGTGCGCAAGGAATCAGTACGAAAGTGTTTTTTATCAGTTGGCAAATAATCGGCTAAGTCGTACATGCATTACATGTGTGGGACGGATGGCTAATTAACGAAGATAAGTGCAAAATTAGGGAAAAAAAGTCTGCCAACTGGATTGCTAGGTAAATGATGGATCGATCAGTTTCCATGATTTGACCCAGAACTGAGAACAATGATGAAAATCCCATTACGCAACCAGTTGATTTTTGATGGCAATCAAGCCGAAATTCTACCACGCAGCTTTGGCGCAGTAAATCGGATATTCGCATTTGCGAATCATCCATCCAAGGCCAAGTGGTTTCGAATTAAGGTATATACGCACAATTATTGCTGATATCGCGAAAAATTCCAAACCGATCGGTATTCCAGGCATTTATCAACGATAAAGTCGTGAACGCAAACAGTCTGGTTGGGCGAAAAAGTGTACTGATGGCGTCCACTGAGCGACATCAATTAATATTCTTTAGCAAACTGTAAACAACGTGAAATGACCTTTTTCTGGCGCACCAAAATATATTGTTAACCAGCCGAAACCCGGAAAAGTGCACGTACGCCTGTTTACCCGTTTTCTTTCGATTTATTTTTATCTCAAGAACACAGCGATTCCTTCACACATCGATTGACATTCAGCCAAACATAGACCTCCTAGGCCAATCGCATCAAGTCATTGTTTAGAGCTCCAGTAAAAAGAGCCAAATTTTCCGTTAATATTTCCAAAATTCGAAAATTCTACCGGTCCTGGTTTGGATTTTACGCTTTCTTGAAGCGTCGCTTGCAGATTAGCGGTTATTCACTTTGAAGTCAAAGTTTAAGTGGTGGTTTTTAAAATGATAATTTTTTCTTATTTAATGAAAATTTGCTCCATCGTTTTGGTGATTCTTCCTTTTTACAGTGCAAAAGTTTCAAAGTTGAACGGGTTCTGGTTTCGAGTGGAAGAATTTTTGAAGCGCCGCTTCCAGTTTGGCGACTATTCACTTTATCCACTTAAGTTTTTTTTGTTAATTTCAGTTTTTTCGTATTTAATGAAAATTTGCTCCATCGTTTTGGTGATCCTTTTTTTTGACAGCGCAAAAGTTTCAAAGTTGTACTCGTTCTGGTTCGAGTGGAAGAATTGTTGAAGCACTCACAAATAGCTTTTTGCGAAAACCTCCGTTAACTCTACGTCTACACTCCCTTAAACCCCTCCAGAGGAATGGCGTAGCTTCAAATCAAGCAAACTCAACCGCTTGGAAGCAAAAACAATCTGGACACCCCAAAACCCTCAATTGACGAAAGAAAATACTCCAATTTACCTTGAAAGCAAGACGATACGAGAGACGAGCCGGTGCGCTTCTTCTTGCGGCGCTTCCTCTTAGCCTCCTCCTTATGGCGAGCGATTTCTCTGGCTCTGGCTTGAGGGTCCAGAGGCTCACCTTGATCTCCGCTGTCGGAAGCGCTGCCATTTCCGCCGCTGCTTCCGCTGCATCCAACAATGCTGCTGTTTGAGGTGTTGTTCAATTGCAGTCCGCTGTCTGTGGACAAGAAACCATTTTAAACCATTATTTATATATATAAAAAAACATTTTAAACCATTATTTATATATAAATAATTATTTCGAGAGTGCAGATTCACTCACCAAAGAAAATCACCATGTGGCAAATGAGATGGAAAACAAGCAACATGAACTATACTATCAATAGGGGACTTTCCTGGAGGAAAGGCCGGCTGAATTCGTTAGGGCATAATGGTAATTTTTGTTCCTACTTTAGTTAAATGATTCATTTGACGCGTGGAAATACGCTACTGGTGATTGATTGATGGTTGCTTGGGTGAAAAATTGTCAATCATGTGGGCTGGTTTGCACCAGCAGCCCACTCAACATGTGGATTTTTTAGAGGTGATTGGGGATTGAGACAAACACGGAAATTTCGCTCTTATTGCCATTCAATTCCGGTCCGTTCGAAGTGAAAATGCGTCCAACGTGGGCGAGTTATGTGGAACTGGCGGCGGAGTAGAAACCTGTTTGGACGTGATTATTCTGACTGATACAAAGGAACCCAAAAAATGGGCACCATGATGCAGTCAGGCAGTTGGCGTTCACGATTCTTTTTCTTATTATTCTATATTATTTCTTATTATTCTATATTCTTAGTCACTGAAAACCGATGGGCGAGTTGAATATGGGTCAGTGTATTAGAAATACATGCGTTATCAAACACACTTTTTGTCAGCTAAACCGCTGAACAATCGCGACACAAACATGTAAAGTAAAAACTTGTCGTTGGAAACTCCAAGTGCGATTAATGGAATAAGGATGGATTAGTTGAGAATCAAATGCGTCTGCCTTTGAAATAATTTTCATTGACTTGCCCGATAATTGTTGATTCACTCTAATCGTGCTGATAAAGCCATGCTCAATGTTTAGTGTTCATACACATTTTTTCGCATTGGACAATGATTGTTGCTCATGCCATAAAACCACACACAACACATTGAATAGCAGTAAATGATCGGTTTTTATCAGCGAATTTTGCAATTTATTGATGGAAGAATACTGTGAACGCCCTGAAAGACGCGCTGAAACTTTATGAATTAATAAAAAAAAATAGAATTTTCACCAATTTCCGAGCTTAGGGAATCTGAAGCGTTGCTTGTAGATTGGCGGTTTTGCACTTGTTAAGCCCAAGTTTAATTTTTGTCTTTTTATATTTTAATTCAAATTTGCCCTCTTTTTAACCATCTTTCTTCACAGTGCAAAAATTCCACAGTTGTACTCGCTTCGGTTGGAGTGTAGGATTTTTTTAAGCGTCGCGTACAGTTTTGTAATTTTTTACTTTTTAATCCTAGGTTCAAGTTTATGTTTTTAAATTAGGCGATTATTGGATTTTATTAAAATTTTCGTTCTTTATTTAGCCATTGTTCCTCTTCATATTGTCAACATTTCAAAGCTCTATTGAACCTGGTTTAGAGTGTGCGAATTTCTGCGTTTGGCGGTTGTTCACTTTTTAAGCCTAAGTTTAAGGATTTAGGTTTAAATTGGCCGATTTTTGGAATAAATTGAAAGTTTTGTCGCCTTTTTAGGCATCTTTCCTCTTTATAGTGTCAACATTTCAAAGCTCTATTGCATCTGGTTTAGAGTGTATGAATTTTTGGAGCGTTTCTTGCAGATGGGCGGTTGTTCACTCTTTCAAGTCCAGTTTTAAGTGCTTAATTTTTTTATTTGGCGATTGTTGGACGAAGTTTAATTTTGCGTTATCCATTTGGCCATCCGCGCTCTTTACAGTGTAAAAATTTGAAAGTTCCATTAGCTCTGGTCTGGGGTTGACGAATTTTCGAAGCGTCGCTTGCATATTGGCGGTTGTTCACTTTTTAAGCCTAAGTTTAAGTGCTTAGGTTTAAATTGGCCGATTTTTTGATTAAATTGAAAGTTTTGTCGCCTTTTTAGCCATCTTTCCTCTCTAAAGTGTCAACATTTCAAAGCTCTGTTGAACCTGGCTTAAAATGTGTGAATTTTTGAAGCGTTTCTTGCAGATGGACGGTTGTTCACTTTTTAAGTCCAGTTTAAGTGCTTAATTTTTTAATTTGGCGATTGTTGGACAAAGTGTCATTTTGCGTCATCCATTAGCCATCCGCACTCTTTACAGTGTAAAAATTTGAAAGTTCCATTAGCTCTGGTCTGGAGTTGACGAATTTTCGAAGCGTCGCTTGCATATTGGCGGTTGTTCACTTTTTAAGCCTAAGTTTAAGTGCTTAGGTTTAAATTAGCCGACTTTTGGATTAAATTGAAAGTTTTGTCGCCTTTTTAGCTATCTTTCCTCTTTAAAGTGTCAACATTTCAAAGCTCTGTTGAACCTGGTTTAGAGTGTGTGAATTTTTAAAGCGTGTCTTGCAGATGGGCGGTTGTTCACTTTTTAAGTCCAGTTTAAGTGCTTAATTTTTTTATTGGCGATTGTTGGACAAAGTTTAATTTTGCGTCATCCATTTAGCCATCCGCGCTCTTTACAGTGTAAAAATTTGAAAGTTCCATTAACTCTGGTCTGGGGTTGACAAATTTTCGAAGCGTCGCTTGCATATTGGCGGTTGTTCACTTTTTAAGCCTAAGTTTAAGTGCTTAGGTTTAATTTGGCCGATTTTTGGATTAAATTGAAAGTTTTGTCGTCTTTTTAGCCATCTTTCCTCTTTAAAGTGTCAACATTTCAAAGCTCTGTTGAACCTGGCTTAAAATGTGTGAATTTTTGAAGCGTTTCTTGCAGATGGACGGTTGTTCACTTTTTAA
>NW_026018715.1:14987269-14991427 GCF_020466585.1 Dendroctonus ponderosae
GCCATTTCCGCCGCTGCTTCCGCTGCATCCAACAATGCTGCTGTTTGAGGTGTTGTTCAATTGCAGTCCGCTGTCTGTGGACAAGAAACCATTTTAAACCATTATTTATATATATAAAAAAACATTTTAAACCATTATTTATATATAAATAATTATTTCGAGAGTGCAGATTCACTCACCAAAGAAAATCACCATGTGGCAAATGAGATGGAAAACAAGCAACATGAACTATACTATCAATAGGGGACTTTCCTGGAGGAAAGGCCGGCTGAATTCGTTAGGGCATAATGGTAATTTTTGTTCCTACTTTAGTTAAATGATTCATTTGACGCGTGGAAATACGCTACTGGTGATTGATTGATGGTTGCTTGGGTGAAAAATTGTCAATCATGTGGGCTGGTTTGCACCAGCAGCCCACTCAACATGTGGATTTTTTAGAGGTGATTGGGGATTGAGACAAACACGGAAATTTCGCTCTTATTGCCATTCAATTCCGGTCCGTTCGAAGTGAAAATGCGTCCAACGTGGGCGAGTTATGTGGAACTGGCGGCGGAGTAGAAACCTGTTTGGACGTGATTATTCTGACTGATACAAAGGAACCCAAAAAATGGGCACCATGATGCAGTCAGGCAGTTGGCGTTCACGATTCTTTTTCTTATTATTCTATATTATTTCTTATTATTCTATATTCTTAGTCACTGAAAACCGATGGGCGAGTTGAATATGGGTCAGTGTATTAGAAATACATGCGTTATCAAACACACTTTTTGTCAGCTAAACCGCTGAACAATCGCGACACAAACATGTAAAGTAAAAACTTGTCGTTGGAAACTCCAAGTGCGATTAATGGAATAAGGATGGATTAGTTGAGAATCAAATGCGTCTGCCTTTGAAATAATTTTCATTGACTTGCCCGATAATTGTTGATTCACTCTAATCGTGCTGATAAAGCCATGCTCAATGTTTAGTGTTCATACACATTTTTTCGCATTGGACAATGATTGTTGCTCATGCCATAAAACCACACACAACACATTGAATAGCAGTAAATGATCGGTTTTTATCAGCGAATTTTGCAATTTATTGATGGAAGAATACTGTGAACGCCCTGAAAGACGCGCTGAAACTTTATGAATTAATAAAAAAAAATAGAATTTTCACCAATTTCCGAGCTTAGGGAATCTGAAGCGTTGCTTGTAGATTGGCGGTTTTGCACTTGTTAAGCCCAAGTTTAATTTTTGTCTTTTTATATTTTAATTCAAATTTGCCCTCTTTTTAACCATCTTTCTTCACAGTGCAAAAATTCCACAGTTGTACTCGCTTCGGTTGGAGTGTAGGATTTTTTTAAGCGTCGCGTACAGTTTTGTAATTTTTTACTTTTTAATCCTAGGTTCAAGTTTATGTTTTTAAATTAGGCGATTATTGGATTTTATTAAAATTTTCGTTCTTTATTTAGCCATTGTTCCTCTTCATATTGTCAACATTTCAAAGCTCTATTGAACCTGGTTTAGAGTGTGCGAATTTCTGCGTTTGGCGGTTGTTCACTTTTTAAGCCTAAGTTTAAGGGTTTAGGTTTAAATTGGCCGATTTTTGGAATAAATCGAAAGTTTTGTCGCCTTTTTAGGCATCTTTCCTCTTTATATTGTCAACATTTCAAAGCTCTATTGCATCTGGTTTAGAGTAGTGTATGAATTTTTGAAGCGTTTCTTGCAGATGGGCGGTTGTTCACTCTTTAAGTCCAGTTTTAAGTGCTTAATTTTTTTATTTGGCAATTGTTAGACGAAGTTTCATTTTGCGGCATCCATTTAGCCATCCGCGCTCTTTACGGTGTAAAAATTTGAAAGTTCCATTAGCTCTGGTCTGGGGTTGACGAATTTTCGAAGCGTCGCTTGCATATTGGCGGTTGTTCACTGTTTAAGCCTAAGTTTAAGTGCTTAGGTTTAAATTAGCCGACTTTTGGATTAAATTGAAAGTTTTGTCGTCTTTTTAGCCATCTTTCATCTTTAAAGTGTCAACATTTCAAAGCTCTGTTGGACCTGGTTTAGAGTGTGTGAATTTTTGAAGCGTTTCTTGCAGATGGGCGGTTGTTCACTTTTTAAGTCCAGTTTAAGTGCTTAATTTTTTTATTTGGCGATTGTTGGACGAAGTGTTATTTTGCGTCATCCATTTAGCCATCCACACTCTTTACAGTGTAAAAATTTGAAAGTTCCATTAGCTCTGGTCTGGGGTTGACAAATTTTCGAAGCGTCGCTTGCATATTGGCGGCTGTTCACTTTTTAAGCCTAAGTTTAAGTGCTTAGGCCATTTTTGGATTAAATTGAAAGTTTTGTCGTCTTTTCAGCCATCTTTCCTCTTTAAAATGTCAACATTTCAAAGCTCTGTTGGACCTGGTTTAGAGTGTGTGAATTTTTGAAGCGTTTCTTGCAGATGGGCGGTTGTTCACTTTTTAAACCCAATTTTCAATGTTTAATTTTAAATTTTGTAATTATCGTATACAGTTGAATTTTTCAAGATCTCTTTTGGCGCTTCTGCTCTTTATGGGGTAAACAAATTCAAAGCTGTGCTGGCTCTGGTTTAGAATTTATGAATGTTTGAAGCGTCGCCTGCAGATTGACGATTTTTCACTTTTTAAGCCCGCTCGCTTGCACATTGGGGCGATATTCACTTTTTAAGCCCAAGTTTGAGTGTTGGTTTCAAAATCAGGGCCCTGTTAGTTCCAATTGAAACTTTCACCATCAATTTGGCCAAAATTGATGGTGAAATTTCAAACTTCTACCGGACCTGCTTTAGAAATTACAATTTTTCCAATCATTGCCTGGGCTTTCTTCTCAGTTCCCCAACTTTGCTGGTCCTTTCCATAACAAAGCTTTGTTGAATTGCATGAAAACCACTCCTTATCCGCTCTTTTTTGAGGAAAAAAACCAGTTTTTCCCCCAAAAACCATGAGCAAATTAACCGAGCCACCAAACCTGAATGAATCCAGTTTGAAAAAATCTATTTGTTAATTTAAGAGTGTGTTGCTTGCGTTAAGCAAGCGTGAGTGTTTTAACAGTTTCTAGAACATCTGACATCAGACTAGCCGTTCGAGGCTGGTCGTTAGCCCGAACTTTCTACAGGGTGGCCGTAAAACAACACGCCGAACGGTTTCTGAAGGTGACTTGTGCAGGATGGAATATTGTATTACATAGAAAATACAGGCGGGGCTTATAAGCAAGTGAGTTGTAATGGAGCTTTAGCTCGAATCTATCAAACACATATCGGTGCGATTTTATGCAAATATGTGCTTGGAAATAGACTCGGAGCAGCCAAACGCGTTTATTTAGCAAAGCCATGAAAAATCTGCATAATCCTGTCTAGTGCGCAGTTGAAGGCCTACCGAAAGCGAAATATTCTAGTATGGAATCGGTCCAATCGATATTTTCCTAACATATGTGGGGATTTTCACAAAAAGCCGCTTTTTAAGAAAGTTAGGGTTGCAGCAATCGACTGGCTCGGGTTCATCCATGCGAAGAGACGACCCGATCCACCTTGGTTGAACGTTATAAAACGAAAACAATGAATTATTTACGCCTCTAAAGTTAAATTTCAAATTAGCAATAAAAAACCGGAGACAAATAATCAGTCGCGAAAACACTTTGCGATGGTCGTATTTAGCAGCCATGCGAACAGCTCGTGATTGCACCAAACAAATTAAATAACGCTATCAAACAAGGCCACAAAAAGACGAATAATTAGTGTTTTTGTGTGGTGTGTGTGTTGGACCATTTTATATTTTTCGTCAAACTAACACGTTGATTATTATTAGCATGTGGATGTGAAAGAGCACTGGACGAAACACAATCTTGGCACTGGCTGCACGATAAACACATCTTGATGTTTATACATATACCATCCTCGTTTCCTTGCTTTCCTGTTTATTTCGGGTTCATTATAAATTCATTGCCTTCATCTTTGTCGTTATTTATAACTGAAGGGATCAGGTTTTTTGGCAACGCCTTCCAAACTATACAACGCAGCAAAATTTCCCATTCGACATCGTTTGAAACGCTCTTGGCTTCAACGGAATACGCTTTAGTGGCAAACTTCGCCCTGACGTTTCGCTAGCGCACGTCGCTTGCATCTTCAGAGGTAGATTGCTGGAACCATCGGTTTAAACGC
>NW_026018715.1:14992426-15005935 GCF_020466585.1 Dendroctonus ponderosae
TTGCTTCCGAGAAACATGCAAAACGGGACGGAAAATATGAAATTTTGCAATAATCTTGCGCCATCCTTGCACAAAACGACGATCATTTTTCTAATTTCATAGATAACAGAATACTGTATTGTTTCTACATAAGCCCATGTAATCAGCACATTTAACTATTCAGCAATACTCGCCCTTCTGCCTCCCACATCTCGAAAAGCCGAATGCATGGAAGTCTGTGCTAAATTTGCATCATCTAAATTTTCAAATTTCGAGTACTCGCCGGCTATTTTTAACGATTTACTTACAAGAACAAAGGTCCACCTGTGAAAGCGATACAGGATAATTAGCGATTCGCCGAAACCCAATTTCTGGGGCTTTTTGGCAGCCGTTCAATGACTGAGCTGCGGACCTACGATACGAATTTCCTGATATCCCAAAAATAAAAACTCACTTCGCGCGGACTAGATAGAATTATTGGCAATCCGATGCGGAAATCGCCCATTTCATCGCATTTTTTCCAACAGGACAATTATATCGACAGATGCAGCCCCAGACGCTCTTTTAGCTGTTGGTGCAAGAGAACTATTTCAACGAACTGATAGAAATACATATATTCTCGAAAAATCAATGACTTAAAAAGTAACTTTTACATACAAAAACTATTAATTCCCATTAAAACACATTTGTCGGCTGCTGGAGGGTTGCAATTCCCGCCTAGTAAAAACAGCGTTAGAGAACTTAAAACAAATCAACGGTAAAAACAAACCATCAACTGAAGAAATAGTGGGAAAACCAAGTCGCAATTTTGTTCCACTTATTGAATTGACCTGGAAATCGTTTAGCTAGTAATTGTCTACCTCATTCATCCACAATCTTCCGTTTTTTCTTTTTCTTCTTCTCCACCAGTCCTTCATCACTAACTGCCCGTTTACTTTTACGTTTTTCCTTTGCCTCTACATTAGTATTGCTCTTAGATCCTTTGGCAACTACAGCGTCTTCATCAGCAAATGCCTGGCCCACATCCGTTAGGTTGTCGCCGCCAGTGGAGATCGAGTTGAAAATACTCAAAACATTCTCCTCCACGCCATCGCACGTAGATTTTCGTTGACTTTTCCGCTTGGCTTTTCGCATCACTTTCTTCTTGCGCTCAACTGCCTGTTGCAGGTTTTGCTTCACGCTGTGATCCAGACGGATTTCCTTCTTATAGCTGACTCCAAACAGCGGATGGCGCGACTTAGTTACACTCGGCAACGAAACGTCCTCTCTTACGGGTACTTCAATTTCATTCAGTGGCAGTTTGGGCAGAAACTGTTTGAAATAAATTACACTTTCCAGATCGACGAGTTTCGGTGTTTTCAAGCTAAGGATCACTGGATCGGGCTTCTTGGGAAGCGGCTGAAACACATACGCCATGTTGTTCAAACTGACTGGGCTCTCCTTGTTTAAGTAGCACTTTAGGTTGATCAAGCTGGAAGGATTGATGTGCTTGGGGACTAAAAGTAGGGAGTATTTCACACTGTTTTCTGGTAGGGTGGTTTTGATGTGTTGCTGCTCCAGTCCAGGAAAGTTTTTGTTCAGATTCTCTATCCAACTTGCCTGGAAAATGTAGAAATGGGAGTTTTACAGCATAGGAAATCTTTGGCGATCTCTCACCTTTTGCGAAATTGAACTTTGCAGGGGCGTTTCCTGCTCAGAATCGCTACTTTCAGACGCAAGCCCATTTGTTTCCACAATTAAATTTTGCTGTTTTGGTGCGGAAACTGGCGGCTCTGGGGCGGATTCTGGTAAACTTTCTCGCTTCGAACGCTAGTTGATAGAACAACTGGAATCTCCAGGAACGGAACATGATAAAACCTTAAATTACCTTTTTTGGTGGAGCCTCATCACTCTCTAAGCTGCTTTCGGATGGTTGGCGGCGTTTATTTCCTTTGGCTGCATTAACTGGAAGCGATTTCGATGCCGGCGAATCTTTACTACTGGCGCTCTTCGCCTTGTTGGGTGTTAGCGATGTTTTCCTTGGTTCAGATGACGCTTCAGAGGGTCGGCTTGAAGCTGCTTCTTCATCAGAACTACTATCAGTCGAGGTATCCTTGTTATTGAGCTGTGGTTTTCCCTTCAGTGGAAGAGATTGAGACGCGGGTTTTTGCTCTGAGTCTGCATCCGAAGCCTGAGAGAAGGATTCAAAAAATATTCAGAAAAACGTATTCAAAACTACCTCGTTCGAAGAACCAGCGTCACTGGAACTGCTTTCCTCTTCCTGCTGCTGTCTCTTCGGCTTGGCTACATGAAGAAACTTCGTTTGTAAAACAACTGCTTTGGGCACCGGCCCATTTTCACCACTTTCCCCTTGTCGTTGAGATGAGTTGCTTGATTGTGCTTCCTCATCAGAACTACTTTCACTCGCGGTGTTATTATTGATCTGCGGTTTTCCCTTTACCGGTGAAGACTTCGTCGTTTTTTCCTCGGATCTGCTGGCACCTGAATCCGACGCCTATAAGAAGATAATAGATAACACACAATGGATAAGACGAAAATAAGTATTCGAAACTACCTCATCCGAAGAACCAGCAGCATCGCTAGAACTGCTTTCGGTTTCTTCCTGTCTTCTTCGGTCTTTCCCGTTTGCTTTGGCCTCCGGTTGCGAAACATTTGCTTTGGGCACCGGCTCATCATCACTACCGCTACTGCTGCTTTCCTCTTTTCTATTCGGCGTTAAGGACTTTTTCTCGGTAATCTTTTCTGGTAAAGATCGGCGCGTTTTGCTATTCCCACCCAAATCCCAATCCTGCAACAAGTCCTTGATGGAGGAAAACCCGGGGAAAACCAAAGTTAATTTACCTTTTTCCGTGGTTCTTCTGGTTCTTCTTCCTCAGAGTCGCTGGCTGAATCTGTAGCAGGCGGTGCCTCCACTGGAGCGGCAGCCGCTACTTGTTTCTTTGCCGATTGGGATTTTTGTTTCTTCACTACTGATTTTTGCGAAGATTGTTTGGCTGATTCCATCAGTATACACGAATGAGACTTGCGCCTTTTCGCTTTATGCTGCTCGCCTGCAATCTTTTTCGCTAATTCTGCGGAGTCATCCTCCGAGCCCGATACTAGAACTTTGCCTAAAGATGCAGGCGCTGAAGCGCGCTGTTTCGGCTTTTTTGCACTTTCTTTCACTGGCACAGGCTTGGGTAAAGCTGGAGCCCCAGAGTCGCTTTCTGAGCCCGAAGACACTCTTTGCTTAATAGGCCGGGGAACGGAAACAGATTGCTTCTCTTTTTCCTGCTTGACTACCATAGGCGTAGGCACGGTGGATGTTTCAGAGTCGCCTTCTGAGTCGGACGTCGGCTGTGATTTTATTTGCACAGGAACGGATAAGGGTTTTTCCTGTTTCAGTTTCAACGGTTTAGGTAAAGCTGCATCTTCAGAGCTGCTGTCTGGCGCTGGAGACGCTCGAGTTTTAATTGGCTTGGGGACTGGAACTGGTTGTTTGTGTGTCGCTTTTTCCTGTTTGATCCGAATGGGAGTCGGAAGAGTTAACTCTTCTGCGGAGTCTTCGGACGCCCTTGTTTTAATCGGCGCGGGGACAGAACTGCGGCGCCTTTTGGGTTTAACCGGTGGCGGAGGCAAAGCATCTTCTTCAGAGCTGCTATCGGGCTGGTTAATCTATTGAAAAATAAAACTGGGGATCAGAAATGCCCGATGGTTTTTTTTTCAGGAACTTACCGGTGCTCTATTGGGGTTCCCTTGTGAATGGGACGATACATTCATATTGGACTTTTTAGTGATTGTTAGCAGTTTGCTGTTGGGCCGTTTCTGCAATTTTTCGGATTTCGATTTCCCTGCGCTATGGCGCTTAGTCGGCTTATCCTCTAAAACCAGTTTCTTCACGGGACTGGAGTGTGCAGCTACTGGGACTGTGGACTCATTGTCTGAACTAGAAGAATCCGAGCGGCCAAATGGAACCGTTGTAGACGTAGATATTGTACTGTCTTTCACAGTTCTTTGGCTGTTGAATGAGCTCAGTGTGTGGGTGGGTGTTTCATCTGCTGACTGGATTTGTTCCTGAAATTGAACGATCATTTTGCGGGTTCTTCATAAAACGGCTGGTCGACTTACTTTCACCGGCCTCAAAATTGGCACCTGCTTTCTTTGGGGCTCGGGCGTTGGCATCTCACCTTCAGAGCTGGACTGTTTTTCCTGTTTGAATATCCTTGATATGGACAAATCAGTTAGTTTGAGGTGTGGCGAGCTTTCGAAGGGATTTATGGTGGAGTTGACCACAGATGCTGCTGCACTTGAAAATAGCCTTTCCAATTCGTCCCGTTCTCTAGAAAGTGATCTGTAACTGCCCTTTTTGTCCGATTTCGGGCTAGAAACAGCTTTCCCGTCAGCAGTTTCGTTTTGAGTGTTTTGATTATGTTCATCTTCGGAAACTGGCTCAGTTTTGATCTTTTTTAGCACTGCAACGCTGTCATTCAGCTCCTTCGAGTGTCTTTTCCTCTTCTTGCTCAACCCGTCCAGTTCTCGATTCACCAGCTCAGAGATTAAGTTGTCGTTGTTGACTGAAGCTCTTTTGGGTTTGTTGTTGGCTGTTAAGGGCGACTTATCCGAAGAAGGCTTGTGTTTTTTAGTTAGATGCGCTTTGGCTTCAGCTAGGATCTGATCTATTAACTGACCGTTGCTCTTCTTGCTCTGGAACAGTGTTAAGAAGTAAACAAATTGGTCAACTAGGCCAAACTAGGCGGAAACTACCTTGCTGATGGATTTTGGGTGACTCGCATTGTCGGCCTCCATAGCTGATTACTGAAACAGTAAATCTGGTTTTAAAACACGGTGTTGGCTTTGGAGTTTGTGCGATTTTCCTGAAATTTTCAGGAAGATTTGCGATCAAATATGTCTTCTATTGGTGCGTGAAAAATTCAAGTTGAGAATTGGAGGTTGTCAAGTTTTAGACGCAGGCATATTAGGCGTGGAAACCTTCATTTGAGCCCAGCATTGAGTTGGCTGGCAAAAATCAGGGTTTCGCAGGATTTTACTGAAATTTTCTGGACTTTTAGATTGACGAGTCTTCTATCAATGGTCAAAATTTCTGGTTGGTGTTTAAACTCGACTGGATGTTGCACAGTTTTAAATAAGGGCGGTTAATTGTGTTCTGAGGACTCGGCTAATTCCTGTTGCTCTGAAACTTTTCCATATACATTTTACTGTTCCAGATATATTAAAAACTCTAATCAAATCATTTAGTTATGGGCCTTACTAAGTAGTCAAAGCAAGAGATTCATAAGCTACAGTTATACAAGTTGCTCTCAGCGCTGAGTTTTCAAAGCAAACTTTACCTTGCAATTGTGAACTTTTGCAGATATTTCATTGATCAACGGTTGGCTAATAATGCAACTTAACTAGGCCTGGATATAAAATCTCATTTTGACCATGTTTTTGGCAGATTTTGAAAAGCGCGGTTAGAGACAAAAATCATCTTTCCACATTTTCGACATGAAGGATGGCGCGAGACTTGTGAGAAAGTGACGTGAGTTGCGAGAAGGAGACAAAGCGTTTGCGTCGGATTATTATTATTTTGTGAAAAATAACGGATTAGAGCCGCTAGTGAAAGTATTAAATAAAATGTGTTTTGGGGAAAAATTTTAAAAATTATATATACAACATACTTTATTAATAGTGCCTAATAATCTTGATAATTAATCGCCGCTATCAGGCTCACACCTACAATAAAAAAATAAATAAGTCACAATAATGTACAGTTCAAAATATGTACAAATGTGCGTGAACTATTATAAAAAAATATAGAACATCAAATTTGAATGTACAACATGAAGTAGCTTCTACATACCTGACTAGCATAATTTCTAAAATAGATTATTGGTATTAGAGAGAACAATAAGAGTAAAAACCAACTTAAAAGCGATACAACATATAAACTAGTCCGTGATAAACAAAAAAGGTGTTTCTACACGAGAGAGTGCTGTTTGCAAATCTAAAACTATATGGACGATAGTGAAAACATAGTGAATGTGAACAAAACATAAAAATCCGCTATGGTTTTTCAAGCTTAGTTCATTGAAATCAGTTATAATTGCACAAAAATTTCTTATTGTCCGCTAAAATCGGTCCTATTGTTCCTAAAAAAATATCTACGGCACGATTAATTTTAAGCGTCACCTTAGAACGCTACAAATGACCGTTTAGAGTCACGCTGGTGATATCTTTGACGATCATTTCCGCTACTTTCCAGGCCATTTCCTCCTTTCGCTTATCCTCCTCGTCCAAGCTAACGATCTTCTTGACCACGTTCTTGAATTTGAAGCCATTGCGGTCCGGTTCCGGCTCGAACTCTGCTATGTACTTGCCCAGCTCGGTCACCCGTCCCAAAGACAAGCGATGGGTCTTTTTCCGCTTCCACAACGCATCTGGATCGTACAGTTCTCTGCTATCAATGCACATGTTGGTTTTGGCATCCTTTCTCTCATATGGCAGCTCCAGCGCCAAAAAGGTGCTTGTGCTGAAGCTCTTCTCGCTGCTACAGTCTGAGGGCGAGTAGGTTTTGTGCTCTATATTGGTTGAGTAGCCGCTAGCTTGCACTGTATTAATCAGCTCGGATAAGTACTTGAAAAACAGCTGGGAAGCCAGAAACGGCTTGAAGCAGTGCTTCTCTAAAAACCGCTCGACAATCTTCAGAGGTAGGTGGAAGCAATCAATGTCCAAACCATGCTCCCCACATATGTTTTGCTCTACCGTGAATCGAATCTTATCGGTAAATCCGAGCGGGCAGTGCGCTTGCAACGAGAAGTATTTGTCATACAAAACAATCGCATCGTTCTGAGCTTCGATCGGATCGAAAAACTCTTTCTGATCCCTCAATTGCTGTTGCAAATTGGTGGCAGCGATCCAGAACTCCAGCAAGCTTCGCTTGCTTTCCTGTTCCAGAAATTCCATGAAATAAAACAGAGCTGTTTCGTTGTATAGAATGTCATCGAGGACGATGTTAGAGCCGGTCAGGACATCAATGAGGTGCTTGGAGAAGAAGTCGGTTTCCAAAAAGGCGTTAAAATACTCATTTTTCATCAAATCAAACAGGTGTTTTTGCACTGAGTCAAAGCAGCTGCCCAGAATCAGCTTGTCTGCGTCGCAAATGCTTTCCATAATTTCATTCCTGAACTGTTCCGGGCAGTTGATGTTGAGCTTCGCTTCCAGGGCAATGTACTTCTTGAAAATGACCAAAGCCAACTCAACCAGCTTCAATGGAGAGCTCTTGTCCTTATCAGTTATATCACAAGGAGAATTGGCTTCTGAGCTTTTCTGATCGGAATTTGTCATGTAATCGTACAAGCTACTGGAGTCAGCAGTGAGTGAATCGCACTCTGTGCTCACCGAGAGACTGTCATGGTCTGATCTATTAGCCAGCGGCGAGTTACTGGAAGCCCCTTTGAGAGTATCGTCGCAGTTCTGAAGATCGGCTTTGAAAGTTTCTATGTCCAAATAGCAGAGAATATAGCAGGAGGCATTGCGCACCTCCATGTATTGGATAAAGTACCCCAACGCACTTTTGTCCCCTAGAATATCTCCCAGAGTTTTCGAAAGCCTCGATCTTTCTCTGGTCGCTTCGAATGTTTCAATGTCGCACAAACCTTCGTCCTCAAGTGGAACAGCCAATGGCTTTTCAATTGGCTGTGGTGAAGGTGTACAGTCATGATTCTTGCTCCGTTTATTGGCTGTAACATAAAGCAAATTCATAGAATTGCAATTGCAAAGAAAAAATCGTACACTTTGCAGAAATGCGTTCTTTATAAACACACCTAGATGCCCCTAAAACTGCACTTATTAACGGTGTTTACCTGCTTTCTTCCAAAACTTTAGCATTGCTCATGATCATGTACCTATGTTACGATAATCTGCACAAAATCACGCTGGAAAACAGGAAACTAAACCGGATAAACATTATATTTATATCAGGGCTTTATCTTCAGTGGTTTTCTATCAATTTTGACAACAGTCACGTCAATAAATGTGAAGTTGGTTGCAAGGCGACGTCAATATTTTATCCCTTTATGGTTTCCTATGACGACAACTAGGAGGAGGCGCAGTGGTTTTATATTGGTCTATTAATTCATTAATTATCCAGTGAAGTGCGGCAACGTTGTGTGCACGTTGAATGCGCTGCCTTGAAATGGCAGGCAAAGAAGAAGACGACAGCAAAAGTAAAATAAATATGGGGGACATGAAGTCCAGTACGTATTTCCACAGTTTAATTTCAATATTTTCCAATTTTAATCAAATCTCCGTATATTTCACACTAACTATAAATTGATTGCGTTTCAGACGAACCCTCGCATATTACGGCTTCAGTAAATTTAAGCATGGAAGGCCCTAACGACGATTCTTCATCCAAACAAGGTTGTTTGTATAAATATTTATTATTTATCAATCCTAATCAGTTTGTATTTACAGAAAATGATGCGTGCACTAACGGTATAGGGAAGGTCGACGATTTTAAAGTGTGCAGCCCTTCGAAGATGTGCAAAATGGAAAGTAAGAACTCATTGATCAGTGAGCATAACCACATGGGAAAAAGCATACTGAAACCATCCCTGCTGAGCTTAAGCTCAGCAGCTTCAAGCGGCTCAGTGATCAGACAAAGTAGTTTTAACCCATTCAGCCAACCGACTAAAAAGCCAGAAATCAGCGAGACCAAACAGATGAATGGGGAAAGTTTGAAGTTTGTCCCTTTGTTGAAAAGCAATTCCCAAATCTCAACCCGCGTGGAGCCTGCCAGCAGCCAATCGAACCACAGCCCCAAACCAAGCTCGCCAGCATTTGTTTTCGGGCAAAACATCCAGGAAAGAGTTGTCGCAGACGCCACAAGCTTGGAGCCAGTGGCTTCGACCAGCGCAACCGATTCAAATGGAATCACTTCGACCACAAGTGATATGCTGTTTAGTACAGCAATGAAAAGCGAAGCGAAGCCCGACACATCAAAGGAAAAAGACACCAAGTCGTTGACGGAATCGGCTCGTGAGTACGAGGAATCCAGAGCCACTAAACGAAAGTACGATGAAGTGGAAGTAAAAACCGGCGAAGAAGAAGAAACGAACATCATCAGTATATCATGCAAACTGTTTTCATTTGACAAGGCTTCGAGTAATTGGCAGGAGCGCGGCAGGGGTACTCTGAGACTTAATGACTTTGAAATCAGTGATGACCAAATGGGTAGCAGATTGGTTTTCAGAACGTCCGGAAGCCTGAGAGTAATATTAAATACCAAGGTATTTAATCCAGTTTATTTCCTGCAGGTTCAACCAAGGGACTAAGCGGTTTTTTTTTAGATCTGGGCCGGAATGACTGTGGATAAGGCAAGTGAGAAAAGCATCCGCCTAACGGCGTTAGACTCCAGTGGCGACATCAGAGTCTTCCTGATAATGGTTGGTGTTTTCCACTTATTTGTGTTGTGTGCAAGCCACAAAGTAATTGCTGTTTTTTCAGTCGACTATAGAAGACTCCAGGCATTTATACTCGCACCTACAGATGCGTCTCCAGAAAGAAATCTTCTTGCAAAAGCGGAAAAAGCTGCAATCGACAGACAATTGTTCGGAACAGCAGTAACACTATCATACTCCTTTAATTTTGTCTCACAACTATAGATTGTAGATACATGATAAAGTGGATTTCATTTTTTTCAAGCTTAACTTCGTTTAAAACTGTATATTTTGTAATTGGTAGTAATAATATCTTCTGCTTAATTCTCACCAGTTCTCATTTATTTGCCTTCATTATAATACCTTCACTTCCGAGATTCACGCACTGAAAAGTTTTTTCTGCCAAGTCCATCAGCTTTATAGAACATAAGCGACTGATTTCGTGTTGATGTTGCTGCGGCAAATCGGGCATTGGTCGGTGATATCTTCAGCGCAGTCCTCGCATAAACACACGTGCCCACACGGCAACAGTATTATCTAAAAAAAAAAACATTTTAAATGTGCCCTAATAGTTTTGTGGCTTCGCGTGCCTCAACTGGGTTGGACTTGCAGACGGCGCAAACATTTTCAAACAAATTATTAGGGTCCCGAATTTGCCTCCTCCTCTTCCTCCGTGTTTCCTCGATGTGGATCTTTTTGTTCTCTTCATCCTTTAGTCGCTTTCGCTTGTTCAAATACTTTTTCACAGCGATGCCAGCCACAACCACGCCAATTGCCGTGCAAATGAGCGCCACAACTCCATAGTTTCTCTTGGAGATTTCCAGCTTTTTCAGCAAACTACTCACGGGCATAGTTGTTAGGTAGAAAGGCTCCCCATTTGTTGGGGGCTGCAGCTTGAAGGAGCCATCTTGCTCAAAGACCAGCTGCCCTATTCCAGTCATCACGGTTCCTTCTCGCAGCATTTTCTCCGTCGATTGGATCCCCCGCTGTCTATACCCAGAGAAGAAGCCCCATATGTGGTCCATCATGCTGGGAACTGTGGGGTGAAACGTGTCGGAAATGGTGTCCATATCGAGGTATTCCGCCACTAGGGGATCAACCACTTCGACTACTACCCCTTTAGACTCCAGGCCGAATGGTATGACGTTATGGACCTCTTGGATGGTCCTTTCGGAGTCCGACCAGAAGCCCGAGGTGCTTCTTTGCACCACATGCTCCTTGATTTTCAAGGACTGGATCACTCCAGACACATTGGGGTTGTTGCTGCTGATTATGGGCACCCCAATCGGCTTCACGGCGCCTCTGATCGCTATGTAGGGCAACTTTGCGTCTGCATTGGCCAGAACCCGTTTTAGCTTCTTGTCTAGTGTCACCGTTGGCGTAGTCTAGAATAGAAATTAATAACCCAAAAAGTGCAATTTGCTTGCTCCCTTTGCTGGCTACTTACTGAGACTATTTTTGCCGACTTTTTCTTCCCGTAGTACTGCTTCAAGCATGTTAGAAGCACCACAGAGTCTATGCCCAAGGCGATGAATTCCACAATAAAATCCATCTTTGCCAAATGGACTGCTTGAGTTTAATTACCTAAACGCCGGGATTTGATGTGCAACCAATCAGCCCTACGAGCTACTTCAAGACATTGTTTTGTTATTTTTGTTTGGTTTTATTACATCACATGCGAAAATGCTAGGTTAACAGTTAACTCTTGGAAACACGTCTTTTTAACTGTCAAAAAGTCTCTAGAAATTTAGCAGCAGCTAATAGAAGAGCATAATCCTTGCGACGTTGCCACCCTTTGCCAATGAATAGGCGCGGTCAATTTCACAGATCACAGATTACCAAACTAACTCTTCTCAACTTTTTCTCAACAATATTTCGTCTTTGGTGTACATGAAAGTGTGTAGGTGCAGGCGTTTAACATTCATTGAAGTACTTACCTATACTAATGTTCTAAAAATGAACATATTTAATGAATAATTTAAAAAAATAGTTTCTAACTAATTCAATAAACATCTTGGTCAGCTGTTAGCTTAAAACCGCTTAATTATTCAGTCATTCCAATTGCTCTCTTGTTCCGTTTGTAATTATACTTTCAATAACAGCATAAACAGGAAACTAAAAAATATATGTTCTTAAAGGTAAATACGTTTAAATAATAATTTTTTACTTTAGGGTCGTTGAGCCAGTTTCATTTTCTTTTATTGCCCCTTGCCCTTTAGAGAAAAATAACAACTGCCACGCAGAAAAAAGGCAAAGCCGGAAAACGCTCTCACTTAATCTTACTCCTCACTATATAAGTTCACTTTAGAAAAAAGATTGAAGATTGAAGTCTCCCCATTTGACTATTGCTAAAACCAGTTCTAAGCAATAAAAATAGTTGTCTAAAAATTACTCGGATAAGCCCTCTATTACTAATCTTAAGACGAAATATTGTTGAGAAGAGTTAGTTTGGTAATCTGTGATCTTGTCTGTGACTACAAACGATAAATTGTGTAAGGCGGCTCCGTAAACGCAAGTTATCAGCCTCCTAGTTAAAAAGCAATACTGGTATATTTAGATGTTTGGAAATTGACCGCGCCTATTCATTGGCAAAGGGTGGCAACGTCGCAAGGGTTATGTTCTTACATTAGCCGCTGCTAGAAATTTGGGGTTAAACACGATCTGTCGGCGTTTGTCAAGCTTTGCTGCATGTTTGTTTTTCTCGATAGTTCGGGTTAGTGTTTATTGAGTAGTCACTGAAGCACCAATCAGGCTGAAATGGCTAATGGGCCAATAGCCGAGAGGAACAGAGGTAGGAAGTGTTGCGCCCCATTATTTCTCCCGCTTTTAACCGGATTTTCCAGATGCAACCATCTACGTTGGAGGCCTGGACGATAAAGTCTCCGAATCCCTCCTATGGGAGCTGTTCGTGCAGGCTGGACCTTTAGGTACTCTCACTCTTCCCACCGCGATCACCACATGCTTCAATTTCGTGCTTCCTTTCAGTGAACGTGCATATGCCCAAAGACAGAGTCACCATGATGCATCAAGGGTACGGTTTCGTGGAGTTCATGGGCGAGGAAGACGCTGATTATGCGATTAAAATCATGAACATGATCAAGCTATATGGGAAGCCGATCAGGGTCAATAAGGCTTCAGCGCATCAAAAGAACCTGGATGTTGGAGCCAACATTTTCATAGGAAACCTCGATCCGGAAGTGGATGAAAAGTTGCTTTACGACACGTTTTCTGCGTTTGGGGTCATACTTCAAACGCCAAAGGTAGTTTTTAGCCCCCTTGACAATTCGCCAGGCGCTCACCTTGACTTGTTTAGATCATGCGAGATCCCGAAACAGGCAATTCCAAAGGCTTCGCCTTCATCAATTTTGCCAGCTTCGAAGCTTCCGACGCGTCTATTGAAGCGATGAACGGCCAGTATTTGTGCAACAGATCCATATCGGTTTCGTATGCATTCAAAAAGGATTCCAAAGGCGAACGGCATGGCTCAGCGGCTGAGCGGTTGCTCGCCGCTCAGAACCCGCTGTCTCAAGCCGATAGGCCCCATCAATTGTTTGCTGATGCTCCACCCATGGGTAAATACGTTCAGACGGGTTTTAACAGATAATTATAACTATTCGTTGTAGGAATGATGGGGATGACGATGGCTCCGCCGCCACCGCCAGTTATTCTAAGCGGAATGATGCCGCCGCCACCACCCACTCCCGCGAGTATGGCACCGCCCCCGCCACCTCCAGTGCCTCCCCCGAGTTCATTCCCCTCAGGCATTCCTCCGCCTCCGTTGCCGCCGTCGCAACCTCCGCTACCTCCTGGGGCTCCGCCGCCGCCCCCATTGGGGGCCAGTGCGTCTGGATCCCGACCCCCCATGCCTCCAATGCCCCCCAGTTCAGGCTCCGTCCAGATGGGGCAAAGGATAATGCCGCCCCCTCCGTGGCAAACAGGCCCCGGCATGCCGCCACCTCCACCCGGGCCTCCTGGGTCTGGTAAGTTTCTCTCACATTACCAGTTCAGCGGAGGAAAATGTCGGGATTTTTCAGCTCCCAGTGCCAGCTTTCCTGGGATGTTCCCGCCGCCGCCCCCTCCTGGCGGAAGGCCTCCACCGCCAAATTGGCGG
>NW_026018715.1:15006068-15009730 GCF_020466585.1 Dendroctonus ponderosae
AGGTTGGGCTCTTATAAGGAACAACGTCTCCCGGAGCTTGATATCTAGAATGCAATAGGAAAAATTGCGTAAAAAAACGTTTTTTGCTTGGAGACTTACCCTAACTCTTGGTCATTCAAGCTATCAATGGAAAGGCAAATATGGATCATGGGCTGCTTACGTTTGACCACCAGTCGATCTAATTCTGGCACCGAAGGGTCCCAGTATTCGTTACATCTAAACGAAAAAAACAAAGGTTCAAGAATTAATAGAAGGTTCAAAGCTCACTCTTTGTAGCAAATTTTCGTGATTTGGTGCAATTTCTGCTTGTACTCGCGCTTCATTATCTCCGCACATGTAATGGTTTTGCCCACAGAAGGACCGGCCCCCGTCCACACCACTGTTCTGGACTGTTCGAAGCTTTTGAGGGCGTGCTCTAAGAGGTTTCTGATTTTACTGCCTCCTCGCACCTGCAAGGGTTGTTTGGGAGGATCAGTTGAACATAACCAGAGCCCTGGTGAATTGCACCATTTTCTGCGCTGGGTTGCTTTAAATATAAAGAAAAATGGGCACATTTCTTCCAAGTACCTGCATCCACAAAAACTCTTCTGGAAGATCAAGCGGAATTGCTGTGCGCTCTAAGGGCTGCTCCTCGTTCTTGCCTTTTCGGTAGTTTTCCATTGTCATCAAACAGGCACATGTAGAGAGACGGGTTTTAAACGAAAACTGATTTGCTTTGAGAGTTTTCAAAACTTAGGTTAGTCCATAGTTGTGGACAAGTAGGGTTAGTCTGACAAAACTTCCCTGCGTCTTAGGTTAAAGGCGTTATTGAGATAATCCCAAGTTGGCGTTGAAAACCCAATTAACGTCTAAAAATTCATAATATTGTTCACTTTCTGGGGCTTAATTTGCCGTAGAAAGACTGCAAAAGGGCCTGATTAGCGCTTTGGGTAAGAGGAAGAATCTCATGATAACCAAAATCCAAAGTTGCTTTATTTGTTGTTGTTGTTAAACGCGCTTTAGGCCCCAAAATAACTCCCATGGATAAAATCGACGAAATGTCGCATGCGTACACCTTGGGTGACCCTTATGTGGTGTCTGTTGAGGATATTGATGGTAAGCCCTATCAAGCGTTAATAATGGATAACTCAACCTTACTCAACTCCGTTTAAGTAGTTGTTGTTTTTTATTTTGCCCCCAAAAGGGCTTGAAAGCTGTCACAACATGCAAACCCCAGACTAACATATCAGCGGAATGGAACAGTAAAGAAGTTCATTCAACAATCGTTTGCCCCCGAACTTTTCAACTAGAAAGTTCTCTTTAATGGTAAATAAACTGTTTGCAGACGAGGCCGAACAATTAGCTGCCGAAAACACAGACGATTCGAATCACGGAGAAAAAGGGGGGGCGCCCCTTAGGGAACAAGACCGATTTCTCCCCATTGCAAATGTTGCGAAAATAATGAAAAAAGCCATTCCCGATTCTGGTAAAGTCAATAACAAGGTACAACTCACTATTATGTATATGTATGCAGTGGTGCAGATGTTGCTTAAACATGTAGTTTGGAATGGAAAATTGGACTATTTAGTAAAACGTTTTTGATCTAAGATTGCAAAAGACGCTAGAGAGTGTGTTCAAGAATGCGTTTCGGAATTCATCAGTTTCATCACCAGTGAGGCAAGCGACCGATGCCATTTGGAGAAAAGGAAAACCATTAATGGGGAAGATATTCTGTTTGCCATGAGCAGTTTGGGGTTCGACAACTATGTGGAACCGCTCAAACTCTACTTGCAGAAGTACCGAGAGGTAACGCAAGTAACTCACGAATTTAGCGCTAGTAAGCCAGCAAAACTCCTTTGTTGCAGGCAGTGAAAGTTGACAAAAACCTCCATCAGGGATACGAGGAATTAGAAATCGAAGGCTTCAGTAAGTAGTCGATTACCAATTAACATTTTCTCGTTTTCCCAGTTGATGTTTTATGTGGAAAAGTGCGTGTTTATGATAGATTTTTGTATTAGATTCCACCGCAATTGCCACCGCGCCTGCCAATGTTGAGGGCACAGTTATTTACACCGTGCAGAATAGCTCCGGACAACAGTTCCAATTAGGATAAGATTTTCACGTTTCGCTCACGAACGCCTCTGTTGTGTTCATGTGAAAATTGTATGACTTGTCTGGTGAGACGCTCCCGGCAACTATCAATGCACCTTTTGGTAATAAGCAGTCGGTTTCAGTCAGAGGATTTTATTTCGCCCAAACATTGCATGTAGTAAACAAGTTACAATTTTGGCTGAAAAAACATGATTCAACACGTTCGTGTCCGATATCCCGGGAATAATTAAACTAAGATATACATACGGTTGTTGATAGATAATGTTGCTAAGAATTGAATATTAAAACGTCTACCCCTAATCAACCAGCCAATAGAACCAAATATACATGACCGGTTTTAAAACATTACGTACGTGGAAGAGCTCGCTTCTCGACGAATAACAAAACCCAACAATCTAAAAGTGCTTAATATCAACGAAAAATCATTCAACTAGTGAAACTTTCAATTATAGTGATGGACTTTTTTAACTGGGGCCTTCTCTACATCCAAGACCACGAATAAATTTGCTTGTTAGTCTTAGTAAAAACGGATTACAATCGTTATAGCGTCTATAAATGACTATAGTTCGGTTAGGCCCATCACCAGCAATTAGAACTAGTCTATATTGAAAATCTTGTTTAATTCTTGCAAGTTTCGCTCCTTAACAAGCGGCCGCAAGTCCGCGCGGTCCATTAAAGACACGCACATTTGCAGCGTCGACCAAATAGTGTTCGACATTTGCGACATCGCCCCCGTGTTTAGCACGTCTTTGCCACGAGCCTGCTGATTGAGGGCGGTCAGAAAGTGTTCTACCGCTTCCCTGCAACAAGAACGCCACTAGCGAACACTCACCAAACCCTTGATTGATCACCTGTAAGCTCGCAGATTAATGCAGGTAATGCCCACATTGTATCTAGCTCGGATAAATCCGGGCGACAAATTTAGCGCCATGTGATACGCTTCGACGGCCTCCTCCGACTTGGAACCATTCGCCAGTGTCGCCCCAAGGCGGTTCCACAATCTGGCGTCCTGCAAACAGGAAATTCGCTCCTAAATAGGCCTTTTTTCATTCTGCCAGCTTACATGAGGTCGCACGGACAGCGCAGCCCGAAAACAATCAGCGGCTTTCTCGTATTCCCCGGTTAAATTGCACAAAACGCCCAACCCTGACTGGATTTCATGGTCCAGATTCTGTGGGTTTCTCTGGGCGGCCTTTAAGTACAGCTCCTGCACCTGCCGCTGATTCGCCCTGCACAAACGTATTAATAATCCTTGGGCGAAAAATCGCAGGTTTTATTAGTTGGAAGCCATTTAGTGATCAGTGTTGAGCGTTTAGCAAGCGCAGTGTTGGGGGAGAGAAGATAATTGAAGTGCGGACTCTAGCTAAGTTACTTTTTTCAACTCACATGGCAAGGGCGGAATCTGAGTATTGAAAACTTGAGCAGAAATACCATTTTTTATGGTGGTACGTTAGAATAGAAAACCGCTTTTCCTTACGGGTTTTTAGGCCGTCGTAAAATGGAATTTCTTCCGGACGTTTCGCAAGCACGAGTGGCTTGCATCTTCAGAAGTGGTTTGCTTGAACGCTTAC
>NW_026018715.1:15010729-15013113 GCF_020466585.1 Dendroctonus ponderosae
CGGGTTCTGATGAGAACAGTGTAAGCGTTCAAGCAAACCACTTCTGAAGATGCAAGCCACTCGTGCTTGCGAAACGTCAAGAAGAAGTTCTACCGGATGAAGACCTAAAAACCCGAAAAACCCATGAACGTACAATATTTACCTTCACTTTAAAGTTGCTCTGTTCAGCGCTGGTTGGTGTATTAACCAGTGTGACCGTGTAAAAGCATGCATAAGAAAGAAAGCCCACCAGCCGACCACACACACTTACTGATTTAAAAAGCTTGTAACTTGCCGAGAAGCGTTCAAATTTGCTGGCACTAAATCGTTGTATTTCGGATTGTTTTTCAGCCAGTTGATCAGCATGGAGCAGGCCTGGTTGTAGTAACTTTCGTTCGTCAAGCTGACCGCTGCCGACATGAGGGCGGTCAAATTATTGGGGTCTAAGTCTAGGCATTTGTTTAGAGCGGCAATGGCACTGGGATCCTACAGCGGGCAAAATGACTGAATTAAGAAGCGAAAACTGAAGCCGAATTACCACTTGCCTGTTCGTTTTCAGCCTGCGTTGTGCCCAAGAGGAGCCACGCTTCAACATTTTCCGGCTGCTTCGCGACGGCCGCTTCAAAGCAGAGAACAGCGCTGGGAAAGTCGCCTTCCTCCAACAGCTGTTTTCCCCGTTCAACCGGATTTGGCAAATCGATCATGGGGTTTTCTTCGTTGAACTCGTACTCCTAAAATCGAGATATTAGCGCCTGCTTTAGCGCGTTGGCTCGCATCACCTTGTGAGGAGTATTGTAAAATACGTTGAAGTCTTCCAGCCAGGAGTGAAGTGTGTTTTCATCGCTGGCCATGTTCTTTTCAATGTCTTTTTGCAGCTGATCCCATCGATTCTCCTGCTCAACTATCAAGGCGGGCAACTAATAGAATCGGGGCAAAAAGCGATTCTCAACAAACGCACCTCGATTGCTTTCGCAGGCATCGTCCCAGGCCCCATTCAGGCCGGGTGTTTCTTTACTTTGTAAGAACTCCTCTGTCCAGGCTTGTGCCTCGTCCTGGGTCAGCTTCCCATCGTCCAGATTTAGTTGGTCTTCTTCAACGTTCTTCATAAATTTCATGAACTAAAACCAAGAAGGATTCCTTCGCGCCCTTATGGATAAATCAGTTAAGCACCTTTGAGTATACGAATTTTTTGTCGTTCATTTCCATTCCTGACTGTTGAGCTGTTTCGTGATTGTCGTTTTGGAACTGATCGAATTCCAGAGACTTTAAGTCTTTCCAGGCGTCCGTGAAAATGTTGAAACTTAAATCTTGTGGCTGGCTTTGCGACGCGATTTGGTTCCAGATGTCGTCGTAGTTGTGTTCCTTTAGAAAATGATCACAATTTCCACAAAGCTCTCAAATGCGAGAATATTAGTTAGCAGTGGAGTAGATTGGCGTAAAGGCCGTTCTTTCTACAGTACTTAGGGAGCATGAGGGAGGCCTCATTCTCCTTTCAGTTCATCTGGTTCTCACCACATTGCCACTGACTTGAAAGGTTTTCCCATCCTGCAGGTACTGTTGAGCCCATGCATCATCATGCAACTGATCCTTGATTGCTGAAGCTGGAATGGGCGGCACCACAGCCCGCTGTGACTCAATTTCGTTCATCTCCCTCATCAAGTCTACAACAAAGGCCCCAAAATCAGTCCCATGGCTGCGTGAGACGCCGCAAATTAGCAAAAAATTCGACTATACCATCCATTCTGAAAGACTGGGGCACAGCCCGCGTTTCCTGCAGGAACTGTTCAACCAATTGATCAGATGTGTTGGGGAAGATCTGGCCGTGAGTTTCAGCAAATGCATGATCTTGTGTTATGTGGGACGTGAGCTTTGTCAGTGGATTGATCTGGCCGCAGTCGCCCTCAGTTAAGGGCCTGAATGCCATTGTTACTTAGTTGCTGGAAAGGGACAAAAAACAGCTTCTGGAAATCAAAGAATCCCAAAATCGTTAGGGAGATAAAGGGGCTGACACTTTGGTTGTTTGACACTGACAATTATCAACATAAACAAACTTGCGTCCACAGATGTCACAGGTACACTTTGTGATCTGTGCTTACGTGTAGTAGGCAATCTGTTATACAAAAACGTGTGTAGGTACATGCGTTTGAGAGCAAATGAGGCATAAATAGTTCTAATCCTGGTCTCATTAGTGGAATGACTAAAAAAAAAACATAGAAATAAAAAAAAGTATTTCTTACATGAGAACACAAGATATTAAGTGCCAATTTATATATACTTTCCTGACTGTGTTTCAATTCCAAATTAAAATTGATTCCTGGGCTTCAGTCATTTATTGTCTCTATTTATCAATGAAAATACGTTTCGGTGTATTTTTCCACCATCATCAGTTTTTATGTGTAGCGTTG